>NC_092422.1:119601335-119904474 GCF_036169615.1 Heliangelus exortis | reverse complement strand
CCAGCATCCCACAGCTGCCCGTGGGACTCCTCATCCCACTCTCTGGCAAGATCTAGCCAGGGGAATGTGGTCAGCAAAGCTAGAGAGGCCAGCAACCCACCTGAGCAGTGCCAAGCAACCAGGTTTGTCAGCAGATTCTATCCCACCACCCGTCAGCCCCCTTCAGGTGCTGAAGAGCTGAAGGTGTGGAGTTAGTATATTCTTGGTCCAAAGCTCTGGGAGAACTGTCCCAAAGAAGTGGCAGAAAGAAACCATCTTCCATTTCGGTGAGCAGAAGGACCACTGGGACATCATCGTGCTGAGGACATGCTGGGCTGGGTGGGATTGCTTCCACCCAACCACAGACATTTACCATGTAGGTACCTACAGACAAGCTGCCTGTCCACATCTCTTCACAATCAGTAAATAAAAGAGCAGTGCTTCAGTAGCACAGTTTGTCTCTTCCTAAGCTGAACATCATCAACAGGAGTTTGGATGGGTAACACATCACCAGATGAGCCCTTTTCATCAACAACCAAGGCGGTCCAGGCAAAGGTAAAACCATACATCTACAAATGCTGAAACCAGGGTGGAAAGTAAACTCCTTACTATCCTGCTTATGCTGTGTTGGTGACAGGTGTCAGCAGGTCACATCTACAATCTAAAAGGCTTATCACTGTCTCAGATATTCAGGTATATTGACTGGAAGCTGATCAGTTTTTGCTAAGCTATACAGATGTCTATCTTAATCAAACCTTTCATTTAGAAATAGTTACCAGTGAGGGGAGCAGAGTTATCATAGTGGCCTCAGTGCCCAGTGAGTGAATTCCTATAGTGGAAGAAAGCTCAGAGGAGATGGGCAAGAGTGATTCATGGCTGACCACACCTGTTGCAAAGAAAGGTAGCCTCATCTCAACACAAAGGGGACCTGACAGTTGTTCTGGTTCAGCTCAGTGAATCAACCATGTTTTATCAGCTGAGTGAATTGCCCAGTGTGCCCATCAACAAAAAGAAGGCAATGTCATTCTAAGTGACCCGGATCAGTATGGGGCAAATCTATATGTTGCTCAGCCCAAAGCAGTGTGAAAACCAGAACAAGAAAAAAAAAAAAAAAAAAAAAAGCTCTGAAGGAAGCAATGGGCCTGAACTGGTTCTAACGCACGTATTCATCCTGGTTCACTGGGGATACCCAGTGTCTTGATGTTGAGCATTTTGTAGAGAGTGGTAATCAGAACCACGTTTGTATTGAGGCTCACCTGTGCATTGCAGTTGCTAGCCTCTGCTAAGTGCAATTTATATTTGTGCTTTTATTTAAATGTATTGCTGTATCACACTACTAAATCAAAATCCTATGTTATATCCATTAACTTGGATGAGCATATTTGCCATTGAAGATTAAGCCTTCCATGTATGTAATACCTAAAAAGATATGGCTAGGCAATATCAGACTCTAACAGCCTAGCCTAAACCTCCCCAACCATTTAGAAGAGTATTCTGAAAAGTTATACGTTTGAGAACAAAGCAATATGAACTTGTGGGAGTTGGGAACTAATAATAGCAAAAGGAACGGGAGCAGTTTAGCCTGACAACATCTTCTTCCAGAATCCATCTCCACCGTTGACAATGTGTGCAAACATGCCATAAATGATCCTTAGCAGAAATGAGAATGACCTAGTGATTGCAAACAAAAAAATCTTCATAAACTGCATGTGCAAGAGTTACTTTTTCTGATTCTAGTAGATCCTATTAGCCTGCAGTTAACACTAAGAAGGTGTCAGAGCTTGCATTGTGCAGGACTAACTGTGAAAAGATGTTTTTTCCATTATGGCCCAGAGTGCTCCAAAGCATCTTAGAGAAGCCAAGTGGGGGTCCAGCTGCCAGGTGTCTAAACACTTGTGCTGCCATCTCCACCATTTTTCCCCTCTCTGCTGAATGTAATTAAGTTCTTCCTGTGTTAGAGAATTGTTCCATGGTTCCAAAGAGGCTGTGCAAGATGGGGACCTGCAATCTGGGAACACTAAGAAGACCTCAGAGTAAACAGTGGAAGATTTGGCAAATATATGCAGACATGTACCAAGTCAGGGCAGAAAAGCCTGAAACCTTACAGTTGAAAGCCCAAGTCAATCTAAAATTCTGAAGATGGCCATGGTTCAAGTAGGGCATTAGACTAGAGATCTCAAAAAGTCCTTTCCTACCTAACTTTTTCCATCATTCTAAGTAAGAAGATGTGTACAACAGAACCATCTGGCATACTGTTGTGGTATCCTAGCTCCCATTTATCAGTTGACCAAAACACCTGGTTCAGCCTGCCTGCAACAGGGAAGTTTGTGTTGTGTTGCAGCAGTGCCCTTAAATCTCAAAATAATCAGAAAAGATTTTGCTCTTAAATGAACCTTTCAAATACTCAATATTCAGGTTTTCCAAGGCCAAATGTTGGCACTTGAATCCTTTCTCATGACAAAAGAGTTCCTGAGTAAAAGCTCCCTCCTGGTTGGAAGATGTTCCCCTCAGAGGGAGCATCTCTGGGAATTATGTCAGAGGGAACAGCTCTGATTTCTTTGCTTTTCTCCCAGCACTTCTCCCAGGCCTCCCTCCTGTAACCAACCTGCACATACTCACCAAGGAAAGCGATAATGAGGGCAATGCACACCAAGAAGAGTAGCAGTGAGATCAGCCATGGGAGACAAAGTGGATATTTCTGTGGATGATTCTCATGCTTCTTCTTCTCAGGAGGTGCTAAAAGTGAAGGAACACACCAAACACAACACCACAATGAACTATGCTTCAGTCAGCCCTCATACTCAAAGGAGAACTGCTCAGAAAAATCCAGTTTCATTTCTGATATGTAAGTTACAACATTTGGGAGAGATGCAGATCGGGACAGTGTGGTTTCTGGAGAAGGTCAGGTTCAGTGACACTGCTCACAGCCCCACTGAAGAGTTAGCAATGCCAGCTGCTGGTGTTTGGGGATGAAGCTTCACTTAGCCTCAAAACCTATTGTAAAACTAATGTCTTTCTAGACTGATCCCAGAGCTGTCAAATCCAACATTACTCTACCTGATACCTGAGAAATTCACATCAAGATTTCTTGTTGACTTCTCCCCGGAAACCTTTTCCTTAACTCTTTTGACTTCTTGCATAGAAAACTACTGGGGTAAGCTGAATGGGAACAGGAAGCAAGAATTATGCAAGCTGATGATGGCACAGAACACACTTTTCTCTTCCATCTCTGCTTTCAAGGCCAGGGGTCAGAGATTTGCTCCAGTAAAACTAGGCTGTACTAGGCTGGATGCCTGGGGAGAACAAAAGGCTGTGTCCAGCAGCCTGAGTAAAGTATCCCACTCAGATTCAGACTTGCCACAGCCTCCTGACTTTTGTCTAGAGCTATACTGACACCAGTGAGGAGGCCAGGGAAGGGGCAGAATGGGTGACAGGGAAGGAGAAGCAAACTCTTGTTAGAAGACTGTAGGTTGTGGCAGACAGACCAAGGCAGGGCAACCAGGAGGATACAGAGACAGGAGCACTCACTGGGGGACAGGTGTAAAGACATTTTGAGAGAGATTGATATTAATGATAAGCTTTAGAGAGATCTCATTCACTGTTAAGCACAAAACTCCAAGTCTGCCAGCAGCCACATGTGCCAGCTATGGCCAGTGAGCAAGACTTCCAGAAACCTGCCCTGTGGAGAAGACCTCTGACTACTTCCCAAAAGTTTGGGGGAAGTTGTTACAACAGGGCAAAAAGCACCATCTTTCATTCATTATTAGAAGATAAAACATTCAGAGAAGGACAAAGTCCAGATCTCCCTGCCCAAATAATGTTTTTCTAGCAAAATTAAGGACTTGGATCATGATCTGGAGTCCAGCCACCCATTTCACACTATAGCTCTGAGCAGTCCAAATTATTTCTTGATGTGCTGCCTGCCCAGCCAGATCTGTGCATCCCACAGCCACCTGGGTGACACAGAGAGCACTGCCAGGTTGCATGCACCTCACCAACACAACTCCAGTGCAGCAGATTCTGTGCATACTCACTGGGTTCATCTCACTGCAAAATGCTTCCTACAGTGAGTCTGCACACTTGCAATGCATCCACTATGGTCACAACACAACAGACCTGATGAGCATATGCTAATTATTTAGCATATATTGTATGCTGAATGTAGCAGATGTAACTCCAACATCTGCTAGGCATATGTAGCAGCTGTTGTGCAACACAGATGCCTGTGTTTCTACTTGAGAAATCCTGGTTAGAAATGCAGGAACTTTAACTAAACTGTGGTGTGAAATCTCTGCCACCTCCTGCCACAGACTATATGTTGTTTGATTAGTTGCTGCCTTCTCTTCTCTATCTTCCAATGACTGCAAATTCTCTTTTTTCTAGAGCCCAAGCAGAAGAAGCTACAAAATTGGAAAACCCAGGTGAGACTGCAGCAGGACTCCTACAATCTTTCAATAATTTTCAATCATAACTCTTGTACCATGAGGCTGTGAGACACATTAGCACAGTGTGCAATCATGCTACTGGACACTTCTCTGAATTCAAAGAATAAGTGAAGTGTGTGGTCACTTGGACAGGAGCACTTAAAGACAGACCCTGAGCACACACCCAAATCAGCAGCTCAAGCAAACATGGCTGGATCAGGTACCCTCAGAATAGGTCACTGGGAACATAGTAAGGAACTCCCACCACACCCACCCCACAATGGAGATGCTAGTTGTAACCAGAACCATCCAGTACTGGGGCATGGAAAACAGTGAGCTTTCAAGTCAGTCATGAGTATGTACATTCTTTATTTCCATGACTCATGCCTCAGAGAAGGCAAATAACCTGGAGCTGATGCCAGCCAGCTCTGTTTGGGATTGTAAAACTGAGGCAGAGTGGTAAATAGCCAGGTTAATACCCTTAGCAGTGCTAATAATTTATTCATTTGCACACATACTGTGACCTCTCTGGAATCGGCTGCTGTGCTGGGTCCTGTATCTACGGGTGAAAGCAATGAAACATCTCTATGTGTTCCCCCACCCAGCATAGTAACTGTAGATGATGCACAGATCAGAACACATCTTAAATTTGCACAAAGTCTAGTAAGAGCACCATTTTACAACTGTGATTTTTAATAGCAATACAGTTTTTTTATTCAGTGTGTGAATCATTTTTCAGGGGTGGTAGACATCAGTCAAAGAACTGGCTCTTCCCCCAGTCTTAGATAATTCTTCCTCTGTGTATTTTAAGGTGGTTTTTTCCAAGTCTATTGGTCCTTTAAACTTCTCTTCTCCAAGGACCATTTGTCAACCAACCAAGCACTGCAGCCAGTGCTACCTCTCATGAAGCTGCAGAGGACAACTGGCTGCTCAGCTGTAAAGAAACATGTTGGTTCTCTACTCTGCTCTTTCCATACACAGGAATCTGTAGCCTCACTTTCTCAGAGACAACAACAGTAGCAGCCAGGACTTAGGTTTTTTTACTGCCATTTGCTCTCCTGGAAGCTTTTCCACCTTTGTGACAGAGCAGACTGACTGGAATAAAGCACATTCTCTATTGTTGGCACTCAGTATTTGTCAAAAAATTACTCTCCTATCCATAGAAGACCAGATAACATAGCGAGGCAGCTACTGCTTGCATTGTACCAGGGTGAAGCACTCATCCTGAGCCCTCTGCCATTCACCGCTGCTGGTGTTGGAGCCAGGGGACTAAGGGAGCCCAGCTATCTTCCTTACTGAATGCTTACTTGAAACCTACGGTTTGTGCTTCCAGTAGTTATCTTTGTTCATGTTGGAACTCCAGCTACCTAAAGATTTCCAGCTGTCCTCTTGTAGACATTGCTTTACCCTCTTACTTCAAAACTCCTCCAGTCTCCTGCTTATATAGTGATAGAAAACTCAGTTTTCTCACCAATTTGTCAACACCACGTAGTTGACAACCAGTCACAGAAAGAAAAGTCTCCATTCCTTGCCCTTTAGCCTCCTTCCCTCCAGGTTCCCTTCCCCCAAGTAACCCACCCATTCCTTACCTTCAGCCACTGCAGCTGGTGATACATTCTTGAACTTCACCTCAGCATAAGTGATTTCTGATGCCATTTAATCACAGTGTGATCACTGATCCCTGTCCTTATTTTTGCTATGTAAAAGGTGAACCTTTTTGATCCCTTATTCCAGAGGGAGACACCAATAAGTTACGGAGCCTTTCCCATCTGCTTATTCACCCTCTGTCAAAGAAGGCTGTGCAGAATACTGGAAGCATTGGTAACTCAGAAATGATCTCAATAGATCTTCAGTTTCTTAGCTCAGGAGATCAGCTGCAGCACTATGGAAACTTGTAAGAGAGAAAAGAAATAGGAGAACCAAACCACAGAAAAGGAAGTTGCACTCCTTCCCCATATCAGCTTCTCAGCTGATAGGCTGCCTTTTTAAGATTTCTTGTTGTCTTCTTTTTTCACCCTTCTGTTTTTACTCTCTCCTCTTATCATCATGTCTGCCTTTGTTAGTAATTCTGCCATTGCTACTGGGATTGCAGCTATTACAGATCTTAGCCAAGTTAACCTGCAGCACAGCCCAATATAAAAACCATTCTGCCCTCACTTGTCTCCTGCAGTTGCACTGCATTTGCTACGTAGAATATCACATGCTATGTCTCATTCTGCGAAGTCAGTCCCATTTGGCACTAGGACAAATCTCAAAGGAGGAAATAAATGTTCCTGTAAAACTGAGACCAGGGAGAGGCATAGAAATAGTCAGAAGTTTGACATATCCAAGGAGAAACATAAAAACCCAAGCCTCCCAAAAAGCAACCACCCATGCATTGTTAGTTCTGTCCAAGGACGACACAGATCTCAACAGCTTTGAACGCAGTCTGGCTGCGTCTCTGCCCAGTGAGGTGAATGTCTGTCTCCCTCTTTTGAAGAGGGAGCCAGGAGTGGAAAGAAAAGCACAAAAATAGAAAACAGTCACAGTCACCAAGTAAGCACAGGAGCTACCAGGGCAAGGTCACCCAGACCCTCACCATTTGACCTCAGGGCCACTCTTAATTGATCTCAAGCTGTTTTCCTCCACAGCCTCACAGCTTCTCCACGCACACACAGCAAAGTTTTCTCAGAGGGAGGTTTTTGGGAGAGTTGCACTGGTTACTCTGTCCCACCAGATGGCAGTGGAACAGAAACAGAACCAAACCCTGCAGCCCTTTCCTTAGTGCTGGCACCGGGTAGATCCTTGATACTGCTCCCAGCCTCAAGAGTACATCTAGGCGAAGATTGTAAATGGCCTGCGCTGACCCTTACCCTGCACCCTATACCTATTGCCAAGAAGGTTCTGCAAGACATCTGGAGCCTCTGCACCCATCACACACTTTGCTTTCACCAGCTGGGTGAGGGACACCTCCTCTGTGCAGTGCAGTGCAGTGCAGTGCAGTGCAGTGCAGTGCAGTGAAGCCATCCTGAGGCCTCTCAGGATGGGACAAGGCAAAAAAGACACCTGGAGACAACCATAGAAGGTTCCTGAGTTAAACCCAGGGAGTACGGTCACCTCATCCAGACACTTCCTGGCACCTCATCACTGAAATACACTAGGGAAGTTTTAATGTCAGGCAGGGAGGGTTATAGCTTTGGGATTCAACTGCACACAGGAGCCTCCTCGCAGCACAGATGTCAACATAGTCAGATGGGGAAGGACACCTCTTGCTCCTCTCCAGGTGCCTACATCAACCACTTTTGCAACACTAAGACACTGAGGTCAGTATTGGCACAGTAAAGTGAGAGACTTCACGTCAAAAAATACCAGGAGGAGTTCAGTTCCTATGGGGCAGACCAAAGGACTGGGACATCTTCATTCAAAGCCCTACACTACAGTGTCTATGAGGGCACTGAAGCACAGAAGGCATTAGGGTAGCAGAACATGTCTGCATTTGAAAGCATCAGTTTCTTTACTGTCAAACTGTCAAGAGGGAAAAAAAATATATATTATATATATATATATATATATATATATACATATTTAAACCATGCTTCTATAAACTTGACCAGGGGTCAGTTTTAAATCATTCAGGAAAGCATTTGAATGACATGTTATGATACTGGTGGATATGAAGGCTGAAATGCTATTGGACTGAAGGAACTGTTTAATAAAAGCCAATAGAACCTCTGCTATGGCTGAAGCTCTAGTGATTCTGTTTAATACCAGACCCAAGGTCCTTTTTCTGTCATCTTATGGTCGCCTACCTCCTTTGTGCCTCCTGTGTGCCTCCTTTTCTCTCCCCTCCATCTCAGGTGCTCTTGGGAACACCTTTCAGATGCTGTAGTTCTCTGTGGCTTGTTCCATATCCAGGTCCAGCTCCTGCCTACATCCCACCCCCAAAACAGGTCTCCTCAGTCCAGCAGAGGTCACTGCAGGGAGACAACACAGGAGTCACCATGCTTTCTCGTCCAAAGATGCCAGCTGCTATTTCTTTTCAGAGAGCACCTGTCCTGGTTTGGGCCAGGATAAATGTGATTTTCTGTCTTGTACTTTTGCTTTCAGCTAAGTCTCTTGTAAGTAGTTGCACTTGCTGAAATTAACAGCAAGTTTCTCAGACAGTGTCTGCTTCTAGGACTGATAACACTCAATGTTTATAGTTACTGCTCTGGGATGGAGAGCCAAGGACACTGCTCGGCTCTGAGGAACATTTTACCCTCCAGAAGGAGTAAAGAGGTCCCACCTGCAGCCTCCTTTGGGGAGGAATGGACAAGATAGATGCCAGAACTGACCAAACAGAGTATTCCATCCCATACACATCATAGTCAGTATAAATTTGAGGGATCACAAGGGTCAAACCCCTTCCTGCCCTTCCTGCTTCCCCTTCTTTGCCTGTTCCCTGTTTTGTTTTGGCATCCTGGGAGGATTCCATCTGTTTGTCTGCCTGTGGTTCTGATCCGTGCCAGCCCATATCTGTGTGTTCCTGCCTCCAGTTCCTGACTGCTGCCAATTCCAGGAGTCCAGCCTGGACTTTCCCAGGGCTGCCCTGCAGCCTCGGTGGTGACGTGAGAGTAACTGGGGGAGAGGAATGTGGTATCAATTTTCTGTATATTTGTATATATTTAGTAATTTTTCCTATTTATCGTTACAGTTTCATTAAAGTTGTGTAGTTTAGTTTCCAACCCATAAGTCTCTCTCCCTTATTCTCTCTCCTTTCTTTATCAGGGAGGGGGATTAATAGAGAGGATCTGTCATTCGGTTTAATTGCCGGGCCAGTGTTAAACCCTGACAGCACCTCAGCAGGGTTAGCCGGGTCCCAGGTGGTACCTGCCCACTTCCCGCCCGCTTCCCCCCCCCCCCCCCCCCCCCCATCCCGAACGCCGGGGCCCAGTTGAAACCCAGAGATGGCAACTGAGCCCAGGGGTTGCCAGAAGCTCTGCACCAAGGGGATGCAGCACCAGGTAGCAGCACATGGTGAGGCTTGAAGAGGCAGCTATGAGGGCAAGGGAGTGCCACGCTTCTCTTTGCATCCCTAAGGCGTAATAAGCCTCCACACAAAGGCTGCGAGTTGCAGGCAGCTCCTTCCTTCAGGGAACGTTTCTTCAGACTGCTTCAAGGATCACAAAGTTGGTAGCCTACGCTAGCCAAAATGCAGGAGTCACCATCCTAGAAATGCCTGGGAAAGGGAAAGCAGATCACTGCTTCCAGCAATGACAGCTGGAAAAATGGGTGTCGTTGGGAGCCACTGCAGACACCAGCTGCTGCTGCCTGATCTTCTCACACAGAGACAGTTCCAAGGAATGTTTGTCAAGAGTCCCAACTGCAGAAGAGAACACATAGCTACAGCTAATGGCAGCCAACAAAATTAAGCTGGTTAAACCAGAAGGGCACTACATCCTGCAATATACTTTTCCCAACGATTAGCATAGACTAAGCTATTAACCTGGAAGAAAGAGACCTAAAATGGTCCCTAGAAAAAGCACCTACTGATCACTTAATGTGTGAACCACTCAGTGTATTGCCCAGACCTTGAGGCATTACAATGTCCCAGTGCTCTTTCCATGCATTAACAGCCCAGGATCTGAACCTGAGATCAGGTTCAGATCCTATTTCCTCACCAACAAAGCTCAGGAAGACTTTGGGGGTTTTAGTTTATTGTTTTGGATTTTTGTTTAATTTCCTCCAGCTGACGTGTCTCCCTCTCCATGTCTTCAAGAGTCCACAACACAGCACCAAAGGCTATGTTAAAGCGACCAAGTTTGTGTCTGCAATCCATATTGCACAGTTGTAGTAGGACCAGTTACTACATGGCTGAAATACAGGAATTTTAAACCATGGGAATAAAGGGGAAGAGGGGGAAATGCTTGTACCCCACCTCAGCTAGAGCTCTCTCAAAAGCAACTACAACCAATAATCAGACAAAACTGGGATTTTCCCTTTGACAGCTGTTTCTTGACTCTGAGTGCTGCAGTCTCTCCCCTGTTTGGCATGAACTTTTCCCACCCTTTGACCATAGTCCCTCTCACACTGAGGGCAGCTTTCCCCTGCTAAGGAAACCTGTCAATCTACTATGTGGAACACATTAAATGTTCAGGTGCTATTGCCCAATTTGATCTGCTAATCTACATTAAAGGCCTGGAATTATTCTAGAGAACACTAATTCTTAACCTAGAGAATGCTCTTGTCTACAACATTTGAGACCCACAGCCACTGGAAGCCTGTGTGCTGGTTTCTGCTATATTAGAAGAAATCACTGGCAACAAGAAATGCAGAAAGAAATGGCAGGATTCAGCCAGTCCAGTCACAGGCCAAGTCATTTCACCACTAACTTCCTGTCACAGCCAACTTCTCCCACTGGGGACAGATTGTTCCTGATGGTCACCAAGAAGAAGAGGGAGAGTATTTACACAGGACACATCAACCTGTTGTGTTCTGGCAGACCTCACTGTGAGGAAGGCCATGTGGACCAGGAAGATCTCCAAAGAGGACTAAGCTCCCCATCATGAACTGTCTCCTAGTCCTCTACAGTGCACAAACAGGACAATAACCCAGCACCTCCCTTAGATACTCTTCACCTGAAGAAATACCCTCTGGGCTATTCAATCCTTTTTGCTGCAAGTATCTATAGAAAGTCAGAAAAACTGCATCATAGCTCATGGACAAGATCCTTCAACTTCTTCACTGGACAGGACCCATGTAAAACATCCACCCTATTCACCAAAATAATAGTTTTGCTCCTAGATCTGAAGAAATGTAGAGATTTACATATTTTTTGGCCACCAGAGGTGCTAGACTACTTGACAATGAGATCAGTGTTTAGTAGTGTCATTCAAGCAGCTGACTTTAAAGGTTAAGACTTCTCATCTTTATCCAGGCTTCCTTTGTACTTTCAACACAACCATATGTAGAGCTTTGCTGCCTGGCAGAGGAACTCCAAGCAAGTGTGGCTGTGCAAGAAGAGAAGCTGTGAGGAACCTACAGAGAAGAAAACCAGGGGCCTGGGTATTTTCTCCATCTTCTGGGGGACTGATGCCTGGCTCAGGTCCAGCTTAAGTAATATAGGTGTTTAGCTTTGAGAAACTTCAGCAAGGCTGTGAGTTTCTCTCAGCTGTATCCTCACCCTTGATCCCTGCCTGAGTGAGCGCAGCCATACCTATGCCTGGCCATGTACCTTGCTGATGTAAATTATCATCCTGACCTATTCTGATCTTCCTGCCCAGGTACTGTGGGACTGCTCCTTTATCAGCGAGGCATCCTTTATCCCTGCCTGCCTTACTGTGACTCAGATTCCAGCTTACTCTCCCTTTCCCATCCACCTGTCCCTGCTGCTCCATGACAAGGGGCACACACACCAAAGGCACCTTGCTCATCTCTGCAGTCAGCAGAGAGACTGCTTCCCGTTTACAAGCATGGCAAGAAGAATTTCTGAAAACATCTGCAGGGTGTAGAAGCCTCTGATGTCTGAAATGTCAAATGGCAGAGCAACTAAGTTTTCTCACTTGCTGTTTTCATCCACATGCTTATCAAGCATCGCACACACCTACAGTCAGGACTGTTTGCACTTTGCTTTGGTTGTTGTTTGTTTTTTGGGTTTTTTTGCCCCATTTAGAACAACCATAGGTTATTTTTGTGTCCTTTCATGCTCCTCCTTCTTCATGCAGAACATGAGCCCATTCACTCCTAATTCTTTTCTTGTCCAGTCCACAGGCTATAATGCACTTGCAGGAGGGTGAATAGGCTACTAGGATGTTCCTAGAAACATAAAGACCTTCAGTCTGCAGGGCTTCCAAAGCAACAACATTTTGACAACTTAAAAGACTCATTACATTCTTTTCCCCAATATTATTTGTTTAATTATCATTTGCACCAGTACATCTTATGCTTTATATACATATATTTTTAATTTTTGTTTCTTCAGCTTTTCAAATACATAATATATTATCTCCAGAATACTAAGACAATACAGAAGAGGCTCCTAGCTAGTTGTTAGTTGGTGCCATGAACTTCCTTGGTTTGGGAAAGTGATACATACTTGAAATGACAGGACCTCACAACGACTTGAGCAAAGGAAGAAAATGAAAACAAAAAGCAAACTGGCAGAGTCCATGACTTTGCTAACATCTTATAGCCACTCACAAAATCAGAGGCAGGAAGTTTACGTTCAGTGAGACTGCAGAAGTGACTATCTATGCAGGGGAGGGGCAGCAGGGGAAACACCAAGAGAGCCAGGAAATCAGGATTAAATGATTACTTAAAATACAGCCAACAGCAGTCTGGTCCTCACTTCCACAAGTAGAACTGCAGCATCTTTAGAGCTGTTTTCAAGAATTTTGCTTCCCAGAGGGATGGTCTAAGTGAAATTTTTTCTCCAGAGTGCCCTCAGTGTAGTAAGAAGACAAAAGGGACCTCTGACAAGTACAAGGTGCTAACTACTCTCCTATAGAAGTCTCACCAGGAAATCTTTTCACAAAGGGAAAAATATACTTGTACAGGTGTGCTAGCAGAGCATATCCCAGTTACAAAAGTGTTGCTGTTGGTTGAGTATTTAAAACAAGAAGCAGCCTTCCAGTAAAGTATCAAAACCCTGGTGTTCTAGTTACTGAGTACAGCTCAGTAACTACTAAGACCACCTTCCCAGCTAGCATTCTGGTTTATCAGCTAGCAGAGGGTAGCACTGTGAGCTTTCCAACCTGTCTGCAGGCTCTGCCCAGAGTCATCAGCAGACTTACACCTCAGATCACATCCATAGCTGCTGAAGAAAGAATAGTGTCTAGATCAAAGAGCCTTAGGAAACTCTCCCAAAGAAAACAGCAGAGTTATGGCCTTCTACCTCTCTCTAACCCCCCAAAACCACATGAGAAACAGAGGCAGTTTGAGGCACGTTTAAAATAAAAAATATTTCCAAGTTACAATAACCAGCTCAGCCCACATTGTAGAAAGTTAGCCTCAGAAGGAAAGCCATAAGGAACACAGGTGGGAGAATTTCACTGACACAGTTCTCAAGATTGGGCCTACTATACATTTCTTGCCCAAATAAGTGCAAGCTGTAGAGGGGAAGGAGATTGACCCTCCACCAGAGAATAATCCATTGTCCCCGTAGTTTTTACTGTGGCATGGATATGCAATACTTATAACACAGTGCCAAGTTACAACACAAGGCCAGGGCTCAGGATAGTGATGCAGGAACATGAAATGCTGAGTGGTGGGATCACCTGGTTGTCATCTAGTGCAAGTAACTACCAAATTATAAAAACAACCTTTTTTTTTTTTTTTTTTTTCTTTTTTTCCTTAAAGCTATTTCCAGTTAAAACAGCTCAATGACAATGAGGCCTCTGCATGGGGCAGGAGGGAGAAGGGAATGAAACTGAGAAATTCCTTCAGTGAACCTGCAAGCCAAACAAGGAGCTTTAAGATGGGGTGCCCATGCAGAGCTACAGCACAATGGCCTGAGGTCTACTCAAGGACTTGCATGACTCCTCCCACAGGAGTACAAGAACATCCAGCACTATCAAAAATTGCATCAGAGAGGAGCAGTGCATATATGGGGAGGTTTACTCCTCACCACAGACGTAATTAATCAGAGGGTTTTGTATTGAACTATCTCCTTAAAGCTTCCATCTACAAGCTGCAGCCAAATCAGCTGCCCTCAGCACTGCAGGCCAAGCTGAGGCTGAGTCATTACTGAAAGCAGCCACAAAAAGCAGCAGTCTGACCAGAGAAAATCTGAAGGACAAGGGACCCAGAAGCACCTCTTGTACCCACCTTCTTCAGGATTCTTGCTTTCCCTGTATGGAAAGATGGGGAAAAGTGCTAGAATGTACCATGTAATGGCCAAGTGGGGAGAAGAGATGAAGATACCTCTCTCCTCCTTGCCCACCTTGTGAGGAGTCAGTATGCTCTCTTTATGTTCAGTAGTTTCACTGTGGGATCAAAAATTTGACTGAAATGAAGATCTGGTTTAAAAAGGAATGATTATCCCGATTTGCTTTGATTGAAGACTAGAAGAGTTTTGTGCCCCCTCTGATCCCATTTGGTGCCTCTAGAGCCTCTTGGTCACCAGTTTGTCCGATTCCACTGCTTTGAGCACTCAGAACTGGACCCAGTTGGACTGTTGAGGAGTCTGATTGGGAACAGCACTGAAACAAAGAAAGGACAATCAAAGGAGCAGATCTATCAAGCCTTCTTACCTTATGGCTCTTTCAGTGCCCACCAGGACACTACACTTCTTGTATGCAATTCCCTTCACCACAGTTTACCTGGATGCAGTGCTGAAGTCTCCCCAGAGGTCTGTGGTAGCTGATGCTGATGCCGGTGCCTTGGATGCAGAAGCAGGAGCATCTAAGTCTAACAGAATGTCTAAGGCAGAAAAAAAACCAAAATAAAACACAACCAAGCTAATCAAGCAGAAAACCCCTTGGGCATTTTAACTGCCACACAAACTGCTGGAGGAAGGTGCAAAGAATCTTTGAAGGGACTCCAGTTCTCCTTTCAGAAGAAGCAAGATTTTCTTAAGGAAGATTTTGTTATAACAGCAGCTCCTTTTGCTTAATGTGCACTGAGCCTCCAGCTCCTACTACAGGGATAAATAACTTTCAAGAACTATTCAGTCTCTGCCTAGCATACCAACTAACAGATCTGTGACATATTTCCTCTTTCTGTAGAATTAAGGCTCAGATGTAGCTCAAGCTCAGCAATCATAATTGCCAAGCAGGCATCACCTTAACAGTACAAATCACACACTAGACACCAGCCCTATTCAGAAGCTTGTGATTTCTCCTCGTTCTGATCTGTGTACAGCACTGCTACAGTCCCTGCCTTCACAAAAGTATAAAAAACTGTCACAAAAGACACCTCTGCATGGTCACATTGAAAGTGTGTACAGGTGTGTAGCATCCAGAAGGCTGCAGCGATCCCTTTGTTATAGAATTACAGAAAGGTTTGGGTTCGAAATGACATTCAAAGATCACCTAGTGCAAGCCTCCTGCCATGGGCAGGGGAATCTTTTACTTTGATCAGTTGCTCAAAGTTCTGTCTAATCCAGCCTTGAACACTTCCAGTGATGGGGCACCCACAACTCCTCTGAGAAACCTGTTCAAGTGTTTCATTGCCCCTACTGTAAATAATTTCTGTTATACCAACATAAATCTACCATCTTTCAGCTTAAAATCATTGCCCCTTGTCCTGTTCACCACCTTTCAGTTTTAATATATAGAGGGGGCTACAGTTTTAAAGGCTACAATAATTTCTCCCCAGAGCCTTCTCTTCTCCAAGCTGAACAAACCCAACTGTCTCAGCCTGTCTTCATAGGAGAGGTGTTCCAGAACTCTGATCACTTTTATGACCCTCCTCTGAACCTGCTATAACAGGTCCATGCGTGTCTTGTGATGAGAATGCCTAAACTGGACATAATATCCCAGGGGGGGTCTCACCAGAGCAGTGTAGAGGGAGAGCTTTACCTCCCTCAATCTACTGGTCATGCTTCTCTTGGTGTAGCCCAGGATATGCCTGGCTTTCTGGGTTGCAAGTGCATACTGCTGGCTCATATCCAATTTTTAATCCACCAGTATCCCTAAGTCCTTGACTGCAGGGCTGCTCTCAATCCATTCATCCCCCAGTCTGTAATGGTTATTGCCCCAGTTCAGATGCAGGACCTTGAACTTGGCCTTGTTGAACATGCCACCTGCATATATGCATGTATGAAGTTCAACAAAAATATTCTGTATGCTTTATTATTTTTAAGTACAATATTATATAAAATCATATGCATATTTTTTAAATAACCCACTGTACTCTCAATCCTGTTATACTTTGCATCTCTTTCACACCTGACTTTTTCACTGCCTGACTTTTCTCCATCTTCAACAACAACCACAAGACTATCTGATTTTTTCTGCTGCAAGCAATTATCTGTGTAGTACTTTTCTACACTGACCCTACACAACTCTGTCAGTGCCCCCAGAGCACATGCAGTCTCAGAAAAATCTGACTGTTTAAATTTCACACCCACCTGCTCTCAGATCATTTTGACCAAGTTGCTTTGTCCCTCCTTTTTCAAAGGACAGGTGCTACAAGGCTGTCCTCCTTGTAAGAACAAGCAGCTATGATTAAGCAAGCACCAAGATCCTCAGGCCAATGAGAGCTAAGCCCTTGGGACACATCATGCCTTAGAGGGCACTGTTAGCACTAGATGGAACACTGGTTCCCTGAAGCAGCCTTCAGTCCTCTCTACGCACCTGCTAGTGTCTTGTTTTTTTTTTTTTTTTTTTTTTTCTGTAAGCTAATATTTACCTGCACTGCTCACATTACTGGATTTCAGCACGGGTGGTGGTGTGACATGGTTGGCAATGGGTGTGGAAGAAGGGGGAAGTACAGGAGGGACAGCAATTTTGCCTCCTGGTGGGGGTGGCAGCAGGCTTAGGCCTCCTGATCCAGACGCACGAGGCTTGGCTGCTCCTCCTTTCTTTGTCGTCATATTCTGCAGAACAAGAAAGGACAAGTGAGAAATGTGTCTCCATTGGCATATTCAGAAGATGTAGAGTAAACTGGGCTGCTTACCCCAATGTTAAGTTTGATGGTCTGCCCTTCCTTAAACCCCAAGTCTAATTTGGGACGCGTGTCGGCTTCCTGGGACTCCTTGGAGATCTCGGTCTCCTGCTTCACCCACCTAAAAAGAAGAGAGGAAAACCTAAGATCCTGTGGTAAAGTGGATCAGAGGTTCAGAAAAATGCATGGTTCCTCCCCCAGCCCTGCCAAAGAACTAACTTGCCTTGACAAACCAGTTACCTCGCTATTCCCAGTGTAGTACAGTAAAAAGCTGGGACCACCACAAACCCAAGAGGCTAAACACTACAGCTGCAGCATCACCAGACCTAAGCTTAAGACACATAGATCTGATCCTGTAGGAGTCTCAGCTTGCGTAACAGTTGGCAACACACTCAAATGTCCCTGATGTAGCCAAGGTAGGCTTCCAAAATGATCCCAAGGAAGCCTGCCCCAAATGAACATGCACCACCACCCGCCATGTTCTATGGGCCAGAGGAAAACAGCATTCCAGGAAAACACAACTCACTTGAAGTGATCCTGCAAAGAGACGTTGAAGTCAAAGGCATCACCACGATCCGTGAAGCCAATGCCTATAAAAGCACTTCGTCCTAGCAAGGAGACAGGAGGTGTCACTGGAGTTGCCCTGCAACTGGGCCTTTGTGTTCATTCACTCCAAAATCCTTCTGCTTCTCCTAAACCACCCTGTGCTACCTCCCTCTGGCACACCTGCAGCTGGGCACCAGCAGCTCACAGGAGTTCATTCATGTTCCTAGCTTTCAGGATGAATCCTTTCTGCCCACGTGGCACCCTCAGAAAACAAATGTTCCTTCCCAGACCCTAGAAATGGGAAGATTCTCAATGTAGGGAGCCCTCCTTGCCTTCCTACCCTTATAGGCACACTACCCGACCTTTCCAGCATTTCCAACACCATTTCAACCCACCTCCATCAGGCTAAGTCTCCTCTACCCCTAGCATTGAGCTGGCACATATCTAACCCCTTAACTCACCAGTCCCATCCTGAATTCGGATGACAAAATAGCGGCTAGAATCTGCAACAGTCTCTACTGCAATGCCAGGGTATTGATCTATTGGAGCCTGGGCAAAGAGTTCTCCTGCAGAGAAAGAATTGGTTATTAAGAACAGCCTTTTGCTGAAGCGTGGCCTGGGCTGCTGTGCACAGCTCTGAGCAGCATCAGAAGCACAGACTCATAAGCAGCAATCATAGTCACTGTCTTACCAAGCCATAGCCTTTCCCTCACCTGAAACCTTGTCCTCCAGTTTGATGTATGCAGTTTTGCCTTTGGAGGTGACACGAAGCCGCCCTGTCCAGTCTGGATGGTCCAGTTTCCAGTCAGATGCCCTGAAAAGAAAAGCAACTGTTTGCTGATCAGACATCAACCTCTCTACTTCTACCCACATCTCAGCAAAAGTGTCTGCTCTCAAACCTTCAGCACCTGCAGCTGCTTTATTCCACTTCTCTTCCCAAACAATATATGCCAGTCAACCCACATGGCTCTGACTGGCCTCCCTTTCCTCAAGGTAAAGGGCTATAGCTACAGTCCAGAGAACATCA
Organism: Heliangelus exortis; assembly: GCF_036169615.1. Taxonomy (NCBI): domain Eukaryota; kingdom Metazoa; phylum Chordata; class Aves; order Apodiformes; family Trochilidae; genus Heliangelus; species Heliangelus exortis. Next base: position 119,885,934 of record NC_092422.1, on the reverse strand, counting down.
AGTCTGTCTTTAACTTTGTAAGCTTGCAGAAGAGGGGAGGCTGAAACCCAGAAACTCACTTGTAACAGCAAACCCAAAAGCAACTAACAAGTGACTTCTGAGCATCAGGAAGACCCCAAAAATTAGTTACTAGCTACTGAAAAGCCACTCCAATATTCTACTGTGTTAATGTAAAATAATACCAAGTACCTCTGAACCTACAGTCAGCTAGCTTACACTGGGTGAAACATCATACACACAGCCATCTTGACTAGCCCATCAAACTCTTTGCTACTGACTGTTGTGAAGGGAAAGAAAAAAACAAAGAAGAAAAAAAACAAAAAAACAACCCCAACCTACACAATTCTACAGCTGGAAACAAACGCCACAAAATCCACAAGGGCAAGTGTGCCAAGGCCAGCAAGTACAACTGACACCCATCAGTGCCTCAGAGCACAAACCCGTTTCTCTCAGAAGCAAACACCACTGTTTTCGGCTAGAGAGAGGAAAGGCATTTCTAACTCCTGGTGCTGCAACGTTTTCTGAAGAATCACACTGAACTCCTTCCGACTGCCTCCCCGCTGCCGCAAAAGCCGCCAGGCCGAGCCCGGCGTGCCAGCACAGCACATCGGATTCCCACCTCCGGGAACAGGGCTGACTGGGAGCGGAGATCCGCTCTGCCTGGAAGCACAAGTTGCCTGCCCTGGTGCCCTCCCCTGCTGCACAGCATGAACGCAGCAGACACTGCTCCTGCACGGCCCTGAGCAAAGGCGAAAAGGCACAGGACACCTGCCAGAGGCGTCTCCGGCCGCTCCGTTCCCCCGGAGTTGCTGCCGGTGCGGTCCCAGCATCCCAGGGCACAGGCCTGGTCTGCCTGCAGCCGCAGGACACGGTCTCCCAGGGCTCCGCTGGAGGCGAGGACGCCTCTTCCCGGACCCAACCGCTGGATGCGCAGCCCTGTAGCCCCGCTGCCCCGTAGCCCTTCCGCCCTGCAGCCCCGTAGTCCCGCAGCCCCGGCGCCCCGCAGGTAGGGCGGCCAGCGGCAGGGCCGCGCCATGGCAGCGTCGATCCCGGGCTCCGCACGGTCCCTCACCTGTACCCGCGGTTGGAGGTGCGCGGCGGGATGCGGTAGACGTTGACATCGGGCTTCACGCAAAGGACGGACTCGTACTCCAGCTCAGCCGCCGCCATCTCGGCCGCGAATCCCGACGACCCAGCGTGGAGTGACGGGCGGGAGCCTAATAACCGGGGACGCTCCCGACCGCCATCTTTGGTGAGGGCACATACCGCCTAAGGGCGCTGCGGAGGCCTGGCGGGAAGCGAGCCGCGTCCAAGGCTCGGAGGGAGGCATCTTGGATCCTGGCAGCGGGGGCGGGAAGGTGGCCATCTTGGAGCCCGTCCTGACACAGCAGCGAGGGCTGCCGCCATCTTGGACCCTGGCAGTTCCCTTCCCCCCACCAGGGCCCGGAGAGTCCATGTTTGGTTCGGGCTGAGGAAGTGGAGCCGGGAGCCATCCTGGCCCCGGGGTGCGGGCAGAGAAGGGCGGGGTTAAGCGCCCCTGGGCAGGCTGGATTCCCGCCCTGGGTACTGGGCCTCCAGAGGTGCCGAACTCCCACCGGGGAGGGCGCCCGTCGCCGTCACCATCACCATCGCCATCGCCAGATGGTCCTTAGGACGGGCGAGAGGTGGCACGGGGAGAGCTGGGAGGAGCCTGAAGATGGGGTCGGGTTCTCTCTCGCTACTCGAATATCTGGGGGCCATGTGGATAGATGACTGCGTGCCCTCGGCAGTTTGCCCGGGCATCTTTTTCTTGCCTGGTCAGAGCTTGGATTTTAAGTGAAAATTGATGGTTTGTGTGGGCTGTGGTGCTGGGATCAGGAGGCCTTTAGTAAAACAGGAAACCAAAGAGGAAACACGGCACAAAACCCTACACAAAACCATTACAGGTTTTGCGGCTAGAAGTGGTGAAAATATCTGCCATGTGACGATTAATTTCAGGAGTCTGACTTCCCAGAAGTAAAGCCAAAATGAATGCATAGGTACTAGTTTATTTATCAAATATGATAAGGTGAACACTAGTAGCATTTAAGAGTCAGTGAATTCCCAGTGAAAACTGGTGTTGAAGTGTACTGCTATGCAGAATTAGCCTGTGACTAAGTCTCTTTAGAGTAGCACCATAAAAACAGGAAAAAAAGTTCTAAGAAAAATGGCACAGATATATATCCACAGAACCAGGGGTGAGCATAGCATGAGCTAGTGGTGCTAGAAAGTATCCATGGAAGCCTGAGTGAGCCCAGTTTACTGCCGAATGTAAAGCAAAAGTGAACAAAACAGTTCGAGGAATTTTTTTCCCAGTATTGAATAATGGTTAATGCAGTCAGAGCTGAACCTGGAGTTTCATTCCTTTTTGTTTCCAGAGGAACCTGTAATGGGATGGTAATGAACCTCAATCAGCAGTCAAACAAACTGTCCTCTATCACTTAAATCATCCATGGAGCCCAGTGTTCTACCTGAGAGTGCCCAATGCAGAAATACTTTGGAGCAAAGGAGACTGTTGCTGATTCGATAAATCTGGTAGGTGAAGCTAGTTTGAAGCCAAGGACAGGAATAGTCTTGGGTCATTAAGACTAACAAAGTAGGATACTTGTAGTTTAATTAGCGTATCTAAATGCAACCAGCCTGGTTTTCTTCAGAAATTATGTCAACAGCTGTGTGTGTACTCAGTAAAGATGTGAGCTAAGTACCTGAAGAAATACAGAATGACACAGATGAGCAGCTTCCTTTCCCCTTTTGCCCCCTCAGGGTGCAGAGGCCTGCTCTGTGTTGTGTGGGTGCCTTTCCCTCCTGTACCCTGGGGCAAACAGATACCTGCCCGGGAAGGCAGATTTGAACCCTTTCATGCAGCCTGCGCAAGAACTACAGAAGAACATAGTGCCAATATTTAATGTAGATATGTGCCACAATGTAAAAGAAGACTCTGCCTTCCTGCTTTTGCAGTATGCCAGTGTTACTTGCTTGCCAGACTGCAAGAGTTAAGGCAAAGAGGTTGATGAGAGGTAAACCTTGGAGAACCGAGCTGCCTAAAGAAAGCCTGTAACACAGTACAGAATTACATTTTCCCAGTATACTAGCCTAGCAAACTGTAGTGTAAGGGCTTTGTGGGCCAGAGGTTTGGTGTGCCTTTATTAATTAGAAGTGTTTTATAGACTTTCCTTCTGTGGATTCATCTAACTGCTTTTTTGAAATGCAGTTTTGTTTATACTTTGGGTTACCCAGAATCCCTGGAGCCATTAATCTAATTGTGCAATATGAAAAAGTGTGATTTTTTTTAATTACAAACTTTTACCTGATCATTTATTTTGATAGCATCTAGTTCTTGTGCTATTAGAATTCATGTGTCACTTTTGTCACATGTCTCTCACACTACCTCCTTCCCAAAGTGAGGCATTCTTGTCTATTTAGCTTGTCCAACAAAAGAAGCCATTCTGAGCTATGGCTTTCCAGCTGTCGCTTTCTGTCTAATTTTTAATTCTATAATTAAGATCAAGGGCCACCACAGCATTCAGTATTCAGAGGCCATGGAACACTTCCCCTTATATTTACCTTTTGAATAGCATTGCATGTTGATTCATGTGGTGGGTTGTCCCTGTGTGAACACCAGATGCCCACCAAAGCTGCTCTATCACTTGCCTCAGCTGGGTAAGGGGAGAGAAAACACAATAAAAGGCTTATGGGTTGAGGTAAGGACAGGGAGAGATCACTCACCCATTTACTGTCATGGTCAAAACAGACTTGACTTGGGGAAAAATTAAATTTATTACCAATCAAATCAGAATAGAATAATGAGAACTTAAACCCAGCCTCAAGAACACCTTTTCCCCACCTCTCCCTTCTTTCTGAGCTCACTTTCACTCCTGTTTCCTCTACCTTCTCCCCCACAGCAGTGCAGGAGGACAAGGAATGGTGTGTATGGTCAGTTCATCACACGACTCCTTCGCTTCTTCTTCCTCAGGAGGAGGACTCTTCACATTCTGCTCCTGCTTCAGTGTGAGGTCCCTCCCGTGGCAGACAGTCCTCCACAAGCTTCAACCTGAGTCCTTTCCATGGGCTGCAGTTCTTCATGAACTGCTTCCAGCATGGATCACTTCCATGTCATGCAGTTCTTCTGGATCAGGATACTCCAGTGTGGGTCCCCCACGGGGTCACAAGTCCTGCCAGCAAACCTGCTCCAGCATGGGCTTCTATCCATGGGTCATGGGTCCTGCCAGGAGCCTGCTCCAGCATGAGCTCTCTGGGGTCACAGCCTCCTCCAGGCCTCCATCTGCTCCCATGTGGGGTCTTCTACAGGTGGATATCTGCTTTACTGTAGATAAAGCAGATCCGTGTGGCTGCAGGAAGGCAGCCTGTGTCACCATGGACTGAAGACAGGCTGCAGGGGAATCTCTGCTCTGATATTTGGAGCACCTTCTTCATTGACCTTTGTGTCTGCTGGGTTGTTTCTCATATTCTCACACCTCGTTCCAGCTGCAGGTTGTTGTGCAACAACTTTTTCCCCTTAAAAATCTTATTACAGAGCCCCTACCACCATTGCTGATGGGCTCAGCCTTGGCCAGCAGCAGGTTTGTCTGTCTTGTAGCTGGCTGGCATTGGCTCTAAGACATGGGGGAAGCTTCTGACATATTCTCACAGTAGCCACTCCTATAGAACCCCTTGCTACCCAAACCTTGCTTTACAAACCCAATAAAACATGATTTTTCACAGAACTTCCTGCACTGACTGCTGAGTTTTTTCTTTGAATGGTAATAATTTATCTTTGGTACATCACTCTGTATGTAAAGTTATGGTTGTTTTTCCAAATTCAGTATTTCACCTTCATTAAATTTCAGCTGCCACTTTATTGTGCTGTCCTTCATTGTCCTATAATTCTCCTACAGTCCTTCTAGAAGGATAGCATCTAAGAGGAAACAGTGCCAAAGGACAGCTTTTATGAGGCATGTTGGGAAAGATGCACAAGCAGCACCAGGACACCATGAATACACCTCCCATTCAATTCCATTGAGACTTAAAGAGCAGAGAACACAATATTTTTTTGTCTTTTTCAAACAAGCATCCAGGGACCAAGAAAATACAAAGCACTGCTAATAATGGCTAATGTTTTGGGTTGTTTTTTTTTTTTTTAAAGATTAAGCAGAGAGTTTTAAATATTGAAAGAGAATATATCTAAAATTGGGCTGTGAAAGCAAAGGGGAATACATATTCTCCCCATGCAGAAATTGTCAATGATGAAAAACAAGGAATAGCAGAAATCTTGGATGGAACTCCACACTAATAAAAAAACATAAAGAATAATAATTTGGGGTTTTGCTTTGCTTTTTGTTTGCTTATTTCAGAAAAAAAAATAGGGCATTGTTCAGGAAAGTACTTAATGAATGAATTAGCATTTTTTTTTCTGCAGAGGAGGTACAGGGAAAACCAGTCTTAATAAATTACTCTTTAGATAACTAAAAGGTTAATCTCAAGATGAGCATTTTTGCAAAACAACCCATATGCTATTTCAAATAGTGCTTCCTTCATTGAAAATGCCCTGGCAAAACATCTGACCCGAACACTCTTCCAAGTACTAAGAACCAGCTATTGTGAAGATGTTTTTTTGAATTATGTATGATCTATGTATGTACCAGTATTGCTGAGCTTTGTTCCCTCCTTGGTGTCCAGAACTTGTGCTTATTCAGCAACTGAGCTTATTCAGCAATGTACATAAATGCCTTGGGGTCACTCAGGGGATTTTCTGGGGAGCATCCGAGGGATACCAGTGCAGGACAGCCCTGCAGATACTTAATGTTACTGGAGAGTCCATATGAAACTAAATGCACAGTTGTGATGATGAAAACAAGTGCATAGCAAAGACTGGCCCACCACTCCGATGTACTGTGCTTTTTATAGAAACAGTTGTGCTAGTTTAGGCTAACCTTTACAGGGAGAATTTTGGACAGCATTTTTAGGTAAGTGGGCTTGGCATGTACACATGGAACATTTCAAGGTCTGTGAAAGATGATAGCTATCTAGTTGCTCCACCTGCAGAGAAACAAACGAGAGATCTGAGAGGGGTTGCAAGGGTTTATAGAATGCAGAAGTAGCACAAATATGAAATATAAGTAGAATCCTTAGTTCTTTCCAATGTGTTTTGGACACAACCTGCATACCCTTGCAGGAGGGATGCTTTTGTAAATGTACTAATCATATTTTTAGAGTTATATATGGCTGTAACTATTTTGTAACTAATAGACTGGTGCAGTTTTGCAGTAACCAATCTGAAACAGCAGTATAGGTGGTAATTTGCATTAAGGTTTTAGCTGATTTGTGTTGGCGAGTTGAGTCAATACATCAAGATAAATTTCAAGATTAACACCCCCATAGTCAAGCCCATGGAATTTAGAGTAGAGAAGTGGACAATGAGATGGACTGAATAGTGGCTGCTGGGCTCAGAGTGTGGTGATCAGAACTCAGTCCAGCTGGAGACCAGGCACTGGTGGTCTCTGGCAGCAGCTGACACTGGTTCCAGTACTGTTTAACTCTTCATTAATGACCTGGATAATGAAGTAATGTGCACCCTCAAGAAGCTTGCAGATGATACAAACCCCAGAGGAGTGGCTGGTGCACCAGGTGTCTCTGCTGCCACTCAGAGGAATCTGAATGTGCAGCCAAGAACCTCATGAAGTTGAAGAAATGCAGTGTCATGCAGCTGGAGAAGAACAACTCCATACATTAATATGTGCTGGGAGCTGACCACCTGAAAAAGCAGCTTTGCAGAGAATGATGACATTGTGGTCCTGGACAGAAAACTGAAGATAAACCATCAATGCAACTTTATGGCAAAGAGTGCCAGTAGCTGCCACAGCTAGGTTAGGAGGAGTGTTGAGAGCAGGTCAAAGAAGGTGATCCTTCCCCTCTACTCAGCACTGGTGAGGCCACATCTACAGTGCTGGCTCCAGTTCTGAAACTCCAGTTCCTGTTCTCCAGTACTAGAAAGACATGGGCATAGTGAAGTGAAATTTGTGGAGAGCCACAAATGTAATTAAAGGGACTGATGCACCTGTCATGCAAAGGGAGGCTGAGAGAGCTGACACTGTTCAGCCTGGAGATGAGAAGGCTCAGGTGGATCTAATCATCTATCTGATGGGAGTGTTTAAGGGAGATGAAGCCAGATTCTTGTCAGTAGTGCTTGGTGACAGGACAAGATGCAGTAGGCACAAGCTGAAATACAGGAAGTTTCATCTGAACAGAGAAAAACAGATTTTACTGTGAGGGTGGTTGAACACTGAAACAGGTTGCCTGGACAATTTGTGTCGTCTCCTGGAGAGATACTCAAAACTGACTGGATGATCATCTGTCTCTAGCTGACCCTGCTTTGAGTAGAGTTATTCACAGTTATTCAGTGATGCTGTGAATTAGAGCCTTTCTAAGCAGACTCAGTCAGTAAATCATGAGGAGGAGGGAGAGATCCAGAAGAAAAGAATGCAGTTTGGTGATTTGGGGTTACCATTAACACTACAAGTCAAAAGTCTAGTCTGATCTAAGTAAGCATTTTATGAAAGTAACAAAAAGTATTTTTTTCCTCCCTGTACCATTTCCTTTGAATGTCTGCATCATTAAGCCCTTTATGCTGAGGTGCAAAACACTTCACTAGTCAAACTGCTGGAAGCTTATACACAGAGGTACCACATCATCTCATCCCTGTCTAAGGGTTAATGAGCTGGAATAGATCTAAAGTGCTTTCTGTGACAAGGTTGGCTGCAGGGGAGAGGTTTTAACTGGGAGGATCAGAACTCTGACCAATAGGTCGAGAAGAATCTTCTTGTAAGGGGAGTTTGACTAGAGCTCATATGGTGGTGAAAATGCTGCACTTCCCTTGGCCCACAGGAGTACCCTCCTATGGACATTACCAGTCCCCCTGGAAAGATGGCAGCTGTGAGGAAGATGCAGCTGGGGGAATTTTACAGACAGCCTCTCCATTTTTAGGGGCACAGCCAGCTCTGGCCTGCCTTCCTCTTTGTGGTTTTATGGCTTTTGTACTGGAGTCAGCATAGATGGTATTCACAGAGACGTGCTCAGAAGCAAAACCCTGCACCATCCTGTTTTATTTTCCAGACCAAAAACTGAAGCTGATTCTTGTATGTCTGGGATTTATCATTTCTGCTAACAGTCTCGATTTCCCAAATTGGGATAGCTCAGGGGGAACCCTCTTATTGCAGATTTAAAATGCCTTGCCCTAGATGTCTTCTGTTCATAGTCTTGCCACATTTTGTGTTACCAGCATTCCAGTAAACCACTTCTTTTAATCAGTCAAGTTCCTTCTTTCAAAAAAAAAAAAAAAAGAAAAAAATTCAAAATCCAACAACTGGGTATTAAATAGTCTGAAAAGTCAAAAATAAGATTATATTCCCTTTGACATGACCACTTATGGTTTGCTGAGTACCATGTTCTGTATCAGGTGAACCAAGCTGTCTCAAGCAGGAACAGAAACTGATCTGGATTGATAAGAATCCTAGAATTGTGATTAGCTAGGAAAACGTGCTGGTCTGACAAAACATGGAAGTGGATACACTACAACAGAGCAGACACCTGGTGGTGGCATGGCAGAGTGGGGAAATCACGCACAGGTCAGCATATGCTAATATGCAAGACATCTGATTGTGTTTTCTTATGGAAAAGATAGTGAAGTGGATGCCTGTCCTTGCTTTCTATTATTCTTTGACTCAGGGCACTGTATTATTTTGATACCTTTTGTGTGATAGTTTGTTTCTTTTATAAACAGATCTTGCTTATCTCAAACTTCAGACGTGAGTCATTGTAAGCCTTTCCCTCAGGGTGAAAGAAGATACTTAGCACACACACGCACACAGAGGAAAAAAGCAGTTCCTAAAATGTCACGTGAGTTTCATTTTTCAGTCACTCCAGAAACAGGACTGTGGTTCTTACACCCTGGAACACTGAAATACCTACTTCACACTGGTAGGTATAATAATAACTTGCAATTTCTTATTTTTCACCTCTGAAAACCTCCCTCTCCCCTCCAGTTCCCTCTTCCATCTTCATAGCCACATAGCAGCTCTTTCAGCATTCTTGATAACATAGCATGGCCAGTATCTTCTTATTGATTCATCCCTCAGTTTGCTTTGCAATATGATTTTTATTACTGTCTTTACAACATCCTTTGATTCCCTGTCCTCTTTATACCATCTTCTGTAGCTGTAAGGGGGGTCACCAGGATTCAGGCTGTCTAGCACTGTTTTCCAGTTGTGCCTGTAAAAGTCTTGTCTGCATATATCAGCAAGACCCAAGGAAATGGAAAAAAAATTGTTAGACTTTTCTTAGTGCCCAGCTGCCTTTCAATGGCTTCTCTCATAGCTTTTCTTGTAGGTCACCCTCACCTAAAACCCTCTTGGCAATTGTTACAAAAATTGATAAATTACAGTGTTTGTTGCAACCGCTTATTTCATTTTCTTTGTGATGAAGCAGTTCTAACACTCATGCATCACTCCACATTTAGACTATATGTTATGCAAGAAAGAGATTAATGATTTGTATATTTTTTTTCCATAACAGTCCCTGACTGGCACATAAGTACAGGAATAATAGAGGTTAAAACAGAATCAGGCTGGGCTGTCTTATTCACATCTCCTCTGTTGCTTCTGCAGGCTGTATTCTGCTCTTTCCTATGGAGTTTCCATGCATTCTGGTAATGCTTTTAGGGACTTTTCAACAACACGACTGTCTTCATTGATTGAACAAACAATCCATGTTTGTTAACATGGATTTTATAAACAATTCTATTAATGCCTAAAGGATGATCAGGCTTTTTCTCAGAACTGCCTACTAATTTGCCTTCTGTTTTGTAGCTGCAGAATGCCTCCCCTCCAGGGTAACAGCAGTTCACATGAGCAGGCTGCTGTATATTACGCATCAGAATCCATTGTCTCCATTGCTATCTTCATCATCATTTTCATCATAGGCATCCCAGGCAATGGTTTGGTGATCTGGGTAGCTGGTCTGAAAATGAAAAGATCTGTGAACATTATATGGTTCCTAAACCTTGCTGTGGCTGATTTCATGTGCTGCTTGTCCTTGCCATTTTCCATTGTTCACCTGGCCCTCCATGAGCACTGGCTGTATGGTTGGTTCCTCTGCAAAGTCATTCCATCAGTCATAATCTTGACCATGTTTGCCAGCATCTTCCTGCTCACGGCCATCAGCACTGACCGCTGCCTCCTTGTGATGAAACCTGTCTGGTGTCAAAACCATCGAACAGTGAAAATTGCGTCACTAATATGCAGTGGCATTTGGATCCTAGCCTTCATTTTTTGCTGCCCTGTCTTCTACTACCGTGAAACTAGCACCCATGGTGGCAAAACTGAGTGTGAGTACTACTTTGGAGACGAGGAAGAGTTGGATTATATGGATGATTCTGGAAATGAGTTATTGGAAAAATATTCAGCTTTAGCCTACAATAGTAATGACTCCTGGGGAAATTTCTATGAAGGTGATTATTCTGCATCCCTTGCCTTCGTGATAATAAAGATCACTAGAGCTGTCTTTGGCTTTGTACTCCCCTTTGGCATAATGGCAGCTTGCTATGCCCTTATTGCTTTCAGAACACGTGCAAATCTATTTCACAAGTCACACAACAGGATGCTGCGAAAAATTGTGCTCGTGATAGCTGCATTCTTCATCTGCTGGGCTCCATACCATGTAGTTGGAATTCTGTCTCTTGTACCTACTCTTGGAACAGGACTAAGAGAGTCATTAGTCCTCTGGGATCACCTCTCTAGAGCGCTTGCGAATGCCAACAGCTGCATCAACCCCCTGCTTTATGTTTTTGTGGGACGAGACTTCAGGGCGAAGGCACGGCAATCAGTGCAAGGAATCTTGGAAGGTGCCTTTACTGAGGAGCCAACACCTGCAGTCTTTTATTCCCTTGGAAGAAACAAGACTTCAACTGAGAAGAATGTTAGCAGCACTATGTAATGCAGGACTTGGGATCACTGTAGAAAGAGTGAGCTATGGCCTTGGATATAAATCGCTCTCTGCTTAACAGGTTTTTTTAGCTCTAACATATTTGATTAATCTGCAGATCTACACACAAGGCATGAGATGTTTCAGGTCAGAACAGCTAACTCCCTTTATATCCTGCTCTAGAGAGATGGGAAGTTGGAACTACCAAGAGGTAATAATAATCTGAGGGAAGACTCTGGTGGAGCAGGAGACAGAGTACTTTAGCCTTTAAAGAAGAAAGCAAGCTTGCAGAATGGCCTGGTTGGATCATGTAATTTAACCCCCGAATTACTAGATGCTGCTGCTGTTAGAGTTATTTGCATATGTCTCTGTGTTCTACACCTCCTGTCTCTGATAAATTGCAGATGAAACTTCGATGTCTCTCATTGGTATTTGTCACCCCATCTTTTCTCTCCTTTGAGTATACTTGGGATCTGAGGGTTTTTTCCTGAAGCACTACCCTAGAGGGGTATGCACTACCTAGAGGGCAGTGCTACATTTTCTTACAGCAGTATGCTTTTTAGAGAAACAGTTGTGCTAGTTGGAAAAGTTGGCAGGCAACTTACAAGGACTACAAAGACATAATGAAGCTATGTGGGGAGACAATTAGAAGGCCCAAAGCCCATCTAGAACTCAACTTGGCCACTGCAGTCAATAATAGCAAAAAATATTTCTATGAATATATTTACAACAAAAAGAGGACTAGGGAGAGTCTTCATCATTTACTGGATGCATGGGGAAACATAGTGACCAAAGATAAGGAAAAGACTGAAGTACTTAATGCCTTCTTTGTCTCAGTCTTTAAACAGTAGGGCTGATTGTTCCCTGGGTACCCCCTGAACTGGAAGATGGGGAACAGGAAAAGACCTCCATAATCCAAGAGAAAATGGTTAGTGACCTGCTGCATCACTTTGGAACACACAAGTCTATGGAACTGGGTGCTGAGGAGCTTGGCAGAGGAGCTTGCCAAGTCACTGTCATTTATCAGTAGTCCTGGCTAACCGGGGGCTTCCAGTGGACTGGAGGTTGATAGATGTGACATCCATCTTCAGGAAAGGCCCAGAGGAGGATCTGAGGAACTACAGAGCTGTTGGTCTGATGTTGGTGCCAGGGAAAGTTATCTCAAGTGCCATTATGCACCATTTACAGGACAAGCAGACAACCAGGTCCAGTCAGTGTGCTTTCACGAAAGGAAGGTCCTGCTTGATGAACCAGATCCCTGATCTCCTTCTACAAGGTGACTCACGTATTGGATGAGGGAATGGCCATTGATGTAGTGCACATGGACTTAGTAAAGTCTTTGATACTGTTCCCTAAAAACATCTGCATGAACAAATGGCTTCCCCGAGGCTTGGATGGGCATATGCACTGCTGGGTTACACACTGGCTGGATGCTGGGCCCAAAGGTGTTCCCTGGGACTCAGTACCAGGGCCACTCCTGTTTAAGGGCATCTTTAGTAAGTTTGCAGACAACACCAAGTTGGGTTGGAGTGTTGATCTGTTTGAGGGTAGGAAGGCTCTGCAGAGCACTCTGGATCAATGGGCTGAGGCCAGCTGTATGAGCTTCAGCAAGAACAGTGTCTAGTTCTGCAGTTGTGCCATTACAACCCCAGGCAATGCTACAGGCTTGAGGAAGAGTGGCTGGCAAGCTGCCCAGTGAAAAAGGACCTGGAAGTGCTGGTTTGAGCCAACATTGTGGCCAGGGAGGAACTTCACCAGATGAGGCTCAAGTACTGAGTTTTGGGCACCTCAATACAGAAAAGATGTCAAGGTGATGGAACAAGTCCAGAGAGCAACAACAACACTGATAAAGGGTCTGGAAAACAAACCTCATGAGGAGCAGCTGAGGGAACTGCGGCTGTTTAGTCTGAAGAGGAGAAGGAGGCTGAGGGGACACCTTATCACTCTCCACAGCTACATGAAAGGAGGTTGTAGCAAGGGGTCATTGTTCTCTGCTCACTAGTAACCAGTGATAGGATGAGAAAAATGCCATCTGCACCAGGGAGAGGCTTAGTTTGGATGTTAGGAAAAACTTCTTTACAGAAAGGGTTATTAAGCACTGCAACAGGCTGCCTAGGGAAGAGATTGAATCAGCATTCCTGAACTGTGTTTAAAAATTACACAGATAGTGTGCTTAGGGGTGTGGTTTAGCAGTGGGCTGGTAAAGCTAGGTTAGTAGAGTTCAGCTAAGGGTTGGATTGGATGAATTACTTACCTTTTCCAACCTGAAAAATTCTGATTCTATGATTTGCCCCAACAAATAACACCCCCGTACAGTAGTAACTGGTCCAATGCACATACTGTAGCTATATTGTTAAGGTGCTCTCACCATCTCCCCAGCACTCCACCACCAGAGTCCCAGATCTTCCTTTTAAGAAGACATGGCCCATGATCAGAATCTGAGCAACTCCAGGCACAGATGAACCGGATTAGGTGGCGGCTGGACCGTGAGCCATTTGGTAAAGCCTTGAAATTGAGAGGTGATAACCCCCAGTCTGATCCCAAGGTAGGGAACCAGTCTGTTTCAGCACAGCCATGTCCTTCTTTCTACAAGATGGACATCTTCCTGGTGGAGGAAGATAAAAATTGCACCTAGTCAGTCTATTTGGGGGTGGTTCCCAAGCTTCAATGTTCCCTGTTCCCAAAAATCAGATGTATGTTTACTATGTACTCTAAGAAAGTGGTTTAAAAATCTGGTTTTTGTGTTAATCCTTCCTTAAATAAGTAAGGTCAAAGGCATGACAGCCACTAAGCACAGGTATAGTTTTCACTTTGCCTTTCTGTCAAGAGTGAGTTGGAAGACTCATGGATCTCAGTGCCTTGAGAACAGGCAGCTGTGAGAACTTTTGTCTCTTGACACCTTCAGCTGTAAACAATATATAGGTATGGACTATTACTTAAGCAGTGTTCACACCCGAATTCTGTTCCAAAGGTAAGCAGGTGGGAATCAAGCCCACCTGACAGGCGCCGCTGGAAAAAGAAAAATCAATACTAGCACCAAAAGAGTTAAACCATAAACATTCACTTTTCCTTTTTATTAAGAAAGCATGCACAAAAATAAACTCGTGAGACCACGCCCCTCTCTCCCTGACCACTGACAAAAAGCACGGGGGGACCACACCATGCTGGAGGGGCCTGCCAGAGCCCCTGGTGGTGACACAGCCTGGCATCCCACCCCTCCCTGCAGGCACCCTGCAGAGCTCCACACGCCCACCCAGTGCCTTCCCACGCACTAACACCACACATTTATTTCAGGGGCAGAGGAACAAGGCTAATTTGCACACTGACCGGCATGTATTTACATATGCAAATGAGGCGCAACTTAATATGCAAATGAGGCAAATATGCAAATGATGAGCACTTGGGTAAGCAGATGGAGCCATCTTGGTTGTTTTTTTCTTCCAGTGGTGTTTTCAGACTTTCACAGGGCTGGCTCTCAGTAACATTCTTTGAAAAGCACTAACTGGCACCTACCAGAGCTGTTCTCTCATGGTTGTCTCAGGTGCCACTTTCCATAGAAACCCATCACACACGCTTCCAAGTTTAATCATTCCCATCCTGAGGCAGTAGAGATGACAGCTGACTCCATGCTGAGGTTGGCTCTGGGATTCCTCATTTCTCTCAGAAACACCCAATGAGGAACTCACCCCCCGCAAACACACACTTAAAAGAAAGAAAAAAAAAAAAAAAAAAGAAAAAAAAAAAAAAGAAGAAACAAAAATGTCCCCACCCCCCCTCCCCCAATACAAGATTCTTCTTCACTTTCCCAATAAAGATCCAATTGGTTTATCCCCACAGCAAATTTCAAAAGCAATGCTAGTTCCCCACCTTCCTGCAGTGAGAGTAGAGGTTATTACTCCCCTGCCCCAGGTCTGTCAAGAAGCCACGGTATCTTCATCTTGGTTCCTTTCACTGACAAACAGGGAATAAGGGCTAGGGGGAGGCTTTACAAAATACTACTAATAAACAAGAGGTTTGACAGAACAGAGCTATACCAGAAAAAAGGTGAACACAGGACACAGCTTCGGGGAGGAGGCATCTCAACACTCACTCCTGCTCCTGCACGTTTTCCCCCTTCCTGATTTGCACATGCTGACAAAACTCATCCTTCAGGCTTTACATTAAGATTCCATCACCTCCCCAGCTGAACTGCAAGGGGTCTGACCCACCCTCCTCCCTTTTATACTACACTCTTTGGCTGTTTGGTTTACAACTCCGCCACACTTCATCCTCTCTCTTCTAATGCACCTCTTATAAAAAGCACTTGTGAGGGCCTCCTAGTTACTCGAGCAGAGGGTCCAGCCCCTTGACCAGACATCCTCTAATTGACCTCCACTCTGAGCCTTTTTGTCTTCCCACCATTTGTGCATCCCATGCACAAAGTAGAACCACTGACTGAGAATCTGAACCTACGCAACAAAATTCCTGTTGCTGGCACTCTCAAACCACAGACAAGGACAGTCTCCAAAGAACTACTGAAGGGCAAGGGGCCAAACACCAACGGAACAAATACCGATGAGGAGAAAACTTCCAAATTTGCATATACAAGTAAAAAGCCTCACTACATATTCTGAAGGGCTTGAAGGGTTGGGGGGTGAAATGAAAAGCTCTGGGGAATAGAATTTGCTGAATCACACGTGACACCTCTGACTGCTTCTTTTCCCTGACGGGGATGTAGGCTTCACCCAGAGACTGTAAAAGGCAGTGTAGAAAATAGGTCAGGATTCCCTCAAAATCTCTCTCAGTCCTCGCAGATGGAACTGCATTCTGCAACTAAACTACTCTGCTGAAATACCATCTCTGCTACATTCTCCTTTCTCCAAACTCAAGTCTACCCACCCAACTCAGCTCTCCCTACCTCAGGGATTACCCTCTCTTTGTACTTGGGAACTCTACTTCTTTTCTTGCTTTTCCTGTTGGTGTGAGAAAGTTCACAGAGCTAAGATCACCTCTCCAGTGTCCCTTTAGCCTCCTGACCTTTTCAACATTTACGGAACAACAGAACTACAGGCTCTCTGGGTCCACCAGGCTCTCTCACTCCAGTAGCCAATACGACAGATT
This sequence comes from Heliangelus exortis, assembly GCF_036169615.1. NCBI lineage: Eukaryota > Metazoa > Chordata > Aves > Apodiformes > Trochilidae > Heliangelus > Heliangelus exortis. Next base: position 119,869,842 of record NC_092422.1, on the reverse strand, counting down.
CACTGGCCACCCTGAAGGGAAAGAGGGATTGTTAAACGCAAAATGACAGAGGCAGAGGAAGATGCACTTGAGGATTCAGCCTTCCAAGGTCTTTTCATGGCACCAAGGACCCATCTTTCTGCCCTCCACAGAGCACCATGCAACAACGAAAGAGCCGATCTGATGCATCCGAGGCCACCAGAGGAGAGGGAGGGCTGTGCTCAATTATTGGTAATAATAATAATAACAACAATAATAATAATAAACAAAAGAAGAAAAAGAAGATAAAACAGGATGCAAGGAAGGATTATCTTCGGCAGCATCTTGCGGTGGCTTCTCTGGCGGAGATAGAGAATATATATCTATATACAGGCAAGGCAGGGAGGCTGGGGAAGGTGGTGCTGGCACCATTCACCCCATGTCCCCCTTGCCTCCCGCATCCTTCACACAGGACGGGCGATCAAGTCTGTAACTCGCTAGGTGATCAAGTCCCAGTCGAAATCATCGGGGATTTCCTCATTGGCGCCTGGAGGAGGCCCTGGAGGCCGAGGGACCAGATGGTGAGCTGAGCCAAAAACAAGAAAAAGAAAAAAAAAAGAAGGAGAACAGTTAGGAAAAAAATGTCATGCTTCTTCACAATGGATCCTCGGGAAAAAGAAAGAATAAGAGATTTGGGCGTTCCTCCTTTTGACAGTCTAGCAAAGAAGAACACTACTGGCATGAATTTCTCCCTACCTGTGTCTGTAGGTGGTCTGCTGTGAAATTCTCCACAGCAGCTCCTACAGAAGTTTCAGCCTCCTTAAACTTTCCTTGCTGCTCACTGCTGATCAAGCACAAAGGACTTGAACAGAAGGTTCTCATGAAAAGTTGCCTTCAAGCAACCAACTGAGGGTGAGGCTGAGCTTGAAGATGATTTATCTGAACTGAAAGAGTCCTAAACCTTGCCAGAGCTATGCCAAAGCCCTAAATGGAGGTTCCCTTGTTGTCTCCTTCTCTTCCCTCAGCGCTCTATTTGATCAGCAAATGCTTTGGGAGAATTGCACAAAGGGCTCAGGAACTGATTCTTATATGTTTGTTGGTATAATATGCCTTAATGTCATCCCTTACCTGGGCGATTATATCCTGGAGACTCCTGGGTGGAAATCTGGTACATAGGAGATGGCCCAGAGAAGAGATGGGGAGGCTGGGGCTGACCATAGGAGTTAACTGTGGAAGGAAAGAATTAAAACAAAAACAAAAATAAATCAAATAAACAAACAACAAAAAATCAACAGAAAACAAAACCCTGTTAATGTTCTGGTCAGCTGTCTTGGCACTGACTAGGTACCAGCTCAGCCACAGAGCAACTCACTCAGACCCATGGGATCAAACTGAGAAGATGTTCAGCTGTTGGGTTCTAATTGCAAATTATAGCTTGGCCAGGGATCTTGTACTTGGAACCTGAAGGAGCTTCTCTATTATTGTAAAAGAATAAAATTTTCATCCAGAAATACCACAAGGTGGCTCAATATTATCCATTTAGCTCAGTACTAGATGACACACCCTTAAAAAGTACTGTCAAGACCATGATATCCTCCTCCCTGCTGTCCTCAGAGTGGATCCTCCTACTCCTTGTTCAGTCAGTATTTCTCCAACATTGGTGCAACAAGTTTCTGTCTACAGCTCCTGCCATCTAGAATAGCAATCTCTCTACTTTACTATTCCTTTCTGTTGGTCACTGACAAGAAATACCCCCCCTTTCTCCTTTTATGGGTTTACCTTTTTAATGTATTTCTTCCTGGAGAGGCTGCATGTCAATGGTATATATCATATAATAATGCTGTGTCTATACACAAACATAGGGCATCCCAATTCTTTAAAGCAGGAGGAAGCTGAGTTGCTACCAACACCTCTGACAGCCCAGCCCCGAGCTGCTCTGTGCTACGCTGCTTGGCAAGGCAGCAAGTAGTTTAGGACATTCACGGAATTAGGCCTTCATTTGTGTGTCATTTTAGTCTCCCTCCTAATTACCTTGGTTCATGGATTGCTCCTGTTTGCCACTGTTCAGGGCACAAGATTCAGAGATTCGAGGGGGCTGCTGTGGGCCAACCAGATGAGGGAGCTGACCAGTCTGGGTAAGGAAGTGATTAAGGGAGTCACAGAGGCTGGCAATGTGGTGTTGATCCAGCGTCCAGTTCTTCCGTTCAGCCTGGCGCAGACTCTCCATCAGCTCTGCAGGGGACAAAGGACAATGTCAAAGCAAGCACTCACACCATGGTCTTCCCTGCAAAGACTTTCAGTCTTCTACCCCTAAATCCTAACTTCTTCCCACAAATCCAACTTCACTGCTTTGAATCTGTGACCAGACTCCTGGAGAGCCCCGTATCTAGCACACTGTCTCACTGACTCAGGTAGGGGAGGGAAGAGTAGGAGGGAGAAATCTCAGCTTTCTGACATATTTTTATGCATTAATTCCCCCTGCCTCAAATTTCTGCAGTGCTAAGTGCTTCGCAATCTTTAAAAGGATCCATGAAGTAGGACACCTCACTTTACAAACAGAAGAGCTACGCAACTGAGAAAGTGGTCCTGTCATGGTTATATTGAAAAAAAGATCTGGGCACAGCACTCACAGATTTTAGACTACAGCCTCAGTCACTGAATCACTAGACCTGGTCACTATCCCAGCACTGACCTGAGAATTGGGAGTGTTCAATGCTAGACCAGTTCAGCCGGTTTACCATCTTGAAGCTTTCCTTCAGGGAATCAATGTTGGAGCACCAATCAGGGGGAAAGGCTGGAATGAAATAGAGACAAGATTATTCCAGTACAGACTGACCTTTCCCTCCACCCCTTAATATAAAATGATTTGCCCCTCTTCACCAAAAGAGTTGAAGATGCTACAGTAGCTATAAATACCTCCTCCCTTGGGAGACCATGCACAGTGCCCTCCTTTTTCATTTAGCCCCAACTTTATTCTGCATCCCTAAATTGGATCCCAAACCCAGTGTGGATGTATCCTCTTTTGCTTCCGAAAGGAAGGAACTTCCTTTTCAGATTACAACCTCAATTGGCTTTTGCCCATTTTCCACACTCAGTGTAGACACGGAAGAAAGTTTGCTTCTGGAATTTCTGTCTGGGGACTCCCCACTGCTCCCTTTTCCCCATCACCCCAACTCACCAAAGCCAGCACTGTTGATTGAAGCCTGTGACTGCTGCTGCTGCTGCTGGTGCTGATGTGGTGGCTGCTGCTGTGGGTGGGAGTGTGGGTGATGTTGCTGATGCTGGTGGTAGCCTCCATGCTGCATTGGAGGTGGGTGCATGGACATCACTGGTGGAGGGCCATAACCTTCACTACCCTGCTGCTTCCCACCTTGGGATGGGCAACCCTCTGGGGTTGGAGTGTGGAGTGGGGGAGCAGCACCCACTGATGAGGGGCCTTGCTGCTGCTGCTGGTACATGTAGTAGTTGTGGTTGGAGGGCTGCATGTCACCAAGGAGAGAAGAGAAACCTGCCAAGTAAGAGGATGGAGCTTTAAGAGCTGCCTGGATCAGACCTCAGCTTAAATTATCCATCTCTAATTTCACACTGCTCATCCTGCTATTTATGAAGCTTTTGAAGTGCCCTCTACAGGCTGCCAATAACTATCACCTGGACACTCACATGCTGACTGTGCACAATTCTCTTAAAAGAAAAAAAAAAACAAAAAAACAAACAAACAAAAAAACTTTACAACAAAGGCCCAGCAGAATTTTAATTTCTAGTACAGAGTTAAGCACTTAAATTCCTCCCTGGCTTTTATTCCTATATTTATCAAAGTAATCGCTGCCTTCCTGAAATTTCACGCACCTGTTATTTTCCTAGAAGTGACCATTAAACAAACTTAAACAACAAAACGTTTAGAAAACAAGTAACTTGAGAAATCTGACTTGCTGTTTCTAATAGCTTCCTTCAGTTTCCATATTACAATGAGGTTCATCAGGAATGTTCATAATTTCTCTCACAAAGATCATCAAAAGTCACACATGCTACTGCTTTTGTTCACAGAGCATGTTGCACACATCAGAGCTCCCTTATTACTTTCTTTCCTCCCCTTACATTGTGGAACCTCTGGGAAAAATCACAGTGAAGGGCACTACACACCACTAACCTGAGCTACCCAGCTGTTACTTTGAGTGCCCTTACCCAACCATCTGCAAGCAAGCTTCAGTTTTTCACTAGATCCAAAAATCAACCCTTACATCAACCTACTACTGTGAAGGAATACTGCCATTCTGACTCAAAACTTGCCCACAGAATTTTCTAAAAAATTCCAGCTTTTCCTAAACTACCTTACAGCTGAAGACATCAGAGGAAAAAAAAGACCACTGCTAAGCTTTTACAAACAGAAGCACACAACAATTCAAGGTTCTTCTCCACATTTTTGTAGCTTGCTTGTTCTACAACACCTCATTTAACAGATTTCTACTAGGAATCTCCAATGCTAGTACGATAAAAGCAATGAAAGTAATAAATTTTTATTTCACTGATCCTACAAGTTCAGCTGGCTTCTCCTAGAGCAGCAAATTTTGCTTGCACTGTATGATGGCTGACAGCATAGGTGACAGGCTCATTTAATAATATATTCCTTTTTACACCAGACTAATATTTAGAAGAGCTTTTAAAGGCAGAAGAATTGGGAGGTTTTTTTGAAGTGTTTTCAGTGGGCAGTACTGTTGTGTCCTCCTGCATATTATCCAACCCTAATGCCAGGTTGGATGGGGCTTCAAGCAAGCTGGTCTAGGGGAAGGTATTCCTGTCTATGCAGGGCTGGTGGAAGGAGATGATCTTTGAGGTTCCCTCCAGCTCTTCCATTCCACGACACTCTGATTTCAAGACAGCTCATCTCCTCCCTGCAGCGACCCTGCCCTCTGGTGGCTGCTTCCTCAGCCCCAAGAAAGCAAGCTGTGAATGGAGCTGGAGGCTCTCTCTCTCGTACTCCGAATTCACAAAGCTCAATCCTCCAAGGCCTTGTACAATCCTAGTTTTAATACATCTGAGAAATTACGACTTTCCACTCTACTTTGGAGAAACTCCACTGCCTACATGCAACAATCCCCTCCCTCATGGTTTCTAGCCTGACAGTTAGTGAATACTTTTCAGACATGCTCTTCTTCAGGGCTTAATTTCTTTAAGCTTCTTCCACTTTAGTATTTGCTTTTGTATCAACAAAAGGTATTTTTAAATCATTATCCTCTTTATTCTGAGACAGCTGGGGGGAGCAATAGATAAAGGGCATGCAGATTTCCTATCTGTTCCTAGCAGAACTAATTACAGCATGCCAAAGAAGGAAAGTCTGTTTGCACAGGCTCCTAAATGAGGAAAGATCTGAGAGATTCAAGGATAGATCTGTGGACAAGACTGTGTGGGCAGATACCTGCCCACCCCACATGACTCATCTGGTTACTCACCGTGCTGAGAGGAAGATGATTTCTCCAGCATGGATTTGTAGAGGTTTCGGAAGGACCAACTAAGATCCTGGAAGTTGATCTCAGAGTAGGAGAACTTGAAGTCATGGTTGGCACTGTACAGCGGGGGTGGCACATCAGCCCCTTCACGACCCTGCCCCCCTGCTACAGTAGAAGCAACATCCACAGGCCCTGCACCCTGCTAAGGAAGGTAGAAGTAAGGCCTTTAGTTTGCACCAGGCTCTGTAACTTGAGACAGGGATCCAGAAACTAGATACAAGTAGAACATACACTAATATATCCCGTATCACTTAGCTCATCTCCCAGCAAATCTTACCAAATGCCATCTTCTTTGAGGAAAATCAACCACCACCCTCCCTCTGCCACACTCTGCCACCAGCCTATTGTTCAGCTATTTAATGCCATTATGCTTCACTCTTATCCCCATCTGGCCCTTGGTTAAAATTAATTTCCTCTTGATTTTCTGTCTGTGCAATTTCAGCTTCTTCCCTTATTTTTGCATCTATATCACCATTTTCATGACACCTTCTCTTTTCATCGCTTTGCTTTTCCAGTCACACACACATTCCTCTCTCCTTTTCCTCCACTGTAAGACTTACACCCTTTTCCCAGCTGCTCACCTGACTGTAGTTGGCAATGGGGGTGGTGCTCTGGAGTGACAGCTGAGGGGTGGCCTCAGGTGGCAAAGAGGCTTCTGTGCTGACTGGAACAGCCCCTCGGGGGCTTTTACTTGCCTCTTGCTCTGGGGAATCTTGTGGTATCTGTGGGTGGGGAAGAAAAAGAAGAGGAGCAGAAATCACGAACAGATGGAGAAGTGAAACTGAAGATGGAAAGCCAGTTTTCCTGCTGTACAAGTTCAAGGCTTAGGGTTATAAAAGAGGACTGGGCCTTAGTCACTAAGGTGTCAGATCAAGGGCTTTAAACAAGATTTACTTTGCTACTGAACAGCAGCAATAGGACGTTGTAGCCAGGCTGGGGTCGGTCTCTTCTCCCAGGCAGCTCTCAGTAGGACAAGGGGGCATGGACTTAAGCTCTGCCAGGGGAGGCTTAGGTTGAATATTACGAAGAAATTCTTTACAGAGAGGGAGATCAGGCATTGGAATGGGCTGCCCAGGGAGGTGGTGGATTCTCCATCCCTGGAGTTTTTTAAGAAGAGCACTCAGTGCCAAGGGCTGGGAACCACAGTGGTAGGGGATCAAGGTTGGACTTGATGATCTCAGAGGTCCTTTCCAACCCGGCTGATTCTGTGATTCTGTGAACAGCCAGTCAGAACATAGATGCTAGTTTTTTCAGCCCTAGCCTTTATCTCGCCATCTATATACCCTGCCCTCCAAATGATACTACAGTCTGGTGCTGGAAGGACTCCTTGAAACACAGGAATTCCCTCTCCTGCTCCATGTTGTCTGGAAAGAACAACACTCACATCATCATCTGGAGGATGCCGCCTCTTGCGAGATATATCTGGACACGTATCTATTGTCCAATAAGAGCCCTGGAAAGAAAATACATTGGTGAATGCTTGATTAAATCTCAAACCTTCCTGGAACAGGGGGTTACTGACTCAGAGAATGCAGCACCAACTACATATTCAGACCACAAGGATCACCCTGAAGAAAATGAGACAACCAAGAGCTGGGTGTTGGAAAGAGACAGCTCTATTGCATTGGGATGTACCGAAATATGAGTGTCCTGGTTTGGGCCAAGATAGAGCTAATTCTCTGTCTTGTAATTTTACTTTCAGTTAAGTCTCTTCTAAGTAGCAATACTTGCTGAAATTAACAGCAAGTTTCTCAATCAGTGTCTGCTTCTAGGACTGATAACACTCGATGTTTATAGTTCCAGCTAGAGAATGTTATGCAGAACCAAGGCCACTGCTCAGTTCTGAGGAACATCTTATGCTCTGGAAAGAGAAAGGGAGTAAAGGGGTCACACCTGCAACCCTCCTTTAGGAAGAAGCAGACAAGACCAAAATTGACCAAATGGACTATTCCATCCTATACGTGCCATAGTCAGTATAAATTTGAGGGATCACAAGGGTCAAACCCCTTCTCCTGCTTCCCCTTCTTCTCCTGTCCCTGTTTGCTTCAGCATCCTTGGAAAGATTCCATCCGTTTGCCTGCCTGTGGTCCCGATCTGTGCCAGCCCATATCTGTGTTTCCTGCCTCCAGCTCCCAACTGCTGCTGACCCCAGGATTCCAGCCTGGACTTTCCCAGGGCTGCCCTGCAGCCTCGGTGGTGACGTGAGAGTTACTGGGGGGAAAGAAGGGAACGTGGTATCCTTTTTCTGTATATTTGTATATATTTATTTTTCCTTTTTATCATTACTGTTTCATTAAAGTTGTGTAGCTTAGTTTCCAACTAAAGTAAGTCTCTCTCCCTTATTCTCTCTCCTTTCTTTATCAAGGAGGGGAGGGGGATTAATAGAAAGCATCTCTCATTTGGTTAATTGCTGGCCCAGTATTAAACCATGACATATGAGGTACGATGCTACTGGTGGAAGGCAGAATGCTCTACATTTCCATCACTCTGAGACAGGACACCAGGAAGATCAAAGGATTATTTGATCCAAACTACACCAACTCTTTTGGGCCTGAACATCCCCTTCAGTACCTTCCTACAACAAGAACCGGTTATTGATTCATGAGAACCCACTCAACGTTCAGACTGGGCACAGACAGCTAGAAGAATTGCTTTTATTCCATGCTTGAAACTGCACTGTGCCCATTTGGGGGTTTCCCAGTGCAAGCCAGACACTAAAGTGGTAGAATGCATCCAGTGTAAGGCAACCATGACGGTTAAAACTAAAGCACATGATGTACAAGCAGTTCACACAGAGAGATTTTTGTGTTTAAATACAGAGCTTCTTGTCCTCACCATCTCCTCCTGCTTGTTTGTTTGTTCTTTAGCAGTAATAATATCTGCATGCCAAGATACCAAGTCTTGGTTTTGCTGGCAATTCTGCATTACAATCTATATATACTAACAAAGCTTTATTAACCCTTACTTAGCCAACAAATCCCTACATTTTTTAGTTTTACTTGTAACTGATTTCTACAGATTTGAGCTATCTGATGATGATGTTTTATTCCCAACACGAAGTGTTTTTCAGTCTAAATAGGTGGTTGTTCTGCTCTCACCTCCATGGATCAGGCATCCATGAAAACCATGATGTGACGCCATAGTCCAGCAGCCGCGACAGTCTTTCATAATAGAACAGGTTGGACTAGACCCACATTTTACAGATAAAAATCAAGAAGAAAAAGAAATACATTCAACCCCATTTTCTTTGAGTATGTTTAAAGTAACCTGAAGATCACAGACAAAAAAAATAACTGCTGAACCATTTAGGCTCCTTCACAAATTCCGTTTAAGTGAATGCTTCCGTAGCACAAGACCTGCAGTAAATCTTACTACTGCTTCCATTTTTGCCTACCCTTTAGGTTTCAAATTTGAAATGTGAATTAGAAAGGGTAACCCCAGCTTATTCCCTGCTGTTTTAAATTGCTCGCCCAAGAGCATGCAGATTTCTCACCTTCCCAGGATCATCTCTAGGTCGAGGCACCTTCCGAAAACATTTATTCAGAGAGAGGTTATGACGAATAGAGTTCTGGTGAGAGATTAAGAGAGACAGGTAAGTGCTACAACAAAAAAGTACAGCCTTCTGAGTATGCCTGGAAGTGGTTAGAGAAAATAGAAAAATTGTGTGTACTTAAAAGCCAAAGCCTACTACATACACCCAGAACAAAGCAGAACCTATGCTGTGTATAGAAAAGGGATGGATTACACTGCATAAAATGGGGCTGAAACACCTATAAAGCTACAGAAGGTGCAATAAAAATAGTATCACAGTGATACAGAGCTTGGGAGTGATGTAGGGTTTGAAGATGGAGTGGAGGGGTTGTTTTGTTTTTCTTGGTTGCTGGTGGTGATTTTTCTTGTAGGCTCTATCTTAAGGAGCCATCACATACATACAACAAAATTCTAAGAGAAAATACAATTCTGGCTCTGCATTTTTTCTGGCTGGTCGACTCAGTTTCACATCTGTCTTTTTATTTTGGTCAGTGAGGATATTTTACAGATAATTAAGAAAATAAATCTTGTACTTAAGAGAAAAAAGATGCATGGCCTCACCTTCCAACCAATACCAGCATTTTTGTAGTAGGGAAAGTTGTCACAGATCCAACGGTAGATCTCACTGAGTGTCATCTTCTTGGCAGGTGATGAGTTGATGGCATATGTGATCAAAGTGGCATAGCTATAACGTGGCTTTCCATCTTGGTGCACTGCAGCCTCATCCTTACTCAGGGTGGCATTGGGATCTGTTGGTGAGCCTGGGGGACACTTTCGGGCAGTCCCTGGAGGTCCTGCTTGTGAAGAACCACCTAATTTTTCAATTGTAGCCCTTAAAGTAAGCTGTGGGAGCCAGTCTATGGAAGTGAGGCTGCTTTCCAGGTCAGAGGCCATGATGCCAGAAGCAGAAGTATCTGTGAGGAGAAAGAAGCAGAAAGGGAACTCCTGAGATACAAACAAGGTGAACCATAAGCACAGAAACACCTGTTTGCATTCCTCCTCTGCTTCTCCCCCTACCACTTATACCTGTGTTAATACCTGATCATCCTGCTTCAAACACCTTATTCACAGCCAGAAAAAATAATCCAAGAAGTCTTGGAGGGCCATCCTGGCTGACAGTAGCTGGGACAGTCATATCATATTAACATTGCTAGGACAGCTTTACTCGGAGCATCCCAACTGTTTCCAGGTAAAGAACTAAGATCTATATTAAAAAAAGTGGAGCATCTGTATCATATTCGCTCCTTTACTACATAAGCAATAGAACCTTGGGATCCTTCACCAAGGTTACCTGTAATCCAGGAGGTTTACTCTGTCAGGTAAGAGCAAAATCATAGCTAAAAGGGAATGAATACTCCTTCATGAAATACACAAACCACAGTTTAATTAGATTGTCTGGAAAAGTCAGGATTGTGACTATCTTAATTTGGGAGGAAATTAATTTCTCTCTACGGCCTAGCCTTTCTTTTTTCCATCAGGTGACATTTTAATGAATCCTATTCCTTAGAGCTAGGATTACGTATCTCATTTTAAAACAACAAGATCATGCATAACACTATATATAGCTAATTACACCTACCACGTTGAGGTGGAACAGAGTATATTAAGCTCATAGTAGTTAAAGCTTTGCCTACCTTAACCCATTTTTCCCAAATGTACATATTTTATTGAATTAAATCTTGCTTAATTCACAATATAACAGCAAATATTTTCCCCAAGTCCAAGACACTAAAGCAACTTATTTGTCCAAAGTCACACACCAAGTTTGCCACAGGACCTTTCCTCTTATAAATACCGTATATTTCCCTAATAGAAACAAAACACACCTATCCAATATAGCTAGCCCTTGTACCCAGGGTTTTCTATTTAATAATTATTTTATATGAAGAAAATATTGAGCAGCATGAGCTCATATGAACTTGTACACTTAGCACACAAACTTGTTGCTGTCTTTTATAGTAATCAAGGCAGCAGAAAGATCATCACTCCTTCATAACTGGCTGCATCACTAAACTATGTGCAATCCCTAGAAGTCTGGAATGAGGCAGCTAAGTTTCCATGGCACTTCTCTGTATTTAGTCTTTGCATAAAGAGAACAAAGGGCTGCACATTTTGCATCTTTCATTTGTTAAAATTTATCTTTTCAGTGGATTAGATTATACTACACATACAAAAGGTAAATGCACAAACACACATGCACATACCTAGGTACACACTCATGAAGCAAATTATATGCATACTGTACAAGACTGACACACACTCTGCTTAGGAGAGATTCATCAGCAGACACCTCCCACCAAGTGCATCACTCAGATGAGTGGATCAGATGAGACAGGGAGACACCCATCTGCATGAATACCAATTAGATACTCATTCTAAAAATAGGTATTTGAATATAGGTATAGGAATAACACAGTGTGGATCCACAGATCCAGAGACAGATGCACCCAGCATTTTTACACAGAAGCTCCCCATTCTTCCCCCACAACCATGTACATTATACCTTCCACTTCTGCAATGAGGTGTCCCCACAGCACAAAAGCACTTTAAGAGTTTACACTGCAACACGTTTGTATGCACCAAACATTTCGTGTTCATGCATGTGCTCATCACACCTCTTAGGGCTCAAACACCTACACAGTAACCCAACAAAACCTATCCCTCCACCACCACAAGCACTGGCTCCAAAGCCTCCTAACTCCACAGCTAACATTGTCACTGACACTCATACGCAGGCACAGGCTGAACAGTAACACTGCAGCACCACGGTATCTGTAGCGAATGGAAATATTTTTCTGTCTGCAGAGGAAAGGAAAGCCCCAACTGCTAGTAACTTATCTATCTACTCATCTGCCACATTATCACATATGATAGCAATGGCTTCTTCCTATATAGCTAACTCGCTATATAGAGGATCAGAGCTGCAAAAGGCTTTCTATCTTTCATTAGCCACCCTCCTCAAGTTGTTGTCAACTGAATATAGCTCTTTTGGGGGGAATTAATCTAATCTCAGGCATTTTAAATTAAAAAAAAAACAAAAAAACTAACAAAAAAAACCCCACTGCTCCTTGCTGACTTACGCAAGGCAAAAGCAAAAATGTATTTTCATCCAGTGGGGATGGACAGACTGCAGCGGTATCCATGTATCTGAACACACCTACATTTGCATGTACTTTACAGGTACAGCTATCCCTAAAAGTACTATTCAGCTAGGGAGAAAATAAAAACAAATCAAGTATCACTTGAATGCTTAATTTTGCAAGTATATTTCCTATAAATTTTAATTTCCCCAGTGCAATGAAACCACTATGAAATATCAGTTGTGCTAACAATACAAAGTAAAATAAATTTAAAAACACAAAAATAAAATTAAAATATTATTATACAAAATAAAATAAATACAGCCACTATTTTTTTTTTTTTTTTTTTTGGTTAAAGACAAGCATATAAATCAAGAAAAATAGCTAATAAAAACTGTGGCAGGCAGGATACCTATCTGAAACACCAGAAATTCAAGAACCATAAGAAAACACTGCTATTTTCACAGAGTTTCAGATTTGCCCAGGTTATGCCAGTAAAGCATTTTGAATGATAGGCAGATAATAAAATGTAAGGTTGACGTGCAATATGCCAATTGTCAAATGCATGAGCTTTTGTGTATTTGTATAAAATACTCTTGTCAAGGAGAAAAGTAAGGTTAGATTTAGGTCATATTACACCCACACTAAGAATCTGAATTTTTCATGGTTTATAAAAATCTCTGACAAGGAAAAAAAAAATTCCAAAATCTTAAATAAAAACATTCTGTGTATACATATGCAATCATCACCTAGCATTGAAACAACTACTTCTCAGTAAAATACAGCACCTCTTTCAGAACTTGAGTACTGTCTTTACTTGACAGTAATTTAGGGCATAAAATGAAGACTCAAACCCAGTAACTGTCACATGGGAAATTTTAAAACAGTGCAATAAGATTTTTTTTCCAGGCTTAAACTTGATTATGATACCAGATTTGAAAGCCTGAATCCTGGCAATATGGGATCTGTAATCACCAGGTACAGCAAAACCTTAGGTAAGATGGCAATTTCAGTACACTGTCATTGAAAAACCACTTTGATGTAATTGACTACTGAAATATTTGAAAAGACTTACTGTCTTTTAAGACAATAAACCAAGTCTTAATAAAACAAGACTGCAGCCAGACCAGAACAGATGATTCTTCCAACTTTCCCTTCCTGTCCTACTGCCTGCAAATCTTTCAAACTCTTCTCTTATGATTCCACTCAAAGAAATAAACCATAATGATCAACAAACACATTAAACTAAAACCAAGGGTGTTAAAAAGAATACATCCTACCACATTAGCAAGTCAGATTTAACTTTCAAGAAGTAAAAAGAAAGTCAAAGACCAGAATTCATAATCTCCCACTTTACATAGTAAACGGTATCTGTTTATGTATTTGGCTGATGTTAAAAACCAAGGGTGAGGTAGCCAAGTCATAAACACCACCAACAGCTGGAAACTGCCTGCAGTCTTCCTATCTCAAGCACTAATTCCATTACAACCCCAAATCAAGATCGGTCAAAGAGATGCAAAAAAGGACAATCAAGCAATGATCCAAAACTACAATTAATCAGAGGATAATCTGAATCATGAGAAAAATGTATTCATCATTAAAGAAAATCCTATCATTTAATACCTTTAAATAACCACTAATTCACGTGGGACTAGTAACACTTCACTACAGCTTTCCAGGAAAGCTACTGCCATATTTTGAATATTTGAAACTAGCAAAACAAACCTCAGGCTGAAAATGCTAGGCAGCCTTCTGTCTATCAGACTGTAGTATCCCTGATGCTGGACTGAAGAAATCTGTACTTTGCCTGCCCTATTTTGCAAATGCTTGCTCTCAGCCAGTCAGATCTTATCCAAGACTGCTGCTACTTACATATCAGGACTGAAAAATGTATGAAATGTGGGGAACAGCACTCTAAAGGTCATATTGAATGCAGTTAACAAACATTTATGGCCTGACATATTCTCTAAGGCTGAACTCAAAGGCTGGCCAGTCAGAATCAGTTATGGCTGAAGCAGAGAGCCATACAATGAATGAAACTCCACTGTGCACAGCCTTCAGAAGATGCATATTCTAGAATAAATGTCTATATTTACTTTCCTATATTTACTTTCACTGTTGTTTTGTTTGCTGCTATTCCAACCCAATGACACACTACTGCCAAAACATTAAAAGGAGACCCAACATTAACTTTAAGAAGGAATGCACAAGGCACTATCAATCAGTGAGAGACGTTGCTGCAGAACACCTATTAAAATAATGCCACATAGGTGAACCATAGGCCCAGTGATCTAACTAACTATATACGTCTTATATCTTCCTGAAATACATTCACCTTGTCATGAATTTAACAAGCAAAAAACCCTCAAATGCAACAAACTGGCAAAAAAGAACTTTTTGACTGAAACTCTTTTGAAAGAGAAAGTCACCTGCTGTAGGTGACCCTGCTCTGGCAGGGTAGGGGGTAGGACTCAATGATCTTTTGAGGTCCCCTAACTTTCTATGATTTTATGAAAATGCAAGGTGAGCAAAATCTTAGAGGAAACTGCCTCAAAAAGGAATAAAAGTAACACATAAGAATAGCATGAATATCACATGCATAGAGAAACAGCTTCCACTTTGATGGAAAAAGGCAATTTTAACATACTTGTGTAAGTCAGACATCTGTACCTTATGTCAATACAGAAAGGGGAAAAGAATCAATTTCACTAACTCTGGCAGGAAGAAAAATTTGCCATTTTAAGATGTGCTTTCCCGCAAAAATGAGGAGGTGTGAACTAATAAGGCAGGAAAAAAAGGCCTAAAAATCTTATCTTCTCTAAGCAAACATACCTCCCTGAGAGGTATTTATTTAATGTAAGAAATCTGAAAAGAAAGCATACTGATTACCTGCATAGTGTGAAATTGTTATCCATCATTTTAGTAACTGCTTGTAAGAGGCTTTCAGGAAATGCTTGCTTCTGGAATAAAATCCAGAAGGAAGAGAAGGGCTGCTGGGTATTGTTCATAAAATGAAACTTAAGCTGGGAGGAGTGGTAGGTGTCATGCTATTATATTAGCAAAATAAAGGGAAGCATTCCAGTTTGAAAACACATTTCTGTCTGCAGTGCCGTATGAAAGGAGGAAAATCAGTCCCTGGGGCAAAGAGAAGTGAAATCATCACACCCTAAAAACCATGTTTCCCTTCTTTGGGAGCACAAAGTGTGGTACCACCTATGTAAATACAAACTGTCACAATCTCTGCCTGTCTGTCCACATGGTCTGACTCAAACTACTTAGTGTGCAAGATGGAATCGCTTTGAATGTTCGATGCTATTTTGTGTAAAAGAACACAGGTGGTACAGTAATTATGGCATCCTGAACTGGAAATTTGCTGAAAGTTACAACACACTAAGATGTTACTGAAAAATCAGAGCTAGAGAAAGATGAAAGCTTTTAGAACATGTATAGCTTAATATAAATATTTGGACTAGTTGTTACACTAAATGGTTCCACAAATAAGGTTCTCCTTTAACAAATAAATCTCAATAACATAAGGTTTATATTAAGTCTTGAGGAAAAATAAAACAATTTGGTTTTAATAATAATTACTATTTACCTAAGTATCATAACAGCATATTTAACATAAGACCTTTCAATTACCTTCATTCTGTGAAAGCTACCTGAGGGGGTAAAATTTTGTATTTTTAATTTAGTGAATGAACAGCATTGACTGTGTACTAATGAAGCATGAAGTCTTCTGGGGACTATAAAGTCACCAAAACCCCCATGTTGGAACTGTATCAGGATCCAGTTCCAAAAAGCAATTATGTATTAATTTTGTACAAAACTGACAAAATGGTATAATTTTTTTAAAACTAATCTTCTTATTTAAATTTACAAACGTGGCATTACAGCCAAAGTCTAAAATATTCTTATGCCACGGGATACAGTATCTCTATAGGCATAAAAGGCTATGATAAAACATAACTAGTGCCTTGCCACAGTTTAATAAAACCAACAAATCAAATATTTCTTTTGTCTGCTATATAAACAAGCAGCAGAAACACAGAGAGAAATACTATAACCATTGCAGGGACCCCTCAAGACAGCCCGAAAATGTGTTCAAAGTTAAGGTAAGTTTGCTTATTTATGATGTTGTGTAGGTGAAAGAAGGGAATATGTAACACCTGTCAGAAGAAATAGCAAGTCTTATTGAGACTACTGGTATGCCTAAAATATTTTTGAGCTGAATGATATTTTCTTTAAAAGATTTATTTTAATAATAAGCCAAATGTCCCATGACAACCCTCTCAATAACAGATTTGAAAAGTAAACCAAGCACTTTGAAGAAACACAATGAAAATACATCACGACAGTAGAAATGTCTCTACAGCTTTTCTCCACCCTCAGTACCACTATGCAATATTTTAACATTGCAAGTAGGAGCTGTAATTCTAAACATATGCCAAGGCAGAGAGAGAAATCTTTGGCATTTGCTTTAAGGATATTAACAGAACAATTACTCCTACACTTAGAAAGGTATTGGGTGTTGTTTTGGGAATAATTCAAATTTAGAAGCACCTATCTGAAATGAAATTTTCCCTTGAAAACCACGAAGTCTTTGGTAGAGAAACTGCATCTAAAGAAGGTATATCCCATAGTCTTGTGGGAGCACCAAGGCTGAAGAGAAGGGTTTCCATTTTAGCTGCCTATCAGAATCACATTCAGTAGTCTACCTTCAGTACAGGATATGCAAATACTAATATGACACCCAGATTGTGTCTGATATTAGAGACAACATCAGAAGTAGATCCGGATGCAGAATACCCTGCTCAGGACATCGCCACATCACTGCAAAGATAGGTACAGAAACCCAGGTTAAATGAATGCAAGGTGGACTTAAAAATGAAAATTGTATTCTTATTCCCCTTAAAAAATGTGTCTGGCACTGAAAAATGACTGTTAGCCATGCAGTTTAGTAATACTAATACTACACAGGCTAAATGAATGCCAGGCAGGCACAGTGAAGATTAAAATCTGGCTGCAAGTGGTCAGAACCTGTTCACCAAAGGCTGAGCCACTGAAAACAGACCAGTCAATATGAACTCTGCAATGGCTACTGAAAGAAGTCACAGTCCATTCCATCCCACTTGTGAGAGTGGGTATCACGCACTAGCAAGAACTATATCCTAAATTAATATAAAACAATTGGCATTGAGTGTAGGTTAGTCGTATGCCACGTGGCCAAAATGTACATAGAGCAAATGTTCCCAGATTACCAAAGCACTGCAGAAATGTCTGTTAAAGAGGAGATTGGAAGCAAAGAGCAGCCGAAATTGAAGCTGGACAATGATCATAGCAATCAAGTAACACTGTGTGAAGGTCATAAATTATGCCACAACCACTGTTTTAAAAACAATTCCTTTTCACTATTAGCTGGTATTCTGAACTGAAGTGAATGAACTGTCTTAGAGGAGACAAAACACAGGACAACTTCTAGCCAGACTCACAACTTAAAAATATTCATACCAAGGTCAAGAGTGTTCAGAAGCACACTAGCAAGGAACACACACCCTTTAACAGTTTCTTTTGGCTTAAAACATTAGTACTGCTTCTTGGCTTTCTGCACCTTACTAAAAAAGTGCTTCATTCTGTTTATCATCCTCTAACTAAATCTCCTGCTCATCTCCTTACAGATACTAAAAGAAGCTAGTTTCTTCCACACACATACTTGCCACTGTTGCCACCTTGCAACTGCAAGTAAACATTATTCTGCTCCAACCCTAACCTTCCTACTCTTTGAGTTGTCATGTCTTTGCCTATGATGGTCTTTATTTACTTTTGTAATCATTCCTCTTTGCAAAAGAAGCAAGGGACAGGAGGGTACACGTAACACAATTGCCTCCAATTACCAGTGAGACCTTTTGACTAGTTTTCAAATATGCAAATAAGTAGTTTTCAGTATGCTTGGCCTCTATCGGCTGGCATTTTTCTTACATGGATCAAGGTATGAATCAGCTGAGGAAAAATGTGAAGAGATGCTCACGCAAGAAATGAAAAAGCACAATGTCATGCTTGTGTTGCTGTCAAAGCAAAGGACAATGCAGTAAGAGACAGTGACAGACGGGAGAAACATAAAGGTTAGAGGCCCCTTAGAGTGAGAAGTTGAAGCCTTATGTGGGTGGATGATAGCCAAGGAACAGGCTTGTCAAGCAGAAGATGGCAACAGGGTGAGAAAACACACCAGGAGGACAGCTTCGGTAACTTTTGAACAAGACAAGGTGGCAACGCTGTTGTCAGAGGCCAGCAAGAACAGCAAGCAGAAACTGCAATAGTAAAGGAAGGAGAAAGTGTAAGGCTACCCAAAGAGACTAAGCAAGAAAGAGAGGGACGCTCAGCCCATGAAACTGGGAGCTAAGTCGCCATCCTGTACTTGTAGAGCAAGAAGAGTGCAAGAACACCCACGTTATAGGCCTGATTGTGAAGGCTCACAACACAGGAAAGCAGGAACCAAAAGGAAATCTCAAAGGAGCTTTCTAGAGTTCCATCTTGGCCTCAGCACTCTTAAAACTTGTGCAAAAAATTTTAAAAAGATGTTCAGGTACTATGCCAAGTTACAGAAATTAGTATCACTGGCATGGTAAAGAAAAGCAAAGAGAAGATAACAGAGGTGTATCTTTGTGTCTAATTTATGAAAACCATAAATGAGGGAAGGTAAATAGCTTAGTGCAAAAGTTACTGAATGAATGACTAGAACAGTAGGAGGGAAACCAGGAAAATATGGACACAAAAGTCAAGGGAGGACAAGATTTCAAGACTGGGCATGATCAAGTGTCAAAAACAGCAGGGAAGCCAAGAAGGATGAAGATGGAATAGAGACCCTGAGACCTGGCCAAGAAAAGGTCATTAGAGATCTTAGAAGAAGCTTCAAGGGACTCAGAATATCTATACTTAAGTCAACTTAAAAAACAGTTATAGGCTGAAGATACCATACAGGATCTTTCAGTTTTGGAGTCACAGGTTCTTCCATGAAACAAAAAATAATTGTGGAATCATACTTTCACTGTTTTTCAATGCCACAAAAAGCAGCATATAGAAGTCTTAACTTCAATACCCACATTGCAATTAATGTAACCAAGAGTGAGAAGAACTGCCAGCCACAATAGATTGGTTTTCATCCTTGTACTTCAGAATTCTTATAATCAATAGTCTATTCCAGAATACATGCATGGGAGAAGTATGCAGCCCAAAGTCCACCAGCAAAGGAGTAGCAGGACCAAGCAGGGACAACAGGTCTCCCAAATCCCAGATTGGGTCTCCACATTCAAAGCTTGAATGCTTTGTTCAGATAAAGGGAATTTTAGAGGTAACTATTTTAGCAGCTTGCTTATTTGTCTCTGCAAGTTCCTGATAGGGAGGGAGAATTGGTTTGGTTTTACTTAACAATAGTTTTTTTTTGGGAAACTGATAATTCAGAAGTTTTGCTCCTTTAGTATGTGACCACAAAAAGTTCAGATGCCTACCCAACTATTCAGATTTGAACTTTTAACAGTAATTACATATTTCTGCTATAATTTGCCACAGTCTTTATACAGAAGAAAGCATAACCAAAATTTGAATTGCTAATTGTAGAAAGTAGAAAAGAGAATTTTTTTTTCCCGGAGGTATAAAAGCTCTTGCTCCTTCTAACTCCTCATTACTCCTTCTCTCTTATACATAAAAAAGGCCAAAAAACCCACAGTTTCCCTTATTTCTTAGTTTCACATCAAGGAAACTGACCATCCTAGAAAAACTAAAGGAAAGAAAGGAAGGAGGTACTGGGTGTTGCACCAATAGTTCACCATGATTCTCAAAAACAAGATCCTGAAGTGCTGGAAGGAACCAGAAGGACTTTCTTTCTAAGCAACTAAAATCCAGCTTTTCCTGGGAAAGGGAAGGAGGCAGGTGAGAAGGGAGGGTAGAGGAATGAATGAGTCAGATAGATTATGGAGACAAAATGCCATTTCCCAACCTAGCAGAACTGAGTGTTTTCAGAGAAACAAAATTCTATTTATTATATAGTGTATAAGAACACATTTCTTCTCATAACCTCAGACAAAAAAATGCTATTGGTCCTCAAGCATATAACCTAATGAAAGCCAAACCAAGAATGGGTCAAAAAGTAGGTGTGGAAGTAAGAGGCAGGGCCTGTGAGAGTTATTATGAAAGGATTCCTGCCAGTGAAGAATCCTTGAGATGAGGTGAGGAATATTTGCTTGATTGAAAAGCAGCATTTTAGGCTTATAAGACCACAGGACAAAGTGCCAAAGGGACATCTTGGAAAATGAGATACAAAGAGCAGTCCATAGAGAACTGGGAGGAGGAGTGGGGTGTAGGAGGAAATGAGAGTAAAAAAGTAGGCAGGGTGGAAACATGCTGGTCCTTAAAGGTGCAGGAGAGGAATATGACTGTGACACGATGCTAGGGACCTCAGAATGGGATTCAGGAAAGGGTTCACAAAGGTCAGAAACCAGGAAAATCTGCGCATCATCCACCTTTAAGGCAACAACTCCAAGGTTCATAATAAGATGGGGTAGAGAATGGGGCAGGTTAAAGACAGCAGAACGAAGCAACAGTCTAACCAAATTCTTGTCAAAACAGCACAGGGCACATTAAATCAGTCCTAAACTCTGTTGTGAGGCTCCTGTTTTTGAAGCATTCCCAGTATTTTGCATTTTCATTTCAAACATAAAATCAAAAGTTCTGATTAATTAATTGTGAAAACATACTGCAGTATGCTTGCTCTCTCTCAGTAATACACAGACTGCCTTTAAAAATGAAAACATGAGTGCAGAGCAGAAATATGTTATTGTTTTTTAAGTTCATCATACATCCCTTAGAAGGAAGAATGAAACAACAACAACAGAACAGAAAGCAAGTGGAAATACAGACTCCTACCAAGAAGAGAAGCACTTGGAGGCTGAACACATAAACTGGATATTCCTGCTAAAATAACACGACGTGCAACAGTCAGCAACAGCTATTAAAATGCTTTTCTTTAGGCTTCAGAGTTAACATAACAGGAGCGTTCAAATATTTCTGATACCATTTTAGGCTGTCTGCTAATCTGGGCATTACTCATATTTTTAAAGTTTTCTTGCAGACTGAAAATGCTAGAAAAAGTTTAAATTCTGAAGCATCGCTGATCAAAACATTCTGCAAACAGGAACTACAAAGCAAGGGTTCTGTGTTAAAGTCACTGGTTACACTTCTACCCAAGGTTGGGAGTATCAAATGGAAAAATTAATCCAATCCATTTCATATTTTAGCTACTAATTACTAAGATGTAATTCCTGTCTCACAGCTGTGTAAAATGAGATAATCATCTCAGTCCTGCTCTTGAGGGACAGCTGTCCCTATCACAGTTGCTTTTAACCATACCTCCTTTCTGACACTTGAAGGGCCAAACAGCAAAACTGTGATGCAGACTGAATCTCCCACTATATGAAGGTCAGCTGAAGTTTAGGGGAGAAGGTAGTAGGAAAAGATACCTGGACCTCTGGGGTAAGAAAAACTTTCTCCAGAGAAGTGTTCATCAGCTGTATTTTTTATTTTGGGGGTGGGGGAGGGGGAGTAGGGAAAGGGGAGGCAGGGGGGGAAGTGGTACAGTACTGACAATCCTGTCTCAGACTGGGAAATTATATCCAAAGTCCTCAAACTGTTTATTGTATTTTACTCCACCTTTTTTGACTCTTTATTCTACCCTAGAAACTTGCCTACAGAACCAGATTTCAAGATAAAACCAAAGAACTTATAGAAAACATACTTAAATATTAATATAATCTCATGATCTTTCAGTAACATAATCCTTTTCCTGTAACTCTCTAGACCTTCTCATTTCATTCTACTTCAGGGCTTGACCTGAGAAATGTCACACACAGCTCTCAGATGGAAATGGAGTGCACATACTGCTTCAACTTTAGAAGTCAACTTTTAGAAACACAAATGTCCAAATTTAAATTTACAAATCATACAGGCACAATTAAGTGTGTCTTTATTCAAATGCTGAAGACTTCATTGTTGCTGCTGTTGAAATCAACTCCTGGCATTTAAAAGAATCAGGCTATTTACTTAGATACCTAAATTTGGTTTTAAAGGTCTAATTTTAGAAATTCAGGTTTAAAATTCTTAATGTAAACTCTTAAAGACACAGCATTTTAATTTAAATGTGTCTATAACATACCTTACAATTTTATTAAGATTACTATTAATCTCCCTTTTACAGACATTTTTGTATGAAATAAATGGCGCAGAACAGCTGCAGTATTCCACTTCAGAGGAAGCTGCATTTTAGCCTGTGATAAACATTTGATGTAAATACAGTGATCACACTGAAGAGCTACTCTCTCTAAAAATTATTCCCTTTCTTAAATTTATCAGTATGTCCTAGCTTTTGTATAGCTGTGTCCTAGACTATGAAATCTTCAGAGTAGAGACTGTCTTAATTTTGTGTGTCCAAACAAGCACCGAATGCCATGTCAGCAATCAACAAATAAATTACAATTACTCTACAGCATGCAACTTTCGGCTCTGTATGGCTGTCATGAATATTTAAAGCTCAGGCAGCAAGTACAAAATATTAATATTTCTCATTAATAATGAAAAGTAATTAAAAATACATCCAGCAAGACAGTTGTTGTGGGAGAGCAGAATTTTTTAAGGCTGGTACACATATTCTGTAAAGTGCCCTGGCATCCATCAGAGCCAAAAAGCACTTGAAAAATGTCAAGTCATTACTGTGAGGAAGGGGGCAGCATGAAGTAAATTAATCTCAACAGCATGAAAAGTCAGTTACCCCCTCGAATGTACAAAGGCCAAAATGTCTCCGTTATCTCTTTCCTTGTGCTAGATAACACAGCTGTACTCAAAACAGGGTGATTGCATAACTACAGGGCAACAGGTAGGAGGGCATCTAACAGTACTCCCAGAGCATATGTATGCTTCATGGTTCAGCCTTCCCTTAGAAAGAGGCACCTGCTGAAGCTACAGATCTGTCAAAATCCTCTGCCAAAATGAGAAATCACTTCGGAGGGACCTGACGTCTTTTGTCTGATTTTGCTACCAAATTAAACCAAGGAGTTCCTTCTTCAGGGATTCCCTGTTAACCAGTGTGGATTCCAGAAGGGTTCCTGTCCTGACCAAGGATCCATTAATCTTGAATTTCCTCACTGCTATCTCACTGAAGAACCAAACCAGCAGTATCTCAGGTGAGATATCCTTAGCCACGATTCTTCTGCTACGGAAATCTGATTTGGTTTCATTTGAGATGAAGTCTCCCTCAGACTCAATTTCTCAGGAAATCACTTTGTTAACAGTGTCAGAATTCTCATTTGTGGCTGAAATCAACTGCCTCATTTACAAAAAGCAGCCAGCTTGGCTCACCATGGCATTAGCATTAAGATTCGCATTCCTAGCCCCTGAACACAGCATAAAACACAAATGAAGACGGATGGCAACAGAATGGTTTCTTTTAGCTTTCAGAGCAGGTTCCACCAGCACTGTCACAATTCTCATTCCTGGTCCCCTGGGCACCACAGAATCCACTTACAAGGGGACTCTTTCCAGAATTCATCCCACAGCCCCTAGGTACATTAGGACACAAGCCTTGGGAGTACGAGCACTGGGATCTGTATGTTCATCTCCAAAGCACAAGGTTTGCACTGCACAATGATTTTATTCCCACATTCACAAGCACAGCAGGACCCACATGGAGAACAAGTAACACTCTAACCCCACGAATGCATCCTTGGACACTCGTACTACAAATCACTGCTCCTGTGTCCTCAACACTTTTTTTGACAGTATTATCCTTTCTCAATGACCCCTAAGTGACAGAAATTAATTTCACATTGGTGATAATAAAGGCTGAGCCTAGATTTAATACACCACTGAAAGAAAGTAGAAGGGAAAGGGCTGACAGGTTTCTTACAATTAAATAGGGCTAAAAGGTCTCCCATTAGCTAAGTAGTGAGGGAAAGAACCAGGTCAAATCCATAGCATACAAGGGAGCTAAACAAGAGAGATGGAGCAAGACACACAGAAAAAGGTGGCTGTGGAAAGGTTCAGAAACAGAGAGAGCTAAAAGATTAAAGGAAAGAAGATACAGTGAGAGAGAGAGAGAGAGAGAGAGAGAGAGAGAGAGAGAGATGGAAAGCAAGGACAGAAAGCAAAAGAGAAGGACAGCTAGGAATAGGAAGCAGATACAACGTGGTCACTCACTCTGTCTGGAAGATTTTCTGGAGGCAGGTGGATTATCTTCAGCGCCGATTTCTGGGGTGCTGCCCTTCACACTCCTTCTCAGAGACCCATCCTCAGAGCGTTGTTGTCAGCTATTCTAAGAGCTTCTTGAAGAAATAATTTGAGGACGAAGAGTTTGCGGATGGTATCAGGATCTTGAGTATTAAAACAATCTATTTGGGACTGTCAGTATCCTAAAACTGCTGGGTTTATCCCAGGATGGAGATCATCTCTCCCTTTTGGCAGCTAGCCTACTGAAGGGGTGTTCCCTTGGTAGACAGCCTTTTCATTGATTGTCAGATTATTTCAGAGATCAATTTCCTCAGTTTCCCTACCTGTGAATCTCTCTTCTCGTTCCTCTAGGTGCACTTTGTCCTTAAGGGTGGGCAATTTTTTTCTGGAAAAAAATCCTGCTGTCTCTGTGGATACTATCAGCAAAAATCTGCCTTTTCCTTTCCCTGTAATTGAGAGGCGTGTCTTCTCTCCTTGCACAGGATATTTGAAAAAACCTTCTCAAGATTAGGGGACGAGGAATCTTTCCCAGGATGAAGAAGGATGAGGTCAGTATTGGAAATTACCTTTATCTCCAGTGGCTAAAAGCAACTGGAAAAGGGAGGAATATCTAAATCTGCCTCTGCTCTCTCTCTCGTTTTGCTTTCTCTGCTGCCTGCTAAGCAGATGTAAATAATTAAAATTACTAGATAAGTATTTGAGCTCCTGCCTATTTCAGTCTTGGGGACTACCTCTCTTGGGCATGTGGGGTTTCTTCTGTGGAGACTTCCCTGTTACTATCTGGTCTGGGGATTAGCCAGGGAGGGACCGTGTCCTCTGCTTGGGGGAAAAATTTTCTCAGTAGCAGGGGGCAGTAGGTGAGAAGGGTTATTCTCACAACCCTCTGAAACGGGGGTCTGAGGACACCTCTCCCCTCAGCAGGTACTGAGAGAGCTCCAGGAGGCTCTATTCCACAGCGAGGAAGAGCAGCCCTGCTTCCAGATAGTTATCAGCGCTTGGTGCCGGGGGGGTCTCTGCCCACCCTTGGCTCGTTAGTGGGGCAGGGGGCAAGTGCTAAGCTCCCCCGCCAGCTGCGGGGAAAGAGGCCGGCAGGCGGGTGAACCCCGGCCTGCCAGCGAAGCGGGGGTGGCGAGGGGCCGCCGGGGCGTCCCCCCCGCCGGGAGCGGGGCTCTCTTACGGGGTGTGCCCTCACGGCTGCGGATGGGGCGGGGGGCGGCGGGTAAGGTCTCTCTCTCTCCCCCACCCCGGCAGGTTACGGGGGTGTCCCCCCACCCCGGCTGCCCGGAGGCTGTCCCTGGCTTCCCCCCAGGCCCCAGCTCCTCTTGCCCGGGCCCGGCTACCACGGGAGGCCGCGACGGCTCACGGGCCTGCGCGGGGCTGAGCGGCCGCCTCCGCCACCTTCCGCCGGGCCTCTGCTTCGTCCCCGGGGGGCTCTCTGGGCTCCGGTGCGAGGGGCCCCGGCTGGGCGGTGCTGAGTCTCCAGGCCCCGCCGCTCCCGCGGCTGCTGCTCCGGCTGCTCCGGGCTGCGGCTCCACTGCAGGCCCCAGCTCCTCCCCGGCCTCCGCTCCGCCTCCCCCGGCTCCCCCCGGCCGCGACCGCCCCCGCCTCCCCGGGTTAAGGAGGCGCCGATCTGGGGGAGCTGCTCTTGCCCCGAGGGGGCCGCGCCCCTTCTACCCTGTGGAGGAAGAGACCGGCTCCGCCCGGGTAACCCGGCTGCCCGTCGGGACGAGCCGGGGCTGAGCCGGGGCCGAGGCCTACCCTGCCACCCCTGCCCCCGCCCCGCCGGCTCGACTCACCCCGGAGATGGCTGCCGGCCAGGGGAGCCCTCGCTCCTCAGCCCGGGGCCGGCTGCAGCCTCTTGCCGCCCCCAGCTGGCGGCGGCAGCTGTTGCCCCCCCCCTGCAACAGCCGCTCGCCCACCCGGCGCTCATCTCCTCCAGGCCGAGGGCGCTTCCAGTCCCACCCGCGGAACGAAGCTCCCAAATGGCCGCCTGGGCCCGAGCCGCTCTGTCGGGAGCTGGGCTCCTTTACCTGCTCCGCTCCCTCCGGCCACGCAATAATTGTGACCTTCTCCAGCCCATGACTTTCAGAGCCTTCTCCAACCCCTCCAAAATCAACTCCCCATCCTCGGTATTCTTCCTCCCCCCGTGCCTTGTCTTTGTCAACAACTTATTGCAGTAACATCTCCATATCTTCAGAGGCGTTTCTGCTGCAATCCTGTTGAAAGTTTCATCGTTATCTCTCCAACATGTTAGGACCAGACAAAGCCATATAGAAAACCTTGGGAATTACGTACAGTGTTGGCCTGTTTTGAGCCAGTTGGCTGAACGCTGAGAATCTCCTGTTCCATGGGGACACAGACCACGGCAGCCGCCCATCATTTCACATGAAAGGGGACTGTGCAGTGAAGTAAACAGATTAAATACTATGAAATGTTTGTTTGAGAAGAAACAGCCACTGCCAAGGATTCCCTGCATCTGAGGCCAACAGCATAGGCAGGCCACTTGTACATGGAAATCCAAAATGTATTACCACAAAGCAGCCTCTTTCTGCGTCCCTACCCCAGTTACCTAAAAGACCCTCCATATTTTATAAACTCTCCTTTCTGTGGGTAGGTTCACAATTGCATCCAACCAAACAGTAAGAGAGCTATAAGGTTTGGAGTAGAGGATAGGACATGCGCTGGGAGAAGATGTCATTTTCTGAGTAGATTTTTTTCCCCTGTGGAAACTGTAAGATAGAAATTGCTCTGATAGCAGAGGAGGTGCTGGAAGACTTGCTGCTTTCGCAGGGTTTAGTTTATGATTGCATCTGCAATGACTCCTTGCATTTCTTCAAGTCAAAAGCTGTGCCAAAGTCCCATGTCTTCATTTCAGGAAGTCACAAGAATGAATGCTCAACCTCCATCCCTTCAGGATGCACTGTGTCTCTTTTTCCCATGCCAAACCTTTCTTCTGCTCCTATGCCAGCAGCTCAAGCCACAGCTCTTCTCCCTGTGCTACTGCCTGTCAAGGAGAATTTCCTGCCCCCTTTCCCATTTTATTAACATAATCTCATTACAGATTCCATTACAGTGATCCTAATCATTACCAAAGGTCAACATCCATTCCCTTCCACCTCCACAGCAGAGCTGTTCTTGTCAGCCTCTGTCCGTGCTCAGGTACATACATCTTAACTTAAGTTCCCTTGGCCTTCTGCCTCTCTCTTTAAGCTAAGTGATCTTTAGGTCTCCCTGCTATTCCCACACCAAGTTCTCCTGTTCTTCTCTAGCTAGGATTAACATCCATGCTATCCACAGGTTCCTTGTAACTACTGAGAGACACAGCAGAAGCCTCATGGTGCTGGGAGGCACTGATGGGTGGTATATACAAACTGTCTGATCTACAGCCAACTGCAGAGGTGTTAGAAAACTGCAGTTGGACTTGACACGTGCCAGGCATCCAATGTGTGTTCCCCATTTGTTTTTCCTTTAGTTTTCAGGATCCTCCCTCCCCAATGAAATATTCTCTACTTTTTAAACACAACAAATATGCATTGTAACTAACTCATTGCTCTATTTGAATAGATTAAAAAAATGGCAACAAAAAAAAAAAAACCCAAAAATAAACCAACCAAACATGGAGGGGCAGGCCAAAGGACTGGTGTTGCAGAAACACAAAGAAAATGGATTGTGGTCCCATTACCATATTTAGCTTTCAGAAAGCAAAAAGACCTATCCCAAAGCCTTTAGAGGATAAGTAGAAAACAGGGGCTACCAGATGGAGGCATGGGGAAAAAGTAAATAGTTACCACTTGTTTTTATCCTGCATTCAATGTGCTTTATTCTCTGTCTTTTTCAAGATATCACTGGCTGTGTGAATGACTTGTTAGTATTTGTCTAGGGAAAGCTATAAACTTTGACAGATGGGTAGCGGACAGTTAAGGCTACTGGTATCCAGAGGTGTAGGAGTTGACTCTGTTTTTTGGCAGCTAGGCCACTGAAACTTACGGTATTCAAGAAGAAATTATCTTCCACATGCTGCTGAAGGACTGTTTCTTCTGTTTGCAACTAGTAGTAAACAGGCAACTCAGAAGTCCCATGTAACATCCAGGCATTCTAACACATTTTTCTCCCTGTGTAGGGTTTCATGGTTGTGGGTTTTTTTCCAAACCCTCTTCCTCCCAGGAAAATCTTTTATATATTTGTGTGTAAATACATACATATAGATATATGAAATTACTTTAGTTGCTTGTGTTACATCCCAAATAATTTTCTCAGAGTACTTGATAGAAATGGCATTTCTGCTGCTTTCCCAGATAGCCTCATCTAACTACAAGTCTTACACGACCAAGAGGCTAAAACCGGTGGTTTCAAACTGAGCGGTCTATATGCTTTTCGGGTCCCGACTACCAGAAAGGTAACAAACCCTACATCTCTACCAGCGCCAACTGGACCTGCCAGGAGCCCGGGAGTGTCAAAGGTTGGACAACACGTGCAAAGTCAGACACTTGGTCTCCAGCTGCCCTTCCCTCGGTGCCACAGCTCCCGTCCCCAGGCGGGAAGCCTCATGTGACGGTTCTCATCTCCCGGTACGCAGTGCCAGGAGCAGCCTCCTTCTCCACCCATTCCCTTCACGCTGACGGCAAAGCGGCTCCGTTTTCTTTCAGCCCTGGAAGTCCGCCGGGGCAGCGAATCCACCGGGCACCCCCCCAGCAGGCAGCTACCGCCTGACACCACGGCTGCGAGTCTTCCCGCGGCGGGGCTTCGCTCCCTGACTCCCGGGACACCCCCCCCCCCCCCCGACCCTCCCCGCACCCCGAGCAGTGACACAGGCGGCGGCGGCGGCTCCTCCTTCCGTCGCGGCCGGGCAAACCAGGCGAGGCGGCGGGCCCGCAGCAGTGGCCTCGCTGGGCCACCTTAAGAGCGCACGGGGCCCCCGCACGCAGCAGCCGGGCGGCTCCTCCCCGCCCCGTGTCGCATCCAGCCTGGGAACGTGTGGCGGGGAGCGGAGTCGCGGCGACCACAGGCCGCCGGGGCTGCCCCGGCCCGGGGTGGCGGGAGACCCCCGGTGCGGGGGTAGGGCTGCCCGGGCCAGAGGGGCGGGAGGGACGGCCGGCAGCGCGTCCGCTGGGGCGGGGGCGCCGGCGCTCCCCTCCCTTCCCCCCCCTCTCCCCCTCTTCGCCCCCATCCATTGCCATCAGCGCCTCCATGCCACAGCAGCCATTGGCGGGGGGGCGGGGCTAGCCCGGACTGCACGTCCTGGTTGGCCCCTGCGCTCGTCTATCAAAGGGCGCCGGTGACGCGGGAGGATCTCGCCCTTCCGATTGGCCGTGGCCCCGGTGAGGCAGGCAGGCAGGAAGGGAGAAGCCGCCGCCATTCACCGCCCCCTGCGTGTCACTCAAATGAGTCACAAAAGGGGCGCGGGGCCGTTTGTCATCGGCCGCCAGGGTCAGCTTCCTCTCCGCGGCCGACGGCTTCCGCTTCACTCCGCAGCCCCTCGGCGGACCTGCCCGGGCGGCTGCTGTTGTCTGGCGGGTGACGCATGCGCGGCGGCCATGGCGCCCGGAGTCCGCTCTCCCGCCGCTCTCGTCGTGTCCCGGCTTCGCGAACGGTGTCCCGGAGGGCGGGCGGTGGCTCAGCCTCCTCCCCCACAGGCGTGGGCGCCGCGCTGTGTCCCGTGGAGGGGACGGTGACAGCGGCGCTCTGTTCCCGCCCCCGCCGTGCAGTGACACCCGAGGCGCGGCGGGGCTTTCCCCGCCGCCTCGCAGCTGGGGCCATGCGCGGGAGTTCGCCGCTGCTGCAGCCCCACCCACCCCTCTCACGCGTGGGGAGCGGCGTCTGCAAAATGGCAGGGAGAGGCTCCATGTTGTCTCTCCCGGCACCGCACACGCTGGGGCTGCGGAGTGGGGTGGTTTGTAGCTGCCAGACCCTGTGCAAGCGCTTGGCTGGGTCAAGGTGGCGATAACGAGATAACAGTCATAGTGATACGAATTGGAGTAAAAGATAACATTTATTTGTTTGCTAAGCCGGTATGACTGATTTTAGAGGGTGAAGTGTGTTGTTTTCCACTCAGGCTCTCAGCAAGGGAGCATGTTTTATCTGTTAAAAATGTGTCTGCTGAAGGAGCGTGTCTCCATAACCCTGCCAGGTTATGTTAAAAAATAATAAAATCAGACCTGTTTTGGAGGCTTTAGTCACTGGTAAAGGTAATGGAATATTTTGCGTGGACAGAAGCCCTTCTGTCTCTCACCACCCAGTTTCTACATCGAGTATCCAGTCTCTGCCATGGTATCATATAGGCCCCCTAGCTATATGAACACTACCCTGAAAACCTTAAAAGTGAAAGCAGGGATGTTGGCTGTGCCTTCAATAAAGGAAAGTTCCAGCCTTTATTTCGTAGTGACTGATAGTTTGATCTTTGTTTCTTTCTAGGCCTGACTGCACAGGCTCTGTGCTATTTTGCAGGGTTGCAATGATAATTCAGGCTACAGCAGCACTATAAAGTGCTTCGAAGTGGGTAGTTCTGTGTCTTGCAGAACTACCAAAGCCTGGTTACTTGTCAGTTTTGGTCTTGTAATTGGTTTCTTATACATCTGATAAGGCACAAGTTCTAACTGCAGCTTTTATACCAATTTGTGTATTTGTAATGTCTCTTTTCATTCTGGTTCTCTTACACCTTTTGAATCTTTGCTTTGTACCTTTGTACTTTTCCCTCTGCAAGGACAAAAATAAAGGATTTCTGCTTTATTTAGTATCTTATTCTCGTGAACTCTACAGGAGTTCATATTTAGTTTTGTTTTTAGATCTCTGCAAGACACCTTCGTTCTTACAGCTTTATACTAAAGGTTTAAGACAGGGTCACCTCTTCTTCTCCCAATCTTTTGGGCACGCTTAGCAGTTACAGGTAGGTCCTGGAGCACAGCAGGGCACGTTGTCAAGGATCATGAGCAGAAAGAGATTGCTCCCTCTGTGTCTGCCCAGCGTTAAACACCGTGCTTGAAAGGGAGATGTGCCAGCATGTCTTGGGTGAATGGTCTTGTTACCCAGCTCTGGATAATTGGAGGCAGTTCCTCTTCTAAGGTTTTTTTTTTTTGTTTTTTTTTTTCCTTGAAGCTCTTCCTCTTTGTGTGAATGACTATTCATGGAGGCAAAAATAGATGAATTATAAACCCTGGTCTTCAGGATATTCAGTCAGCTAACGGGAGATACCAGGGAGATAAAAAACCTATAAATACTGCAAACTACTAAATTGTATGTTATCTCTGACAGAAAGCAATGTAGGGGGGGAGCTGAAGTCCAGGCTTGTGAAAGTGACTTAATCATTACATGCTTGGTCTGTCCCAGCCCTTCCCCTGTGTTTCCTGTGGCCAAGGTGGAATCTGAAGGGGCCCTTGGGAGTGATGTCTCCTAGACAGATTGGTGGGGGAATATTGTACATAGGAGTCTTATTTTGGACCTTCTGTTCAAGCTGAAATGCTTGGAGGGTGACGCCAGAGCTGACAGAATAAGCAGCTGGTTATATGAGAGTAAGGAGTGCTTAAATGCAGACTCCTGCATGATTTCAGTGCTCATAAGACTGAAGAGCAGGGGACCTCTGGGAACCAGATTCCCACCAGACCAGGATGTTGAGGTCTTCCAAGGCATTTTTAGTGCCCTAGGGTCTGCTGTGCTCTATTCTAGCAGAGCAGGACAAGACCACAGAGTTCTCTTGGGAAGAGAAAGCAGTGTCAGTGCGTAAAGTGAATTTGTTCAACATACGTTCTCAATTCTTGTTTATATTCTTTCAGCATAAAAATGAAAGTTTTCCATGACAAAATTATTTCCATGGTAATTGCACTTGACTCAGAAGGCTTACATAGTACATTATTATTACTACGGAGTAATCACGAATGAGGCATTTCAGTAGGTAGACAGACAGATCAACTGAGAATGAATATCAGAACCTAGATACCAAAAGCTCACAGAGGTATTGTTACACATTATGTTAACGTAAGCTGAGTGAATACAAAGCAAAATGCAGAAAAGTTATAAAGTGAATCTCCACTAAAAAGTGGTAAGTTAAAAGGTACCTTCTTACTCAGAGGTTCAGATGCTTAAGTGCATTCTAACTAATCTTCTGACTTGATGGGTTGAAATAACTTTTCACATTTTTCTTGCTTGCTAGCCCTGCAGTATAAAAATAGCACTAAGAAAGGAAGCTGGGTACTGCTCCTTCCTGTATTAAATTGACAAAATTGTATTTTAAGTTTCAGATAGTTATAGTGAACAAGCCAAAAAGATCAATTAGTAGCTGTCCTTAAATGAAAACTGTTTTCTCCTTCAAAGTTTGTGTCTTCCAGTTAAGCAACAGTGGCAGGGAAGGAAAGCTGTCCAAGACAGCTGTCCCAGAAAGCTGTCCCAGACTGACAGCCAGGAAACCTCTGTCTGCCTGTAAGCATGGACTGAAGTTGCTATGAGAAACCACCTGAAACCACTTTTCAAAGAGCCACTAGACTTCACAGACACTGAAGGACAGCAAGTATGATTAACTGTCTGACACTTCAAAAGCAGGTGGTGTAAAAATGCACACAGTATATAAAGCTTGATTGCAATAGGTCAAACTAATGAGCAGTTCATGCCTTTCTGTTCTGCGAAGTAGACATCATATTTAATAGTAAAAGATTAAAATCCTTAGAACTGCTGCAGGTGCCTGTGATATCAGTGATAATAATAGTCTAGGATGACAAGCATTCCTATGGATCAAAAGGAAAGTAAGATACCCACATGACATACGTTATGATATGTTTTGAGAAATTGGGAGTCATGCAAGATGTTCCTCAGAATTTGCAGTAGGGTGAAGCTTGAATTTGCAGCATGTAATAATCAGGAGAGAAGCTAGAAAAGGGAGTTGCAGAGCAAACATTGAGATGAATCAAATGTATAAATGACAGTCATCAGGGTGTGAGAACCAGGAAGCCTGTGAGAGAATTAGTGGATATGTTGGATCAAGGGAGGTTAGGGAAAATAATCAAGAAAAACTTTGGTTTTTTTATATCTGCCTTCAGTTCTGGGGATGTAGGAGGCTTTAGTATTCTGGTCCTGCATCCATTCTGTTTGTTACAATGAAGTAGCTTTTGGAGATTGAGATCTCGTAAGGACACATGGTGGACAAGAAAAATAATTTCAAAACATAATATGACATACCTCCAGGAATTCCAATGAACTGAAAAGTGAGAAGTCATTGGGCACCTTGGCTTCTTGGGTTGGGAACATATGTGGTCTCTCACAGAAAGCTACCATGGTCCCAGAGCATATACCCACAATTTATAAAAAGGTACTAGGAATGAGACAGGAAGTAGGATAGTGAAGCTTTTATCTGTTTCATGAAAGCTGGTCAGAATGGTAACTAAAAATATGTCAGAACACCTGGAAGACTATGATAATTGAGATTTTTTTTTTAAGCAAATAGTATATCATAAATCCCCTTCTCAATTGTGTCAATGAAGAAGTTAATAAAAGAGAAACTTTTCATATGACACATCTAGATTTTTAAAAGGCTTTTCAGACTGCTCCACAATGACAAAATCTTGATAGGGAAAAGGGATTCCTTGTGTAGGTCGCTTTGGGGCCTTATCTTGTTTTGTATTTGAATTCATGGCCGAGGCATAAATAAAAAGAACATCTGGGTGAAATTTGCTGATGGCACAAGGACGGAATGATTAGGATATTATGAATGAATATTGAAAGACCTCTGTGGTTTGGGTGAAATGAAATCTTGGATGAGATTCAGGTATGCAAAACTTAATGCCATGAATAACTGATAACTTGTTTTCCCCTCTGGTAACACACCAATTGGTTATGAGGGAGAAGGAGGATCTTTGACTAGTAACTGGTGACCATGAAATACTAAAAGGTAAATGGGATTCAGGAAAATATCTGGAGAATTTTCTATTAAAAAAATCTGATAGAGAATATTGTGAGTAAATATGATCATTCATTGTCAGTAAATATTAATCCCATCTGAAACAGGTGTAAGAATGGCTTGTGGGATTTTCTGGAGAATGAAGAATGAAGAACTTTCACCAGAACTTTCTTGCCTAGCAAAATGGGAACAGGAAACAAATTTGATACACCTAAGAGCTTTGAATTGGAAAGATGTTTAAGAACAAATGGTCAAAGCTGGGCTGAACAGTAGGGAAAAAACATCCAGAATTGAGTAGGGATTTTTCAAAATAGCCTTCCCTAAATTGTGCAAACAAAAATGGTAAAAAACTTTAAGCATCACAGAGTAAGACAAGAAGAGTTGTCTTTGAACAAGAACTATCCTATAAGCAGCAAGCAAGAGGTGGAATTGAACAATTAATTTTCACCACAGTAGAATTTTAAAAGAAAAATACCTGAAGGATTTATCCTGTTTTGGGTTTCTTGATTGTTTGTCTAGTAAGAGAAGGGAAAAGCAAAATGTGAAGCTGCAACCTCTGTAGAAAACAAAGTAATTCAGGTAGCCAGATTAGAGAAGTCTCAGGAAGACTTCAGGAAGGGAAGGTGACTGGGTAGCACAACAGTAATTGAAATTCGATGTCAACATTATGAAGGCAAGGGCTGATGTTGCCCCTCTGGGGTTTAAATGAACTCTACAGTAAGCATATGCATTAGAATTCAGTGCCAGAGTGGACAATCTTGTTTGAGTGCTCCTGGGAGGACACAGAAGTCTGCCTTAAAAAGGAGACTTCAGGAAACGGTGACACAAATAATTAAGGAATGTAAAGGCTCTGAGAGAGTGATTAGAAAAACTGAGATTGCTCTTTTGGGCAAGAGGTTTATCAGGAGCAGTCAACATGGCTTTACTAAGGGGAAGGCATGTCTGACCAACCTGATAGCCTTCTGTGAGGATATAACCAGGTAGATAGATGATGGCAGAACAGTAGACATGGTCTATCTTGATTTCATAAGGCATTTGACACCATCTCCCACAGCATCCTTGGAGCTCAACTGAAGTGTAGCCTGAATGATCGGGTAGTGAGGTGGATCAGGAGTTGGTTGAAGGACAGAAGCCAGAGAGTTGTAGTCAATGGGATGGAGTCTAGTTGGAAGTCTGTTTCTAGTGGAGTCCCTCAAGGATCAGTACTGGGACCAGTACTATTCAATTTATTTATTGATGACCTGGATGAGGCAATAGAGTGCACTACCAAAGTTTGCTGATGACACAAAACTGGGAGGAGTGGCTGACACCTCAGAAGTCTGTGCTGCCATTCAGAGGGACCTACACAGACTAAAGAGTTGGGCAGGAAGAAATTTAATGAACTACAAGAAGGGCAATTGTAAAGTCTTGCATCTGGAAAGAACAACCCCAGGTACCAATATAGGCTGGGGACTGAGCTGCTGGAGAGCAGTGAAGAGGAAAGGGACCTGGGGGTGCTGGTGGATGGGAGGATGCCCATGAGCCAGCAATGTGCCCTTGTGGCCAAGAAGGCCAATGGCATCCTGGGGTGCATCAGAAGGGGGGTGGTTAGTAGGCTGAGAGAGGTTCTCCTCCCCCTCTGCTCTGCCCTGGTGAGGCTGCGTCTGGAATATTGTGTCCAGTTCTGGGCCCCTCAGTTCCAGAAGGACAGGGAACTGCTTGAGAGAGTCCAGTGCAGAGTGACCAAGATGATGAAGGGAGTGGAAAATGTCCCTTATGGGGAAAGGCTGAGGGAGCTGGGTCTGTTCAGCTTGGAGAAGAATGAGGGGTGACCTCATCAAAGTTTATAAATATGTAAGGGGTGAGTGCCAGGAGGATGGAGTCAAGCTTTTCTCAGGGGTGAATAATAATAGAACCAGGGGCAACAGTTATAAACTGGAGCATAGGTGGTTCCATATAAATTTAAGGAGGATTTTTTTTCAATGTGAGGGTGATAGGGCACTGGCACAGGCTGCCCAGGGAGGTTGTGGAGTCTCCTTCCCTGGAGACATTCAAAGCCCACCTGGATGAATTCCTGTGTGACCTCCTATAGGTGACCCTGCTCTGGCAGCAGGGGTTGGACTCAATGATCTTTTAAGGTCCTTTCCAACCCCTAACTTCCTATGAATCTAAGATTCTATACTTCAAGTGGTATTGCCATTGGCCAGACAAGGCCCTGATTACATGCATGATCTTTTGACAGTATTACTGGTTGTGTTCTGAAGTTCTTGGTTTATAGGAATAATCAGCATCAGATGTCCTTCAGTTCAAGGAATGAGAAATCACTGTGTTCCTGTGCATAACCAAATTTTTGTCTCAAACATTTGAGACACAGGATGAATAGAAGGGGGGAAAAAAGTATCTGCACAAGCTGTGTGAGGTTTTGAAATGAATTTCGAATGGCTGCTGTCCTGAAAAACTCTGCCTAAGGAGTCTGTGTCAGGGAAAGAGATTATTTGATAACTTGGTAACAAATTTGCAGAGTCCCTAAACACCATCAAGCCCAGTTCAGTCTGTGATCTTTGAAAGCTTAATGTCAATTGTCCTTAGCCCTTGTTAAAAAGCGGTGTGAGCCAGCAGTTCTGCTCTGGGTTGCTTAAAATGTAATTGCTGCAGATATGACATGCACTTGGTGATGATGCAAAATATTCAGAGCTAAGTTAGGCTGCAGCCTCTGGAAGAATAGCTGTCAGCAAGATGAGTATACTCAAAAATCCCAGTTCTGACTTGGAGGACTTATTTACCAGTTTGTGTTTAGAACTTGTATGCATCCCCAACTCTAGTTCTGTAGTGATCTTTGCCATATGCAAGCCAGTAGCATGGGGATGCAATGAAAGAGGTGCAGTACTCCAGTGATGGATGGGCAGTGCATGATTTAAGGAAGTTCTTTTCAGCTCAGAACGAATGTGCAGACCTTTCTATGAAGCTCTGGGAACACATGAACTCTATGTAAGCATTGGGAGTAACCTGGCTTTGCCTCAAAGCAGCATTGGCTTTGGAGTCCTCATGTCTGAGATCAAATCAGTGGAAGTCATGTGGTAAAGCATGACTCTATGGCAGAGTAATACATTTAACCTATTAACCAGTGTTTCCAGTAACCTGGATCCTGAAAACCAGCAGCAAGCCCTGAATTTCTTAAGACAATGCAACTTTAAAAAAAATCAATGGACTTGACTCTGTCATCATAGAGGATGCAGAGAGGCTTCACTAATTAGGAAGTATGAAAAATGAACAAAGTAAATATAAATTGGCTTAGTGCCCACTCAGAGAGAAAGGGTAACTCACTGGTAGCTTTTCTCTGTCTCTGAAACCAATGATATAGAGTAGCCATACTGTTAAACTCTCTTACTCTCAATTACAGGCTTGCTGCATGCAGACTTCCTTCTGGACTATCCCTTGCCACATGCTGACTCCTAAACCATGAACAGAACTGTTTGGAAGATTGCTTGTTGGCTGCCA
Organism: Heliangelus exortis; assembly: GCF_036169615.1. NCBI lineage: Eukaryota > Metazoa > Chordata > Aves > Apodiformes > Trochilidae > Heliangelus > Heliangelus exortis. Next base: position 119,832,142 of record NC_092422.1, on the reverse strand, counting down.
ACAAAATTTTAAACATCAAATTTAAGTTCACCACTCCTAGCCACTGTTTGATTTATCAGTATGGTTTTGTAACTGAATAATCTGTGTCCCTATATAGTTTGGAGCAGCTGAAGATCTGCTTCTGGCCTAAGCTGTAAAAAACCAAATATTTTTAATAAAATCCTGTGTCTATTAAGTTTCTTGAGGCTACTGTGTCTTTCAGACCCTTGTGACCCATACTGCGGTGGGTTTGCTCCTCATTTTGGAGCAAAGCATTGGGCTGACAGGTTGGTGAGGTGTCTTGGTCTGCCTAGATTTGTGATGTCTGTGGAATCAGGTGTTTAACTCGGAATGGCTGAGTACAACCCTTTGTCTCTCCACTGCCTTCCAGCACCGTGATCTGTGTGAAAGAATCAGTGACAATTATGAGCCCCTCAAACACTCAGCTTTCCCGTGTTGCTGGTGGATGTCTGTGCTAATGTGGTGAATAAAAAATAAATTACCTACAGGATGTTTACAGCCACACCAGGACTTTTCCAGTTGGCCCCTGTTGGAAGTGGGGATGGATGCTGCACCTGGAACCATGCTGAGGGTCACATTACTCCCTAATAGCCCTGCACAGTCCCTCTGCCCTAGCTTTAATATTGTGAGTGCAGCTTCTGCTCACTGCCATATTCTGGGATCAACATAAACTGTTAAAAAAGTTCCTCACCTTTTTCAGTGGGGTACTTGTTTGGGCCCTCATGACACCATCAGCAGCACACACAGTAAACTGGGTCGAAAGCAACTTATGACATATGTAGACAGTGCCAAAACAGCATCAGTAATCTTCATTAGTTTTGTGTGACAAGTGAAGGTTCAAGTCTGAGATGGGGCCAGTGAAGGAGCTGCTGCTGCTCCTTCCACAGGTGGTTTCACATGGGGCAGAGGCTGGTGCTGAAGCACCAACATCCACACACAGCTGGAGTGTGGTTGGCTGCTCCTCGTGTATTTCATCAGCTGAGTTACTGGGAGTGACAAGATATCATGAGTCATCCCTGCCTCTGGGAAAACCTGAGTGGGAAATTCACAGGGGACTCTGTGCCTGAGTGTGAAGTCAGTTTGCTGGAGTTAGGCAAGATGTTCACAAGGTTGGGTTTTTCCAGCAGACAGATGTGGCTGGGCTGGAGCAGAAAACAGGGGATAGAGTAAAGTTGGCCCAGGGAGAGTCACAAAGGCAGGGCTCAGGCAAGGAGCTAAACATAGGTGGGAGCAAAAACTGAGAGAGGACTACAGTCAAATGCCACCAGGATGCTGTGCTTCTGAGTTGTCCACACAGTCCTTGGGTTTGGTGCCTGTGTTACGTGGGAAGGGAATTAATCTCTACCAGGAAATAATGAGATTACAGGCAGGTGAATTTGTGGCTACCTGCAGAAACTCTTGTGCTCCAGTTTAAGCCGGGCACCAGCAGAAGCTGTGGAAGTGCCCATGAAAGGAATGTGTCAGAGCAAACCATCTGACAAGAGATCTTTGTCTTTCATGAGGTCTCTGCCTTCAAGGCAGTGATGGGGGCCTGGGCTGGGTAGAGAGGGAGTCTGGGGCTGTCTGGTGGTTTGTGTGCTCCTCGGTAAGCAGGATTGGAATCCTATAAGGAGGTTTCTGCAACAGGCAGATGGGGCTGGTAACTTGATGTTCACTAACTGACTGACTGTGGATGACTCATTCAGCAACTCTAGGGGCTAGAGTGAAGATTTCTAATTTAGAGCAAGCTAAACCGCAACCTTCAGAGGTTAGGAGGGAGTCGACTACAGTACCAGGAGTGATCAAGAAAATTGCCAGTGTTAAATTGAAAACTGTCGAGAAAGCTTCTAGAAATAACTTGGAATCTAACACAGATAAAATAATAAATAAACATTCCAATAGTATTAACATTCTCCTCTTCTCCCCTGCAAAGTGAGGAAAATGTGATGAGACCTGAGTAAGGGCCTGTGGAATGAACGGAGGAGATCTATCCCCACTCAGAGAGTGGCGAGCGAGTGGGATTTCTTGTATTTATTCTGCATTTCCACGTGCTCCTTAGTTGCCACCAGATGGCAACAGAAAGCCGTTCCTGCAGAGGCTGCTCAGTTCCATCTGCTTTCCCGATTGGAAGGTTTGAGCTGCCAAAAAAATTTAAAAAAACCCCTAAAAAACTAAAAAAAAAAAAAACCCAACAAACAAACAAAAAACCAAACCAAACCAAAAAAATCCAACAAAACACCACCACCACCAAAAAAAAAAAAAACCAAAAAACCAAAAAACCCAAAAAAAACCCAAAACCCACAAACCAAAAACCCCCAAAAACCCCCAAAACAAAAGAAAACCCAAAGAAAAGAACCGACACGATCCCATCGTTACTAGGGAGGTACACACCAGCCTGAGGAGAGGGAAGGAATGGTGGCTGGCAGCCGGCTCCCAGCCTGCCGTGAGCAGCCTGAGCTCACGATTAAGAGGAGCGTGGATGTGCCAGCCCGCACTGCAATCAATCAATCAACCTCTGCTGGGTATGCAGATGTGTTCTCGGTGACCCAGAAACAAAAAAATAGGACAGGCATTGCAGTAGATGATTAAGCTTCGGGAGAGCCCCGAGGAGCACCCTGGCAAGGAGCAATTGCAGTCCAGCTTGGGGGGAGGCTTGGAAGAGGGAAAGGAGGGGGCGAGGGGAGTGCAGTGCTGCACAGGCACCCAGAGCTGGCAGGCTGAGTCACAGTCACTGCTGGGGGATTTATCCTTACATCAAAATCGGTTTTCTCTGGCAGCCTCAGTCATCATTTTGACCTCAGATGACTTGAGCATGGTTGCCATGGGAACTGGCTTGCTCTTCCCTCCATCCCATCCACTCATTCTCTCTGGCAAGCAACCAGCTGTCAGTCAAACACCGAAATACATCAAGCCGTCCGCGGTGTGGCCTCTGATGCTAAGCTGAAGGTGGTCCTGCCCGTGCCTGCCCTCCTGTTTTGCAACAGGTCGCTCCTTAGAGAAGGGCTGCCAGATCTGAGCCTTGCTCCCTGCTCCCCCCACACCCCTCAGGCACAAGCACATTGCTTAGCAACCCCTGCCTGAGAGGAGCAGCGGAAGAGCCGGTTTCCATGGGCAACAGAGGCATTTTTTTACATCGCCATACACCTTTCAGCCTGCACTGGCTGGACACCAGGGCTCAGGTCAGAAGCAAAGAGCATCAGACCGCTAAATGATCAAAGGAAACAGAATGCCTAAAAAGGTCCCTCTCTCTTGTCCAGGACTGGCACAGGTGAGATTGTGTTTCCCTGTAATGCACACACGTAGCTAATAGAGATAACTTAGCTAAATCAGGGGGAAGGGGAGGCCCATCTGCCAAGTCAATCAGAGAAAGTTGAAAAAGAAGAGAAAGGGAGAAAGGAGAGGGAGGGATTGAAGCTCGGTGAGTGAAAGGAATGGGACCATGTGGGACAGCTGGGGTGAGGAGAGGCAGTAGGGTGGAAGAACTGGAAGAGCTGCTGGGAGTCTGCTTGATGAGCATCAGAATCGTAGATTCATAGAATCATAGAATTGGCTGGGTTGGAAGGGACCTCAGAGATCATCAAGTCCAATCCTTGCTCCACTACCGCTGCAGTTACCAGACCATGGCACAGAGAGGAGAGGGGGACACAGCCACAGGTGGGAGGTTTGGGCACTGACTGCATGTTGAACTGAATGATTATCAAAACTTAAGTACCCCAGAAGACCTATCTGAAACCTGTGGCTAAAAGCAAGGTAAAGGCAATTCTAAGTTGCACAGTGGTAAGAACCTTAAGAAAACTGGGATTTGGCTGTAAGTCTGCAGTCCTACGGCACAGGAAGGAAATCCGGAAATTCTCTTCAATGCGTGTGCAACAGCCATGACGTCTATTGCAGAGCTCCTACAATAAAACAAGAGCTCTGCTGTAGCCAAATAATAGTGCATTCTATGTTGCACTGTCAACAAAAAAGCTGTAGGAAATTTTAGAGATCTGTGCACATCTGGGGAGCAGACCAAGCAGCCCTTTATGCCAGTTAAATCAAGATCATGCCATCAGTCGTTCTCCAAGCACAAAAGCATACAGCAAAAAAACCCAAACCCTTTCTCATGTAATTTAACATTATCCACAATGCATGATAGATACATATAAGTATGTGTTGCTTTGTAACTGTATCATTTACCTGTAGATTCTTCTCTCTTTTAACAGCAGAAGAGAAAGAAAATCCAGGCCGCTGGTGGAAATGGTGGAAATGGTTAGGTGCCATAAGGACACAAGTGTTGCAGCATATTAGTGTGCATTTAAAGCCACAAGAGACCTATTAGTTGGCCTTAAAGTTGAATGAGTAACAAAATAAATAGCTGGAACTTCACAATCAAGTTCCCCCAATAATTCAGCCATCCTCAGCCTCCACAAGAACACTGTGGTTCAGCTAACAGAGGTGGTTTTGGCACTCAGTGGGGACCAGTTGCCTTACAGGGCAGTTCAGAGCACACCATCTCAGAATCACAGAATCACAGAATTTGGTTGGAAGAGACCTTCAAGATCATCCAGTCCAACCTTTGACCAACGCTGCAAGTTCACCACTAAACCGTGTCCCTCAGGACCAGGTCCACACACCGTTTAAATACCTCCAGGGTTGGTGACTCCACCACTGCCCTGGGCAGACTATTCCGAAGTCTGACAACCCTTTCAGAGAAAAAAATCTTTCCTAATATCCAGCTTAAACCTCCCCTGGCATAGCCTGCATCCATTTCCTCACGTCCCTGTCAGACGTGGCCTTGTCCCCTGTCCTCCAGCTCTGGCCAGCAGAGGGGAGTGCTGGAGTGAGTTGGCTCCCGTCAGGCAATCTTGGTTTTCCTTGCCCTCTCCTGGGTACCAGAGGCACCGCTGGGAAGGTAGAACCAGGCCTCCTCGTTGTTCTTGATATTAGCTGTTACTCAGCTCTATCTGTAACCTTTTGCCTTCATGCTTTCACTCCAGTGTTATTTTCTATTCTCTCTTGTGTTCCCTCCCTGCCACCCTGTATGATTATCCTGCCGGATCCTGGCCTCACCTTATCTGTAGCTAAGACGGAAAAGAAATTCTTTGTTCCTCTAAAAAAAATATACTGACTTTGACTTTGAGGCAGGAACAATAAACTTGGAATGAGAAGTAAGCACATATTAACATAAACATAAGAAAAGGGGAAGTATCTAAATGACAAAAGCCATGTGGCTTGCCTGAGAGTGGGTAAAAAAACACCTTCTGGGTAGTTGAGTCTGAAGGAGAAAAACAAGACATGCCTCCTATTTAGGGTGATGAAGAAATTGTGTAACAGAGCCTCTTTGAGGCAGCAAGGGGAGGAAAAAGAGATGGGTTCCAAGAGATGATAACCAGAACAAGGGGAGACTTAGAAATTATGTCAGAAACTGATACACACTGAGAGATACACAACGAAACACCGATTTATTGCCTCAATTTTAGATTTGAAGTGCACCTATTAGATTCTAATTTGATCAATTTAAGAGTGTGCTGTGTCCATATTAGACTGGTTAAATGACTGGATTATCCTTTGTGGCTAACATTACACCTTAAACTCAGTCTAGATTAAGTCTGAGAAAGAGAGAAAGAGATAGAAACTGGAAAAAATGAGGCCTGAGAGGAGAAAATTATGGCCAAGAGATGATGCATCAGATAACTGATGCAAAGGCAAGGGGAGTGTGTAATGTGTGAGAGAGAGACCACAGGAGATGACAGAGCACAGCACAAAAACTTAAAAGTGAAAGGGGACCTGTCCTACAGAGCGAGTACTGGGCAGATGTGTGTGTAGTGAGAAGGGGAGCTGCAGGATCCAGTTGCACATTCCCATCACATTACCCTTCAAGAGGCTGTGGCTGCAAAGATGCCAAGGTGGAAGAGAACAGAAGAAGGACCAGGAATTCCAGTTGCTGTGGAATCCCTTGTGCGGAACAGGGGATTATAAAATTAAAAAGCTTGAAGTCTATTTCCAGGTCTAGCATGACTGACCCTTGCCATATACCAAGGGCATTAAATAATTCTGACCTTTGTAAACTATTGGAAATATTAGTTGCCACTGTTGTGGTATTTTCTCTGCAGTCTTTAATATGGTGTTCTGAGTAAAGGACTTAAACAAATCAAGGCTGCTTTTGTCTGGAGAGATATTAATATGCCCAAGAAGATACCCTTGTTCTAAGGCTTCACTGGCTACAATCACTTATACTTATTTATGATGGGAAATAAAATGGTGTTCACCTTACTGGGGTAGTTATCCTGCTACAACTAGCCCTATGTCCATTTTTATAGAAAATAAAATTGTCCTCAAGCAGTAATAAGTATCCTGTTTCCAAAGCCTTTTTTTTTTTTTTTTTTTTTTTTTTAAAGTCTGGAAAAAAGCATTGGAACTTTGAAACAACATACACATCAGAAAGGGATCACTATCAAAATACCCATTCATCATGAAACGAGCTGATAAGAGATTTTTATAACAGATCTAAGACAAGATGACTCACAGGAAAAAGTACAGGAGGAATTTGTTTACACTTCTCAAAAACTGCCCATTTGTGACCTGAACTTCAACAAATGCAGATTAAAAGCCTAAAATGATTCAATGCACAACAAAAGAATCACAAGTGCTTTAAGTGCTAATTTGGCTTATGATGGCCCAAAGAGAAAAGGTTCTCATCAATAAGAGAACTTAGAATCTTTTAGCGTGGTCTCAGATACCAACCCTCATTGTCAGAACAAAGGAAAACTGTCAGCCTTTTACCAGATTTATGAGCCAGAGTAACTCTGAAGTAGTCATAATAGTTGTATATCTAAAGGCAGAGCCATTGTCCCAGGTGGAACAAGTGAAGGACACCTGATTGCTTCAGCTGTGAACAGAAGACAACTGGCAAGCTTTATGTGGGAGGAAGTACCCTCTGGTGCTTCCAGGTTTTCCTAGAAACTGGTGAGCTGATGAGATGAGATGAGATATGAGATGAGATGAGATGGATTGTACTGTGACCCAGAGGTGCCAGGGAACTGATGCAGTCTCCTCACCTGTCAAGAAACAGCCTGGCCCAGCAAGATCTATGTCTTTGTCCCTCCAGCTCCTCTCTGGGAGCAGGGAAAAAGCAGCAAGCCAAGGAACCTAGCAGACCCTGCATCTGTCCAGGATTGCTGGTCTTGGGTCAGGGCTGGCATGCTGGCTCTGTCACTGTGACAGTGTGACCCCCCCTTGGCAACACCTCTACCCCAGCTTTTGGGAGGTAAGGGAAGGAGGCTGTAGATGAGGCAAAAGGAACGAGTACAAGGACTAGAAGTGAGGAGGTCCTAAAGATTAGATTTTGGGTTGGATCTGAGACACAGCAGTGCTGGAGTCTGGTTTACTATCTCCAGCACTGCTAGCTTCCAGTTTCTTGGTGTTTAATTTATCAGGAGAAGCAGTTCTGTGGCTGAGCAGCAGACAATGGCTTTCTCAGGAGACAAGAAAGAAATAGGTTCCTCTGTTCTTCATCATGGGAGACCTCCCAGAAGCAGAGTGTTGCAAAGTCCTGCAGACAGCACAGCTCCCATGGTCAACAGATGTCACTCCTTTTGCTGTGCTGCCTTTCACCTTCCTGTTTTCCTTGGTGAAGACAGGTGAGACTAGAAGGCAACGTGGAGGCTGGAGATCAAGCCAGGTCAGCTGAGTCTGTAAGCCTGGAGGGGACACCAGTATCACAGTCTCCAGAGCAGGAGATGTTGCCCTCAGGAAAATTCTTAGGAAGGAGGGTAATTGCATGCCAGGGAATTAGTAAGGCAGCTGTACAAAAAGCCACAGGGCAGGGGTGAGGTAGCAGAGCTCCTCCAGGAGAATTGCCTGGGTGCATAACAGAGGGATGCTGCAGGGAGAGAGGGCCCAAAGGGAGAGACTGTGTGAGCACTGTCCTAAGGTAGGAATGACAGAGGTGGTATATGGAGTGAGCAGACACAGGCTTGTCTGCTTTTGATTGCTGTGTTTAGTCTTCATCTGGGTTTTTTAGTTATAATAATTTCTGTTCACACAACTTGTGCAGTGAGTGGGATAAGTGACATACATTCTCCTGTTCTCTTTGAAAGGGAGTTAAATCTACTGTCACTTTAACTGCTGTGTTAGTCCATCTTAGTTTCACACTGGCAGAGGCTGAGCTCCAAAGCTGCAGGCAAGGTGGGGATAGAGGGGCTACAGAGTAGGGGAAATGCAATACTTGAATACCACTGATTGCTGCCAGATGTTGAAGTAACTTTCCAGCTGGGGAAAAGGCAGAGTGAGGCCAGGGCAATTGTAAGATTCTCCCTGACAGGGCTAAAATCAGTAACTTCTCCATGTGTCCTACACTGAATGCTTAACATGCCCCCAGCTCTTTTGTATGCATACACTTGCCCCTATTCTGGTTGTGCCTTCCTGTTTAAAGGATGGCAGAAAAGACTACAGAAGCAACAAAAGAAGAGGATAAGCTATTTCATTAGAGAAATTTGCAGTGAAGCATATGGAATAGCTTATCCAGCTTACTAGTCAGCCCAAAATGGGAATTTGGTAGAGGCAGTGTCCAATAAGCTGTAGAGTTATCCATCCCACTGAGGTGTATCAGACAGTTTCATTCCTATGGTGCCCACCATCTAAGCATGGGATAGGGAAAACCAAATGGATCTGAAGGGGCTGTGTCTGCTGGGGAATGTGGGCATGGTTTACTGCCTGGAGTCTCTGTGTGCTTGTCAACCACATCTCTCACTGACTGGTTGTGCCTTTTTTTCTACTAGAAAGCAGAGAATCCAAACTGACCTCCCTGCTGTCTCCTGAGCACCTCGAAAATGGACCCATGGGAGAGACTGGAGAGGCTCAACATCCATACCTGCAGCCACACAACCAATCAGGCCTAGCAGGAGGAGACAGCTCATGCTGAACTTGTATAAAAATGCTTCAGTTTACATCAATTTACATCCAGATATTAGGTGATTAAGGACCTAATATTATACAGAAAAAGTTGTATGGTGTTTGAGTATGTCACATTGATTCTCTGTGACTGGGGTCAAGGCAGGTCTTTTACTGCACTGCAAGACACAGAGGTTTTGTTGAGCCTTTTGAGGGTCTCAGTGGGAAGAACAGGCCATAGGGCTGAGGCAGCAGATTACATTTTTGGTGTGTATTCTTCAGTGTTAGTTTAGTTCCCTCTTTGACCAGATTGTTGCTTAGCATCAAGTTTAGGAACAATGTCATAGTACTGAGAAGCTACTATTGCTTTCAGCAAAAAGCAAGAATATGTTTGAGCTCTCATAGGTGGTCACAACAACACTTTCATGTTCTGTGCAGCAATATCCCAAGGGCTGCACCCCAGCTTTTTTTCATGCATAACACCAAATAGTGAGCAGCTTTGGTTTTCTTCTTTGTTTAGGATGAGTGTCTTACTGGAATATCCATTTCCCAGTCATCTAAGCACAAAAATTTGCACTGTGACTCTAAAGTTCATTCTGTTGTTTTTGATCTGGGCTAGATGGACAGAATCTGACATGTGAAGGTTTCCCTGATAGAATCAGCTGTGCACATTCCCAGCAGGCAAGTGAAGGTTTATGATCCATAACTACACTTGCTTCCCAGCAAATCATTCTTTTGTGCCAGAGGCATCAAGTAAGTGAAGGAGCATGAAATCTAGGAAGAACAGGGACACCAGTGAAAATACAGCATTTGTAGTGGCTCTGTTTAGCAGACCTAGCAGCCATCTGTGTCATGGTGTCTGCTTTTTAGATCAGAGGAAGATCATGGGTGGTGGAGCATTAGTCTGGGTCTCTGGGTGTTGGGGTTTGATTTGCAGCTCCATCACAGATTTGCTCTTTGCCACTGGTATGTAACTGGTTCCCATATCAGCAAAACAGAGTTAATACTAATTCTTTTCCCTTGTATGTGTAGGTTTAGAGATAGACACTGCTATCTCTTACTGTTACACATACATACATACATACACATATGTTATATGTACATAAAGTACTTTCTACAGGGTCATCTTGATTTAAGATGGACTCATTAGGAAGACAAATTAGTCCTATTAATAATCCATGCCTAGCTGGCTCCAGGCTCTGAAGATCATGTCATCAGTAGCTTCATTTGTTGGTTTCTGCAATATTCTGAGCTCTGTGGGGTAAAGTCTGGAAGAATCAGGGGAGTGGCTGCCCTGGGGAAATAATTGCAGATCTTACACTGAGCTTGGCACAGAATGGGATGGGATTCAGGGAGGCTTCAGTCTTCTGTATGAACATCTCTGTATCTCAGATAACGGGAACAGTGGTCAGACATGTATTTTACTACTACATTTCACCCCACAGCTTAAGGTGTTTCCAGAAATCTTGCATCGATACTGGATTAGGAAGCAGTAACAGATAAATACGTTATTTATGGAGTTTTGAGCTTCACTGCATTTTTAGGTCAGTTCAGGATTTAGGGTCTCATGTGACCAGTACATTGTCCTCTCTGTCTCTGATCCAGTGATTCTTCTGAAAGGCTGAAGAATGTGTTATCTGATAAGTCTTTGGACCTGTTAAAGGTGGTTTGGCTCAGGGTCCCAAATTCCCAGAGAAACCTGAACTCTTGGCAAAGGTTAGGCTGAATGGTTGTAGAGTGCCCTGCATCTGTGTGACACAAAAAGTTGCAAAAGAAACTTTGAACACCTGAAAAGTACTGAGTTGCTGAAGTAGCAGGCTTTTATTGAAAAAGAAGAACCTTCTGTGGGCAGTGGAAGAAGCCTGCACATGTTCTGTCTCTGCACAGCTGCTCAGTGCTGCACTAATTGCTTCATTTCACACGAAAATGCTGCAAGAACATCCTTCTCTTACACTGTCATGCAACTTGCACAGTTACTTCCTGAAAGTCAGAAGAATACCACCTTCTAGAGAGATATATATTTCTCTATCACCTTTCTCCATTTCTACTTCTCCCTTTTTTCACTTTTATCATGTTATTGGCATTTCCTTCACAAATATATTTTCTTTTACACAGTTATTCTTTTCTTACTTTGTCATAACCTGAATCTTGGTTTTCTCTCACTTTTATTCCCTGTCCTTCCTTTTCTGTAAGGCAGTTATTTCCTTCCCTTGTTTTTTGCTTCAATCCTTTTTCATTCCATTTTCTGTTTCTCTTTCTCAGTCACTGTGCTACAACAAGAAGATTTTAAAAAAACAGATGAGAATTAAAGTCAGAGAAAAGCAGTGATACAGTGGCTATACAGTGCCAAGACACTGTCCAGGAGTTAAGAAGTAGGTCCAAACAGGCTGTACCTCACCACCACCTAGGTACACAACATCCTCTCTTGAGAGGGGTTCCTGGTCCCACAACAATATGTGAAGTAGTTCACTGACCCTTTGTTCAGCTTGTTCTACAAAAAACAGGCTTCAATACAGGGGCTTATGAAGCTGAAGGAAGATGTAGGCAGCATTTAAGCAACTACACCTAATAAAATATTCCTCAAAAACCACACTGTCATATATATATATAAATAACCACACTGTCATGTGGCTGTCATATACTGGGGGCAAATTTCACTTTAGAAGCACAGAATCATAGGACAGTTTGGGTTGGCAGTGACCTTAAAGATCATCTAGTTCCAACCCCTCCATGCCACATCCCACTAGACCAGATTTCTCCAAACCCCATCCAACCTGGCCTTGAACACTTCCAGGGAGGGGGCAGCCATTCCTGTCATTGCTTTAGTTATTTCTGAAAGTACTGTCTGCATCCCTACTATATCAGATGCGAGATGAAGTGCAGTGATGGTTACTATGTTTTTGTAAAAAGGCCTCTTTGGGAAGATCTTGTCACTACTGGAGGCAACTGGAGAAGCAGAGGCCCTAAGATGTTAATGATTCCAAATTCTGGCTCAGGCAGTGCGATGTGTCCCCACGCAAAGAATAATTAAGGGTGCGTTGGGTATGAGGCATGAGGCAGCCTGATTTGTACCTTACCTGGCACAGGTATAGACAGCAAGTGATCTTGGCTTCTAGTCTTTCCCCCACTCATCTTTTCACCATGAGCATGTTTGAATTCATTGGGCAGAGCATATATATATTTTAAGGAGTAGCATAGGTAGTTATAAGACTTTATCAGGCATTCAGAGCAGCATGGTAAGTGAGTTTATCCTCTAACAGCAACTGTGGATCCATGAACACCATGTCAAGGAGTGTAGAGAAAAGGACCCTTAGTGGAAAAGCTGAAAATAGGTCTTATGTTCTGGGGTACTAACCATAAAGCTACACTGTCAATGGAGAGAAAGAGGAGTAAAGAGAAGGGTGCATACAGGTCCAGAAAGGCAAAGGTTGAAGGTTCCCTCTGAATGGAAACACTCCCATCAGTGCTGAGTACAGCAAGAGTCTGGAGAGTGGTGGGCTTTACTGTTTGCCTCCATGACATTTTGCATTACAGCCCCCCTGGGTGCTGCCTTTTTGGATTTATAGTAGCAATATTCATTTCTCCTTCCAGGCTTTTGGTTTCCATTTAAGGGACTGACAAATTGCTTACACTGCAGTGTTCAACATTGTGGCATCTCAGTCTGTGGTTTACTTTTAATCTCCCTTTGCCTTAATTTTGCATCTGAAAAGGGTTACTTGCTCCTTTCAGTGGGCTGCTGAAAAATCAGGGCTGTGAGGTGTCCAGGCCCTACAGTGCAGCAGAAGTGATGTATATGCATACATGGAGGGGGTGTGGGGTGTGTGCAATTAGCAACATATTTTGAAGCACTTGACATGTTGCTCCCCTGACAACTCAAGACCTGGCAAGATACTGCTCTGTTCTATGTCTGGTTCCAACTGGCTGTACCAGAAGCAGGGATAACCCATCAGTCCTTCAGCTGGTGACAGCTGAAAGGCACAGTCCCTAACCTCACGCCTAAATTCCAGTGCTCAGTCTCACTCAGCCAGGTTCTCTTTGGTTCTAGCATTTATTTCTATCCCTTAAATTCTCCTGCTCTCTTCATGAGTGGATGGTGTGTGCATGACTCAACGGGAGACGTCTGCTTCTTGCTCTTCTGAAAAATCTCATTCTGTTCCATCTGTCCTTTCATTCTCACCATTGCCAAGGAGATTCAGTTTCCCAGGGAGGATGTCTGCTAGACTGACTGCTGGGAGATACTGACTTTAGAAATTCAACTGCTTGGGGATCACAGGGCTGAGATATCCATACACGTATGTGTGAGTGTGCTCCTGCACGAGTAGGTGGGTCAGAAGTGAGGATTACTCCGTGGTACACTGTGGGAAGACAAAAACATTGCAGCCCAGAGGAAAACATGAGCAGTGCAGAACTCAGGGGCTGATCCCCTTCAATCCTGATGTTTCTGAGCCTTCCACATGTGGTGCTGTCTGTCTGCCAAAAAGCCTGCTTTACCTGGCCTGCCTCCCTCCTGCCAGGCGCTGTCACACCCGATAGCTGCGGGACTGCCACGCTGCCCCTGCCCTGCTGAGGACGTGAGGAACCGCACGGGGGGGTGATGATGATGATGATGCAGCCCAGCTCCCTCTGGCCACCTCCGCTTTCCCAAAAGGCCAATGGCCCTATTCAAGGACAGAGAAGGGCAGCTCCCCATCCCCCACTCATGCTCTTAACCCTGTGGTGACCATGACATCCTTTCCCAAGGGACTTCAGGGTGGAAGTGCAGGGTCACAGCTGTAGGGGCTGGGAGAGGAGTGGGGAGGCAGCGGAGAATGGTGAGGGAAGGAGTGATGAGAGAGAGTGTGACAGGGGAAAGGAGGAGCCACTGATGGGGAGCAGGGTGAAGAGTTAACACATGTCAAGGGAGGAGTGTACAAGAAGAAGTACACTACTCAGAAGCAGACACAGCACTAGGGAAAAGGACAGATGGAGATACCACAACGAGGTGGAAGGAGACTTGGGTCCCTTGGGAGAGAGAAGGGAAAATGAAGAGAGATGGCCTGACAGGGAGAAGGCACGGATACACAAGGTGGCAATAGCTGGCCAGAGGAGTGTTATGTGACATGCCGAAACTGGAGCATCCAGCAGGTGGATACAAAAGTGGTATCTGGCCCTGCCTAGGGCAGAGTTTTGTACAATGGGAACTACTGATGTTTAAAAATGCTGCTTAAATGGGAGAAGACCACTGGCTGAAAAGACAAGATTTAAAGACTAGATGAATCCCTCAGTTTTTCTCTGTGGGTGGTTTCCGTTCAGTATGTCCCTTTGTTAGCACTCTAATAGCTCTGTCAGTAGCCAGGGTTAATGAACTGGTAAGCATGAAGCCCTGAACTATGTCTCCTTCCTACCCCAGACCTGCCATCCCATTTCTTCAGTTTCTGAGCTGGGGAATGGCCAGCTCCACTTATCTGTGGCATCAATAGAGGAATCTACACTCTTCCTCATGCATCCAGTCTCTGCTTTCCCAGGTCCATTTCCCCATACTCACATTGTTTGCAGAGCGATAACAGACTTGGCAGGAGAGCTAATTCAGGAGTATAATCTCTTTCAAACAAAGTGCACCCTGTTCCCACCTGGTCAATTAAACTGGAACAAATCTGTGCAGAAGCACTGACCTGAGGCCAAGCGTTTTGCCTCCTGGAAAGATAGATGGGTGATGGTTTCCCCTGGGAACACCACCTAACTCCAGCTGGAGCTGTGGGATGGACAGCTCATCCTCACTGCTCAGGCAGACCATAGCAGGGGCAGAGCCAACCGTGATGGTGGCCTCTGTGTGACCCACACCTGTACAGTCTAACCCAGTCCCTTGAAGGAATTACTCCAAGAGTGAAGCTGGAACAAATGACATAGATGCTTGATGAATCTGTGGCTATCATAGACCAAAACCACAGAGCAGTGCTGAGCCTGTTTGCTCCCAGCTGCCCTACAATGTGTGTTATCCCTGGGGAACTCAAAGCTGAAGCTCCGCAGTACAGAAGATATTTAAACAATCTCTGCCCCTAAGCCTCTTCTTGAAGGAGTTCCTGACCTCTCAGCAGCTGGCTTGTTTCTTACTGAAAAATAAGACCACAGTGAGAGCTGGTGCAGAAGTATTGGGGAGGACTCTTGGTGGACTAATGTGGATTGGAAGGGGGAAGCTGTGCAGCCAGGTCTGTGAGCCCTCCAGTTTCCAAGGCTTACTCTGGTGGAGGCCTTGGCCAAAGCAGCCACAGCTCCTATACAATTCCAGCAACAACCTCTGCTGGGAATTGCCACTGAGGAGTAACAAGAACCTCTCCTTACACTTAAGTGAAAGGCAAAAATTAGCTGTGCAGAACAGCAGTTGTGGCCTACCCTCCTGCAAATGGTGATGTAAAAAAAAAACTATTGCCCTTCACATATTGTTGGAAAAGTGATTATATTTGAGGATTTGGTCAGCAGTGTTAATTTTCTTAATGCTTTTAGCAAAGCTCCTATCTCTACTGTTCAAGCTTTCTTTTTTTGGGTTTTGAAACCTTATTGCTGCAAAGAGTGAAATTTTTTGCACAACAAAATACTAAGGAAAAACCCTCCTTCATTACCTTAAAATGTTTCTGTGTAGGATTTGATCTTACTTTTACTTTTGTTAATATGAATGTGAAAGGTAAAGTTTGGGTTTGGACAAACTGTGCCCCGTAGAAATAAACAATAAAAATATAGCCTTTCAAAGAGAGAACAGGTGAATACTTGTACACAGAAATGTATACATATAAACAAATGTAATAGATACATTAATGTAATCAAGTGCAGAAGTGAAAACACAAAAATACAGCTCTATGTTGTGTATACATCCATATTAACATGTGCATATGTACATACCTTTGTGTGTATGAAGTAGAATGAGTGAAAGTATCTTTAGATATTTAAGTATACACTCAGAAATAAAAGCATGGAACCTATGTAATACACATATATGCATCTTATTGTAATGAATTCATGCACTGTAATCTCAGACATGCTAATATGTGTACATGCAATAAACACACTAGATATCTGTTTATGTCTCAGAACATAAAGTTACTCAGATATGAACATTTTATATAGAAATGCAAGTGTAAGACAGGCCTCAGAGAATATTCCACCTGCCCAGAGAAGCACACCTGAGCATCTGTGTGCACAGCATCCTTGGGCAGCTAGGCTAGCTGAGTGTAACCACTCTAGTTTTCAAACTAGGGCCATGGGCAAGCAGATACATGTGTGTGTAGGAGTGGAAGTGAGCCATGAAAGGGTGCAGGAATGATCCTGGGGGAGGACAAAGGGCATGTGAAGCACCCAAGGAGAGTAATGCAAGAACCAGGTGGATTTGCATGAACAGGACAGCATCACTGGAGGGTGAGGAACGAGGCTGGGAAGAGACAGAGAGCATGAATCAGGAAATGTCTGGTCTTCCCCTGAAAAGAGTCTATAAAACTACGAAGTGGCCTGGGGGAGATGTCCATCCTGGCCTACTGGCACCCCATTTCTGAAAAGGAGCAGGGCAGGACTGGAGAAATGGGATGATGAAGCTGCCTTCTGGGATCCCTCTTGCCCCCTTTCTGGCAACTGACCCTCCTGGCAATCTGGAGCAGGACTGGCTGCATGAGGCAGCTCTTCCTAATGATGAGTTTAATCTTGTCTTTACTTGTCTGCTCTGCCTGGATCTCTGCACAGGAGTGAAGTGTGGTGTTTTTGGAGCACTATTCACATTGCCTCCTTTCCTGTCCCACATGGGCTGTCTCTTGTGCTCCTGTTTATCCAAGCAGCAAGTGTGGGGTGCTGTAGGTGGGGGAGGAGAGAGGGAAGAACTGCCACAGGGTAGCTCAGAGCATCTCTTGCTGGGAGGGGAGTGATAAACCCCTGTGCACTAAGCTGGTTTAGCCAGTGTTGGCCCAGGGGGTGAAACAAGCCCGCACAGGGAGAGGGGGAGGCTCAAATCCTGCTGCCTGAGTGTTTCCAGTGCACCAGCAGTTAATTTTAGATTAAAACAGTGAGGGAAGCAGGGAAGGGTCAGCCAGGGGCTTTGTTTCTTTCATGTGAATCCTGCTGCTGTAATCACATCAGAGTGAGCCATTTTCAGAGCCTCTGCTCTCCTACTCCACCCCAGGCTACAACCCTTCAGGCCACTGCTGGAAAATGTGGTGTGATTTGGGCCAGGTATCTGGAAGGAGAACATGGCATGATAAGAAATGCCTCCAGAAGTGGCGCTTGAGAATCTTCAGCTCCTCTTGTGCCTTTTCTGTGTCAGTGTATGTCTGTGTCTGAGCTGTTGTGTCAATACACGTATGTCTGATGTGTGTATTTACTGGGGAGTGTGTATGTGTAGTGGGTGGGTTTGACTCTGCATGCTGTCTGTGCTGGCTGTGCATGTAGCAGTCATTCTCTTACTAATGTTGGGGTGTGAGAATTATGCCTAAATAGGGACATGAGATAAGGCAGCTCCTACTGCCGAAACGCCTCCGCCCTGTGCCACGGCGTGCAGGCCCAGACTGGCTCCGTGTGCCAGCAGGCAGCATGCCCCAGCAGCTGGTGCACTGGTGCTGGACTGATCAGGAGAGGCAGAAAATGCTGCTGTGAGGAAGCCTATAGTTTCTGATTAGTATCTGTGTGACTGAAACACTGCAGCTGGCTAAGCAACTCCAGAGCATTGTCTAGCTGCGTTTGTCAAACCTCCCACCATCCTTTGGTTGGGCTGGCATGGTGCCTCACACGTACCAAAGAGGGATTCTTTCCAGAAAAAAAAAAGTTGTTTCCCCTCCTTAAGAAATAACATTTTTCCAGGTGAATGTCATGTTTTCTTGAGAAATATAAAGTAAAGATTATCTCTCTGAAGACTCATCAAAAACGAAAAACCCCCTCCTTACTCATGTCCTATTCAGTCATTGGGTAAAGAAGGGAGGGGGCATCCGAGGTCTCAGCTGAATGGCGACCGTAATACCCTCTATCCGGTACCTTCTGTTCCTCTCCAGTCCTCTTCATGAACCAAAACACAGCACATCCACTCTCCTGAACTGGGTATATTTTCCTATTGCTGTGCTGCTGCTCAGGACTTAGTTAAGAAATTACCTTTGTAATTTTACTCATCAGTACAATTTTTTTCTCTGCTCAGGCTGGTGGTTTTTAATTGAGCTTCAATATCCAGGTTGTTCTCTTCCATTGCCCTTAAAATTCATTTTCTTGCTCAGGGTGGAGAAAACCACAGTGAGATGAAGTGGCTGATATATAAAAAAAACTTCAGCACAGATACTTTGGACAAAGCCTTTTGGTTCTGCCCTGTAGCCTCCTGCTGCTACACCCCTGAGCTCCCATCACAGCTCTGCTTGTGCCTCCACCATCCCAGCTGCCCCAGCATCCCAGTCTGGGACTAGAACCAGGCCTCTGAGGCAGTTTTAGATGTAAATCACCTGCTGTCTGTACATTCCAGAAAAAGGAGGTAGTAACTAAGAGAGATTATAAGAAAGGCAGTTGTTTATGGAAACAATATATTTGCAGCATTCTTGTGAGTCACGTGCTGTGCTTCATTATTGCTATTCTTACATAGGGAACAATGTTAGACTAAAACAAGATAAATAGAGAGCATGAGAACAAATGCATGGGTATATAATTCTTCTCTTTGCTAGAAAGCCTGGTTGCTCAGGCAAAATCAATCAACAAAAAATAGGCTTGTGGTCTAGATGCTGGGCAGTAGTCTTTTTCCAGTCAGAGCAAAAGAAGACCTGAAGTGTTATGGAAAGTGAGACCAGGAAACCCTAGGTTACTTTCCAGGGGTTGTCATGCCTCTATGTTAGCACTGAGATAGGCACAGGAAAAAAAAAATTCAATATGATGCTACTGCTCACTGTTTACTCTCCAGCATATTGTTTTTTGCAGAAGCATCAATTTTAAAAACGAAGATCACTTTGCCTTCACAAGTGATTGCTAAAATATTACATGTTGGTTTCCGCAGAATATTTTTTTTACAAAGATTACCTCCTCTTTGCAAGCAATTGTAGCAGTATTAAATTTTTTTTTACTTCAGTGATTTGATCAGTTGACTAGGTTAATTGGGAAAGTTTTCAGAGACAGTAGTTACAACCTACATTTCACTGTGGTAGAGTGCAGAGGCAAAAAGCAACTTTGCTTCAGTGCCTTCATCTTCCCAGTGCTGCCTGTGCTCCCCTAATTATTTAATTCTTCCCTTTCCTTCTCTGACTGTGTTCATCTTTTCTATCTATTCAGTTGTTATTCCATTTCCTCTGGTAATTTACTGCTGCTTTTCCCTCCTTTTCTCTTTTATTCCTCTGCCTCTGCCTTCTAATCTGTTTTAGTACTTCCTTTCTTCACCTCATTATGCCTTTTCTTATTGTTTTTGCCTTTCTCTCCCTCTTTCCATTCCTTCTCTTCTCACTCTCTTAACCTCCTGTTGTCTAGGGGCTAACCTACACCCCACCCCATCATCTTGTTTCTCTCTTTTATCTTTCCTCCTTTTCTCACTCCTCAGCTCCTCTCAACAATGGAAGTTACTCATGGCTTGTGGGGAAAGCATCTGGCCCATGCAAGCTCTTATTCTCTCTCCTTTGTTATGAATGCTCTTTTGTTACAAACGCAGCAAAGAGAAAAGCACAAAATCATCTCCCAAGGCAAACACTGCATAATAATTCTCCTTGTCCCTGCTCCTCTTATCTCTGAAGAATTTGTTCTCCAGGCAAAATAATAAGAAACACGAGGAAGGATTCACTTGGAAAGGGGAGACTGAAAAGAGCTTCATCGTGTGGGCAGCACTACAGAAACCAAAATCAGGCAGATAAGACAGCAGATAGTGTAAGGTGAAATATAGCTTGCCAGGAGCTTGGACAGCAGAGTGATGGCCATGTGGCTGATCAGTCCTTGTTGATCAGTCTCTGTTCCCATGAGGTTTTGGAGGCATGGACAGGATCAAAATGTGGGGTTTTTTAGCACCCAGTTTCTTGTGCCTTCCCCTCACTTGTCCCCTGAGCCAAGGCCTTGTGATCATGAAATGTGTTTGCTAGAGACCTCTACCTGTTGGATCTCCACTGACATTCTCGAAGAGGCTCAGTAAGGTCTTTCTGTGGAGTCACTTGACAGTTCCAGTCTCTGGGATAACTTAAGACCTTACTTGCCCATTGTTTGGGCTCTCTCTTAATGCTAAAATAGGCATTGTCTGATTAAAACAACTTTCTTCTTCTTCCTCTGCCTTTCTTTTTTTTTTCAGTTCCCTGGAAATGAAACATTAGTTGGCATGCACTGGTTTAGACATGCAAGTGTTCTCAAAACTTAAAAAAAAAAAGGTCATTATACAAAATATGAGCCTTTTCCAATCCCAGTAACTCTCTTGGTTAGGACAGTGGTGTTTGACGTAGGGCAGCCAGCACCTTGTCCTACCTGGGGCCTGTTCTGCCTGGACTTTCCCTTAGAAATACTCTGTCTGACCACTGGCAACCTGCAGCTGGCCTCCATCCTAGTACACTTAATGCTCTTGGCATAACACATGAGTATTATGTTCAGAAAAAAGACTAGGTGGATAGTTTTAGTTGGTGCAGTATCAGATAACTCTGCTAAGGAAGTATTAAGGTACCTCCTTCAACAACTGATCTTCAGATGAATTATCTGTGATGTGGGAGGTAGGTGTGTGTCCTAGGACAGAAACAAAACTGATCTTTAGGAGGAACAGACTGTGATGCAAACTCCAAATCTAAATATTTAAGCAGCTGCAGATGAATTCAGACTGGGGCAAAATCCACCAAAATGGGAGTATTTGCTCCACTTTCCTTAGGGAAATCTGGGTTTCAGTGATGCATTTTCAGCCTGTGTCTCTTTCTTACTGCTGTTTACTCCACCAGCTCAGTACAGATAAGGAAGTGCCACCAGCTGTGTCTGGTCCAGACCCCATCACCCACACATACACACAATCGTGCACATGCATAGCTGGCCAGGACCCTTCTGGTCCCTCCAGTATCCAGCTGGCCATGGCCTCATCCTTGGAGACACAGACACCAGTGAGTTTTACCATTACAGACTCCCCTAGACCAATCTCTCCAGCAGCTGAATGGTACTGTCTCTCTAATGGGCAGCTTCTCCCTTAGAGGCATCTCATGTCTCCCAGGCCACTTCAGCTTCTTCACCAGCTCATCCAGTTGGATCTTGCACACTTGCACTTGCTGCACCATGAACACATGGGCCCCTGTGACACAGTACTCAGACCTTTATACACACCACATCACCCCACCCCCAAATAGAGAGTACTTCACCCAGGAAAAGAGTTAGAAATAAAGTTTAATAACGAGGTAGGGCAGGCTGTGCTGGTCAAGTGCAGGGGCAAGGCTGTACACATGTGCTGGCCAGCCAACAGTTTACATGCAAGTGTCCCTTTCTTCTTATCCCACATTTGCGCCCTTTGATTCCTTCCTTAAACATCCCAAAGTAAGTTCTGTTCAATCTCGAAGTGTTTTTCCCCTGCACATGGTATGCAGCACCCCTTCACCCACAACCTGAGCGGTGCCTTCAGGCACTGATGGGTTTCACACCTGGACAATGGGCTGAGGCTCTCCTGGGACAAACAGGCTCAGACAAAGTGGCCCTTCCTCTCAGTTCTTAATTTGGGTTACAACCTACCATTGTGCCTCTCAGCTCCTCTGGGCATGTGAAAATGGGGCCTTTGATGTGCTGATGACTCCCTAGATGGACCTGGGATTAGCTGGGGTAGGGTGTTATTTGGGCTCCTCCTCCTGCCATTGTCTCTCTGGGCTCCTTTGTGGGTGTGTGGAGGAGCTTTTATCACGTAGCCTAAGAAAGAGAACTGTGCAGGTATCTCTTGCCATTTTACACAGCTGTTTTTCTGTTAGGAATAATATTTTAGCCACACCACATAAGTACCCATGAAAGAAATAAGGCAAAGTGGCATTCCATTTGACCTATTGATTGCCCATACGTGTGGTCAGGTGACCATACCAAATTAAAGGGCAGCAGAGACATTAAAATATTATCATTCCAGTTATCTAGAATCTGGTGACAAAAGTGATGGTTGCTCCCAAGTTATTTTTCCTAACAAAGAAAAAACAGCATCAGACAGCTTTGTCCCCTCATCCTTGCCTTCAGCTCTAGCTTTGAGCTGTTGTCATTTTCTGGAGTCAAAATGCCTGGCAGGTTCTTAATTCAGTGAAGACTTTTATTCTTTGACAGTGACTTTGCCTAAGATTCAAAGCACAGCTCTTCATTACTCTCCTGGAAGAGGCTGGCAATTGTTTGACCCGAAGGATGGAAAGCAGACAAATGAAGCACAGTTGTAGTTTGGTTGAAGGGGTACACCTTGGGGTCTAAAGGCAGATGCAGAGTCACAATTCAAGCTTTGCCCCCAATAGATTTGTAGGAAAAATACATTTAAACGCAAACCAAACAAAAAAAAACCCCAGCCAATCAGAAAATCCCTCAAACCCAATTCACCACCACAGCTTTCGGAGGGGGTAAGAATAGCAAATAGCACATTTTCTGCCTGTGCTATGTGTATCTGTCTCCGTGCCCATCACTGCCTGCCTCGATGTCTTAACCATAGATTGGAAACAGCTTTATAATTGAACCACAGAATGGTTTGGGTTGGAAGGGGACGTAAAGGTCATCTATTACCAATCCCTCTGCCATGGGTAGGGACACCTTGCCCCAGACCAGGTTGCTCAAAGTCCCATCCAACCTGGCCTGGAACACTTGCAGAGAAGGGGCATCCCCATCTCCTCTGGGCAACCTGTGCCAGTGCCTCACCACCCTCACAGTGGTCAGACATGCCACATAGCTCCTGTCACACAAATCGCCGGCGTTCTATCTATCACGACCTAACATTTGCGTGGCATCGAATGTGCGGTGAACACTTCTCCTCCACGCCGGTGACCGTTTCTCCGGAGCTCCCGCCCCTGCTCACCATGGCAGACCGGCGGCTCGGCACGCACGCTGCCGGAAGGCTGCTGATGTCAGTTTGAAGTCAGAAACCGGTGTGAGCTCAGACCACTCTTTTGTGTGTGTTTCTTTGCCGGTTGTTTGTTGGCTTCTTATTTTTAGCTTTTTTTTTTTTTTTTTTTCCCTTTTCTTTTATTTTTTTTTTTTTTAA
The DNA here is from genome assembly GCF_036169615.1 of Heliangelus exortis. Lineage (NCBI taxonomy): Eukaryota > Metazoa > Chordata > Aves > Apodiformes > Trochilidae > Heliangelus > Heliangelus exortis. The sequence goes on along the minus strand of NC_092422.1, from coordinate 119,809,167 downwards.
TTATTTTTTTCTCGTAATGACGGGGTGGAGAGAGCCCCGCCCCAGTACCACCCCCCGGCCCCCTCCCATGGTGCGGACCATAAATACCCGGCCGGCGGCGGGGCGCAGGCGTGGGTAGTCGCGGGGAGTGGGCGGGGAGCGCAGCGTAACCGGCGCCCGGCGGGTTCCGTTAGGCGGGGGAGCGGTTGCCCCGGCACCCGCTGGTTCGTTCCCTGCTCCTTCGTTGGCCGGTCGTTCCTTTGCTCATCGTCCGTTCGCCGCTCATTCGTTCGCCGCTCGTCGCCGACGATGGATTCCAAAAAGGTAGGGGGCCAGCACGGGTTTCTCGCTCCTCTCCGAGGTGTGCTCGTCGGCGGTGCGAGCCGCCGCTTGGGTGCCCGGGCGCTTCGGAGGAGGGATGGGGAGGGTGTGGTGGCGACTGGCGGGTGGTGGCGATTCCTCGCCGACCTCGGTGATGAGGCCCTTGCTCCCAGGTGTCTTGGTTTTGGTGCGGATGGATGCAGTGGTGGTGTGGGCAGGCCGCGGCTGCGGTCCTGTAGTGGGTGACTGGGTATCAGCCCTGTCTCGGAGAGGGACGACTGTTTGGGAGGGGTTGATGCAGTCGCAAGATTGATTTGATTTCGTGCCGGTGGCCTGACGATCCACATGATGCTGTCCGTATTTTAGTGTATCGATCACGCGATTTATTTTGCTGGCAGGGCAGCGCTTGTTTGTCTCGGGCTTCATGATGCTAAACGGAGGATTACTCTTAATGGCATTTCTTTTTGTCGTAGCGGCGCGCCTTAAGAAAAGTAAAATAAAAAAGTAGTAATAAGATTTATTTTTTTTAATAAAAGTAGTTTTAAAATTTTAAGAATAAACCAAAGCATAGTTTTTCCCCCTTTGGAGAGCGGGGACCATCTTCCGTGGGTATGGCAGCTCATCCAGCTACGAGCGAGGCGTGCACCAGCGGAATGAGCTAATGCCTGCCTGTGCTTGAGTGCTGCTGGGGAGAAAAGCGGGAGGGCATGAGTAAAGAGACAGCGTGTATCGAGCTGACCCCCGGTGCGGGGTGCCAGGGGATTAGTTAGGAAGGAACGGCAGGCTCGGAAGCTCGGGGTTCTCACCGCCATATTGATGGAAGATGGTGGTTGGTATGAGATGAGGCAGAGGTAAGGAGAGCATCTGGTCAAGGTCGCTCAGAGGAGGGCTGAGACGCCGCTTGAGCTGGGTTCAACAAGTTGTGCTGCTCTGAGTCAGTGCAGGAGGGAGGGGGGCTAGTGAGAAGCATCTACTGGGTGATGAACGCTGCTGATGCCTGTGGTCAGAGGGAGGGGCGGTGGTTTGAATTCCTTGCCAGCCTACAGACCTCAGCCTTGAACTTTTGAATGGGGGGGTGTTAGGTGTGTAGCTGAACTATTTCTGAGCTCCCCGTTTGCCTTTTGGCAAGTGGGGCATTTTCAGCAGTAACAAATCACGGTCTGTCTCGCTGGAGGCGATGGGTCAGGGTGTGTGATGTCTAGGTGGTATGAGGGTGGGTAGGAAATGCATAGCAGGCAATTGCAAGGAGAATGGAGTATGAAAAGGTAGAATAACGAACCTCCTTATGGCTTATGCAAGTACCATGTAGCTGAGGGGTCCCACAAAGCAGGAACTCTGTGATCCCTCATGCACCCAGAAGAAAAAGGCCAGTTGTCATCACTGCAAGCCATGACAAAGCAGAGCCCTGGGGGGGAAAAGGTGTTTTTGCATCGGGCTGCTCTCGTGGAAATTTGGAGAACTGGGTTTTGTCCTCAGCTTTGCTATACCTGCTGACTAGGGCCTGGAGCCCTAAAATTGCTTAGGTGTCTTAATGTCCTTTTACAGGCATCCAGCTGCTTTGAAAGAGCTGTGACCTTGTTCTCTGCCGAATTTCCTGGCAAGAAAAGCAAGGGAAGTGGTCATAGTGTAGCAGGGAAAAGGCAGGCTAGACTGCCTTCAGGTGTGAATGGTACCTCAGATTGTTTGCCCCCTGCAAGAAAAGACCCTTGTCCCCATCACTAATCTCTGCATGAAGAGAGCTCAGCCTGAGACATTGATGTGATGGAAACTATGCCTGAGAATAATTTCCCCAGTTTCTGTTTACTGGAGCCTAACTGGTAGCTGTGTGAGGATTGTGCAGGCCAGAAGCACCTACATGCTTGCTTGAAAGATTGGTAAAGGTGATGGAAGTACTGGCAGATGGCTATGGGCAAAAATTTTGGGCAGCCTTGGGAGCCCCTGTGTTCCGAGCTGAGACAGAAAGTGAGACTAAAAGAGCTGTGATGGTAGGCCCCACGGAGTACTTTCCTCTTTTCTGCCAGCCTTAGGACAATAATTGGAAGGCCTTTGAAAAAAGCGACTCTTAATTTTAGAAAAGCTTCCAATCCCTTCTGTGGCAAACAAGTTTTTTTTTTAAAAATCCTGTAAACTCAAGCACTGGCTATCAAGTGCCAGCTCCTGAGTCACCAGCTCCCTTTATGCCTCCCTTAATACAAAGCTGGCATAAGTGCCACAAGCTTTAAAAATGTAGAAGACATCAGATGCTTTTCAGTGACTTAAGTTTCTCAGTCTGTGACTTTGGAGGTTCGATGTTCAAGCTTCCTCTGACAACTAAGTTTTTAAATTTAATAACTATAGTGTGCAGTATCTATAGATACACTGTACGTCATTTAAAATACCAAGTATTGCCACGTTGTCAAGAAAAATAAACGGGAAGGTTGGCAGCACTGCCTCTGAGGCAGGCTGCTATGCCAAGTGCCCTGGGGCAGGACTGGGAAGCTCTAGCCTGGGAAAAGCAGGCATGTTGCTGAAGAGAGTGTTTTTAACTGCTAGGAGTGAGTGCCAGTATAGTTTATGGGCAGATCTGAGGCTCAGTTTGAGAACTCTTCAGCTGGGGAAGAGTTAGACCCTTTTTTGATGCCATGCCAGAGATCAGCAAAAGCTTTTCTGTAAAGCAGATCAACCCAAAATAACAGCCACTAATGCAGCCAGAGTATTCATTACTAATAAGCTGAGAATAGTTGGAGGTCAGGAGGGGAGGTCCTGACAGGCCATCCTACTTCTAGTCAAATAACTTTTTCCTGTTTTACAGTTGCATTTCCTTTACCAGTATCTCTGTTACTGATATCTACCCTTCCTATATAGAAGCTCATTCCCTACCCTAAAGAAAGAATAACTAATATAAATACATACTTCTGTCCCTTTCTACAGAAAATCACGACACCCCTTGTGTATGCTGTTTCTATTGCTGCCATTGGATCTCTCCAGTTCGGATACAACACTGGTGTCATCAATGCTCCTGAGAAGGTGAGAGGGAGAGTGGATCACAGATTGTATGAGTGAGGGGCTGGTGAGAAAGCAAAGGTGTAGATTGGAGAGGAGCTTTCTCCCAAGCAGCTAATAAATTCTGGTTTATGAAGTAAAGACATTTAAACCCCCCTCTAAACTACAACAGTGGGTAGGAGGGAAATGTTTTGGGGAGCAGAGAGCAAGCAATTCTCTTAATTAGGAGTGTTGATGGGGCAGGAGAGATCCATCTGTCATTTCTTGGTAGGTCTATATTTAGTGTGGAGGAATATGAACCACTTTGATTTTGAGTCAGAATAAAGTGTAGACATGGCAGGAAGGATGTAGAGAGCAGCATGCAGAAAAGAGTTGAGGGCTGGTAGGGGTTATGGTTTCTTTTGATTAGTTTATATCGGGGACCTTCTCTGGCTTTTTTTACTTTCTTCCTGCCTTGGGTTAAGTCTGCATTCAGTGCTTGTAAAAGGATTGTAACTGGGGGCACTTAGGCTATGTTAGTGAGATTATTTGGTCAAAGAAGAGAGGTGAAGAAGAAATGTGGGGTTCTTTGGTAACTATAAAGTGGTTCCTCTCTCGGGAACTGAGTCACCAATACCACATCCACTCTGTCTCCGGGAATAGATGTGTTATCACGTTGGGGGTGTGGGGGGAGGTCCTTCCTAGCTAATGTCCTGCTGCCATCTGCTGGGGGCAGATGCTCTGAGGCCATGTTCCCCTGAGCCCTTGCAGAATATCCCTCATGATCAAAGATGATGTCTCAGAAATCATCAGCATAGCCCTGTCAATCCCCATGGGAGAGTGAAGGACTAATTTACACAATGCTGAAGTCTTTCAGGCTTAGCTCAGTGAAACTTTTTCTCTCAAACTATTTGCATCCCAGAATGTCTGTTTCTGCTGCCAGTGTTCTGGTATTACCTGAAATGTTCCCTTTCATTTCCTTGCTCCCTCTCACTTAGTCATTACTAGCCCACCTCTACCACACTCAGTGAAATGATATATCCCTCACTGGACTGCTACCCATCTCTGAACTTCTCAATGAAAGTTCCTTTTTCTGCACCCTATCTTCCCCTTGTGTGTCTTGCTGCCTTTTAATTTTTTTTTTTTTAGGGTCTATTTTTGCTTCTTGCTTTTATGAAAACAGAAGGTAGATTTCAGAAGTGATCTCCCCAGTGCAAAATTCCTCCCACTGGATTGTAATTCTGGCCTCATGGTTTCTCTTGCAGATTATCCAGGCGTTCTTTAACAGAACATTGTCAGAACGGAGTGGGGAGGTTGTCTCCTCAGAGCTCCTCACATCTCTGTGGTCCCTTTCTGTGGCCATCTTCTCAGTAGGAGGCATGATCGGCTCCTTCTCAGTTAGCCTGTTCGTCAACAGATTTGGCAGGTGAGTTGGGAAGAGGGATCCAAGCCATTAGGGAATTCCCTTTTAGAATGGAGTGTTGGGAGGAAGAGGGAAGAGGCTGAGAGGGAAGCAAGAATGTGTGGGCTGCACAAATAAAAGGGTTACTGGTCAAGGTGGGAGCTGAAGGGGATTTACTGTATTCTCCCACCCCTGAGATAAGGGTTCATTGGGTAGGTTTATCCCTCTTCTAATGATTTTCCCACTGTATTTCTGGTCTAAGCTCTTGACATAAGGTCTTGACATATTTTCCCTGGCAGGAGGAACTCCATGCTGCTGGTGAACATCTTGGCCTTTGTTGGTGGCGTACTTATGGCCTTGTCAAAGTTGGTAAAGGCAGTGGAGATGCTGATTGTTGGCCGCTTTATTATTGGCATCTTCTGTGGTCTCAGCACTGGCTTTGTGCCCATGTACATCAGTGAGGTCTCCCCAACCAGCCTCCGAGGAGCCTTTGGCACCCTCAACCAGCTGGGCATTGTTGTGGGCATCCTGGTAGCCCAGGTAGGCTTGACACAACCTTACCTTTCCCTCAGGGGAAAGGGAGACTGGGGGAGGGTGGGGTGAGCTGCAGCTGCCATCAGGTGCAGTGTGTGGTCCTGTCATACTGGTGTGGGGGTGAGGAACTGGATTATTTAAATCACTTTATTTCTCTCCAATTCTTGGTGTAGATCTTTGGCCTGGAGGCTATCATGGGGACTGAAGCACTTTGGCCACTGCTTTTGGGGTTCACAGTCCTGCCAGCAGTTCTACAGTGTGTGGGTCTTCTTTTCTGCCCTGAGAGCCCTCGCTTCCTCTTGATCAACAAAGTGGAGGAAGAAAAAGCACAAGCAGGTAAGAACTCATCTCTGAAGGGGCAGGGCTATATTCTGGCTCCTAGCCTGCACTGAGCTTGAGTTGGAGGGCCAGGACTGACTCTGGATCCTGTAGTGGATCAGGGTGTGACTCCTGGAGGGCACCAGGCCTACCCTCCTATCTTTTAGGTGTCAGCAGTGCCAGAAAGTGTGAGAAACCTGGCATCCCAACAGACTCCAGCTGGGATTAAGTAGTTAGGAGTGGCACCTGGCCTGGTGTGATGTAGCAGGGCCAGCTGCTGCTCTCTAAGCTCCTCCTAAAAGACAAGAAATAGGGTGACATTTAAAAAGGAGTTCAGAGGGTGTTTTCCACTCCTAATGTAGAGGGCTGGAGTCAGCTCTGGCAAGTGTGTGAGGAGGGTTAGGGATCAAATGGAAGTTTGGAGCTCAAGCAACTTGAGCAAGAACAGGGCCTGGTTTTCATCCTGATCACAGCACCTGGACCTCTGGGCTGAAAAGATGAGCAAGGCTGCACTCCATGCAGCAAGTCCAAACACTAACTGGCAGGGCAGGTGGTCCAGTGTTCCCAGTTTGCCCTCTCTGAATAGTAGGGCAGGGTGGTGGGAACATACCAGCTGTGGGTGTATTCATGTAACATTTTTGGAATCTTTCCTCTAGTTCTCCAGAAGCTCCGTGGTACAGAAGATGTGTCTCAAGACATCCAGGAGATGAAAGAAGAGAGTGCTAAAATGTCCCAGGAAAAGAAAGTAACTGTGCCAGAGCTCTTCCGTTCTCCAAGCTACCGTCAAGCCATTATCATTGCCATCATGCTGCAGCTCTCCCAGCAGCTCTCCGGCATCAATGCTGTGAGTTATCTTCTTGTCCCATCTGCTGGGCCTCCCTAATCTCAGGCTATCCTTGTACTTTGTTTGTCACTAATGTTGAGAACTGTGCTTCCAAAAACCCTTTTTATTTTTTTATGCCTTGACTGGAGGTCACTCTTATGATAACTGTGGAGATTGCTAAAATGGGAGGTGGAGTTTAATCTTAGGCTTTTACATTTCCATACACATGCCAGCAAGACATTGCAGCCTTGCATCAAGTATATGAACCTTGACTGATAGCATGCTGCTTTATTCTGTTAAATGCTCCTTAAAAAGTCCCCGTTGGGCTTGCAAGCCGATAGTCAGGCATGGATCTCAAACACCGCAAACTTACCAGTGTCAAAATTTTGCTTCTCTTCCCAGGTGTTCTATTACTCTACAGGGATTTTTGAGAGAGCTGGTATCACAAAGCCTGTGTATGCCACCATTGGAGCTGGTGTGGTAAACACAGTCTTCACTGTTGTGTCGGTAAGTGGAACAGGGTCTTATGGGGAAAGGTAACTTGCCTGTCTGGACTTTTTTGGGAGATGTGACTGAAGACAAGTAGCCAGGCTGTGGCAAAGTACTGGGGGCTAGGAAATGGTCTATAAGAGCAAAGCATAGAATGCACCAAAAGCATTGCGGGAGAGGAGGGGGGGAAGATAAGTATTGTTTGTTCTTCTTTTAGAAGAAAGGGAGGGTGAAAGGGAGTGCACGGGGTAAAAGAATAAGGTAAGGCAGTTGAGTGAATCAGAGGGATAACTTGTCAAGATGTGCAGCCTGGTGACCTGTGTTGAGATCACCAATGGTATGAAGGGCTACAGATAGATAAAAGTGCAGGGCTGAGGGTCTCTTCTGCTCTTGCTGAAAAAGTCACAGTTTTTCTCCTTCTCCCATGTTTCCAGCTGTTCCTGGTGGAGCGTGCAGGGCGCAGGACCCTCCACTTAGTTGGTCTGGGAGGCATGGCTCTGTGTACTGTTCTTATGACCATCGCTTTAGCTCTGAGGGTGAGTAATTTCTCTTCTTCTCCAGGCTGGCCCCAGCAGGGGACCTGTAAGACTATATACCTGCCATGCCCTGCAATTCAGCCCTCTCAGGAGGTGAAGCTGGGAGTAGAGCTGAGTGTGTGATGAAGAGTGCAACTTCTAAAACTTCAGAAGCTGACAGTGTTCACAGTGCAGCTGAGAAAACTGTGACACTAGAGATGGTATTGTGCTGTGTCATATTTGCCTCTCAAATTGCAGCTGATTGTTTTGTTGCCTTGCAGGACAGTGTGGAGTGGATCAAATATATCAGCATAATTGCCACTTTTGGCTTTGTGGCGCTTTTTGAGATTGGCCCTGGCCCTATCCCGTGGTTCATTGTGGCAGAACTCTTCAGCCAGGGACCACGTCCTGCAGCCATGGCAGTGGCTGGTTGTTCCAACTGGACTTCTAATTTCTTGGTGGGATTGCTCTTCCCCTATGCAGAGGTAAGGACTCAGTGTGCAAAGCACTTTGAGAGTGCTGCAGTGCTGGAACAGGAGTCCAGAGAATGGTTGTGGAATCTCCAACCTTGGAGACTTCAGAACATGACTGTATTAGCCTTGACAACATGATCTTTCCTTGGAGTTGTCTCTGCATTGAGCAGACAGTGGGTCAGTCTTCCAGAGGTTCTTGATTTTGTTTTCAGATTGCTACTGAAGGGTTAGTGTTGTGGCTCACTGTTCTGCTGTCTTAACTGCCTGTAGCTTACAAATAGTTAGAAGATCCATATTAAGTAGCACATCAAAGCTTTCCCTGTAAAAGCCTCAATTTTGGTTACCCCCAGTAACATCAAAGCAGTTTAGAAGCCCACAGGAAGCTGGTACAGTTTTTAAAAAGTGCTTTGTTGAGAAAAAGTCAGGGCATTGTTGTAGAAAGGCTTTAGAATTCTGACCTGTCAACAGCAAATGACCTTGTATTGATTTATGAGCTCTTCAAATTTAACCAACCTGTTTCTCTCCCCCACAGAAACTACTTGGCTCCTATGTCTTCCTCGTATTCCTTGTTTTCCTGGTCATCTTCTTTGTCTTCACATTCTTCAAAGTGCCGGAGACCAAGGGCAGGACTTTTGAAGACATCTCCAGGGGCTTTGAAGGACGAGCAGAAGGCAGCTCCCCATCACCTGTAGAGAAGGTGGAGCTGAACAGCATAGAAGCTGAAAAAGTTGCCTAAGATTCCTGACACACCCATTCTTTGACTCTTACATGTTTAGAGTCATTAAAGGAATGAGCAAAGAAAACAATGAGAACTGGGACATTTTTTTCTCCCCTCAGTTGCTGCTATTTTCTTCTTTGCACCCCCATAATCCACTGGTTCTGCCCAGCTTACCAGCAGTAAGCAAATCTGATGTGGGTGATCCAACCTTCAAATATTGGAAGGCACCTGGCACCAGCAAAAATAATCTGATCTTCCCTGTCAAACATGGGAACAGAGAAGAGCTGGCATTATTTTTGCTATTTTGACCTGTAATTGCTATTTGAGGTTAACATACTTCTGCACACAGTGACCATTACATATTTGAATCCAATTACTATTTTTGTAGTGAGTTGAAGTGATCTGCTAAAAAAGTCTCTGGCCCTCTGAGTCTACTCTGCATTAGCGTGCTCAGTGTTACACTGGATTTTAACAAGCCCACTAAAAAGCCATCTCCTTGCTTTTTCCTATCCAGTGTACACTTTTTTCAGCCTCAGGAAAAAGGGGACCAAGTTACATGCATATTTTTTTCTGATCTTTTATTTTTTGTATAGACAGACTGAAAGCATACTTTTACTTAAGTTTTATTTATTTGTATGTCACTTTGTAAATATTTATTTTTTTAATGGTGTACAAAAATGTACAGATAATGAAATTGAAGATGTTTAAGAGAAATAGCTATTCTAACAAGAGATGCTGTAGGTTTGAGCTGCAGTAAGACTAAAAGAACTGTGGTACTAAACAGGAGATAGGGCATTTTGGGTGGTATGTACAAAAGAACTGATGGTGCACATCCCCCTTATATAAACTTTATTGTGCCCTCTGTATGGAAATTTGGAGAGCTGGGTACTAGTGAGAAGCTGTATGTCTGTCCACCAAAATTTCTTATTTAGGAGGTTTTTGGTGACAATTGCTAGTATTGTTCCCAAGTGTTGATTGGAAGTGTGGTATTGCAGCAAGTGGGTGTTTGTATTTTCACTCATGGATAAGCATTGTATGGGATGGTTGAAGGTAGTGATTGGAATCCAGAAGGTTTTCTTGCCTTCTCTTAATCTTTTACCTTTTTGTCTGCTGTATTCTTGTAGGTCAGAAAATCTGAAATTTGCAGTTACTTAAAGGTGTGAGGATAATTTATTTTTTAAAGCTGTATTTTCTTAGCAATTGTTCTTATAAATATTAGGTATTTGTTGTGCAAATTCACAAAGACAGAGATGCAGAACTAGGGAACAGAGCCAATGGAATGTGGTAATTTAGCTTAGCAGTGTGAAAGGTCTGTAGTGCTCAGTCTGCTGCTTGGTTGTGGGCCAAATGTTTTTGTTTCATGCTTCCTCTCTGGAAGATGTGCATGGTGGTGCTGTGTGGATGTGTAATAGTGCCTCTATTAAAAGGATATGGCAGACAGTAATTGTACATCAGTAAGTATTGGTTTCCCTGCTTGTTATACTGCCAGACAATAGAATATGTGTACAGCTACCCTTCCTGCCAAGCTAGCGCCATTCAGGAAGGTAAAAAGTAGCACATGATTATACTTAAAACCAAGGAGCTTTGTTTCACTGACTGCAGTGCTCTGTCAAGAGACCCTCCAGGCCTGTGTCTATCCAGACCTGCACAAGCTATCTAAAGGTAGCACCAGAGGTAGGTCCAATTTAAACTGCTGCTCAAAGGTCTTCTGCATTTTTGGACTTGATTGAACTTGGGTCTACCTGCAAACTCGTGCTGGAGTTCATTACTGCATATTCTAGAAGACAGGCAGGCCCATAGATTCCAAGGTGGGTAAAAGGAAGAAGAGATCAGAAAGACACAGTGACAGTGAAATTGCCATAATGTGGATAGCCCAAGCTTTTCTGACAACACACTGCTTCAGGGCAGGTCAGAAGCTCCTATCTGTGTATATTCTGGGGGCATTTTCAATAACTAGACTGACTTCTACCTTCACTAATGAGATACAGTTGCTAAGATCTGTAAAGCCTGCTGCTGTGAAATATTTCCTGTGACTTCAGATGAAACACTCCAGCTTTGCACGATGCAATTTTATTATATCCAGTTTTTATCTAGCTTTCTATTAGGCTTCCATGCTGGATATTCTCAGAAGTATTATTTAGGACTATTTCCTCAACTTTAATATTTTGGCTCAGTTATACAGATTTTGTGCCCTTCCTTTGGCCCTCCAGCACTTCCAGACAATTTCTATATGGGCATCTATATGTTAGGAGATTTCCCCCTACAGCTGTGCAGAAGAGCATTCCATACTTTGCATCAGAAATTGTGCTGGCCCTGGACTGAAATGTGTGGATCTCTTTCACATGGTATTTCCTTGTTGGTTTCTTTTTTCCTGTAACAGCATTGTGAATATTTTGGATGGGTTTTTTATGCTTATTAATGTGGATGTTTCATGTTTTTTAAAATAAACTATAGAGCTATATATCTGGTTTGGATTTTACCATTACCCTGCTAGGTCTCTCTTACTCCTTTGTCACAGCCTGGGACTACATCCCGGAATGTCCCCAAGGGCTGCTCTGCAACCTTTCTGGCTAGCCTAGCATTCTGAATTTGCTGGTTTACTCCAGTGGAAGCGACTTTCTTTTCTGCCTTCATGCCTTTTGCTTTAAGTAAATTCCCTTCTAATCCTAAAGAGTTTTTAAACTAAAAAAGTTGTACTTCTCTGGCTCTTGTTGAAATACTTTTGCTTGTGTCCAAATCCTTTTGTCTGCATGCAAATCCTTTCTTTGGGCAGGATTCCTAACCTCCACTAAGCTAAAATGCTGGAGACTTTTGTCCTGTGCTTTCCTCAGAGTGGTCCTCAGCTTTTATGCCACAAAGGTGAAGAGGGACCCTTCCCCATGTAAACATTGCTCCCTCACTCTGGCCAGTGACCTTAATGTCCTCCTTGGGAATGTTGCCTATGTGCACCCTCAGTACTGGGTGCCTGGATGGAGCAGGGTGGTGAAGAGGATACCCCCCAGGAGCTGCTCCCTTACCCCACCAGGGGCTGTGGCATTCCTGACCCCCTGGCAGGTCTGTGGGGAGCTCTAGCCCATGGCTCTGAGCCACCCACCTATTGCCATGAGGCAACAAGCTCCTGTTCTAATGCACTCCTTCCCCTGTCCCACATCTGTCTTACAAGGCCGGGGAGTCTGTACCCATGTTTCACAAGCAGAAACTGAGAACAGTTGATCAAAAATGAGAGAAATTATACTTAAGAGGACAGGATGGGGTGGGGGGGGAGGGGGGAGTTAAAAGAAGGAAAAGATGACAGAACCCAAAGTAGCCTAGAGAGAGGATCAAACTAATGCAACTCTGGAGTTGGCAGACTCCACAAATTAACCAGGAGACAATAGGGCATAATATGAAGTCTGAAAAACCTCAGTGTAACGTAGCCAGTGCAGGATTTTTGAAGCCTAACCTTACTGAGTGCTGCACGTTCCTAGCTCATGCCTGGGTTTTGCAACATTTGCTATGCAACCAGCCTTGGAGCTGAGGAGTGCTCTGCGCTTGAGCTGTAGTGATTGTTTTTCAACTCTGGCTGAGCTGAAAAAAAATCCAGGCATCCAAACTCAAGCATATCTAGGTCAAACTTAACTGTGTCAGTTCTGTTTTGTTAAGATGGGAGTTGATAACAAAATCATTCCAGGCCAAATGACTTGATTCACTGGGCCTTAAAATAAAGGTATGGTATGAATTGGTATGAATTTTTTATTTGGGTAACAAATACTAGTTTTTAGATTTGGTTATTTCTAAAAATTAAGGAAGCTTCAAAAATAAAAGCTGATTGGAACTGAAAATGATGCTTGGTTTTGGTTTGAATGTTCATCACAATAAAGTGAACATGTAGGTTGTTATGGCCACCACAATTCCTTACTCAGTAACTCAGGGATGGCAGAGCTGACTGGGACAGGTATATCTTTGTGAATATCCACAAAACTTTGTTCTGATTTGCTGTATGCAACAGCAGGCAACTTCAAAACTTTGCATGGGTCTCTGAAAATCTTGTAAGCTCCCAGAGCACTGTGTTAAATAAAGGTGTAACTGCAGTGGGCTTTTTTTCCTGTTATATCCTGATAACCTATATATACATAGATATATTATATATATATATACACACAGTTAGGGAAGTATCATCTCTGGTAGGAAGCAGGAAACTCCAAGCTTCTGGATCGTATTCCTTATTGTCCCTGGGACAAAATAAGGCAGCAAGGGAGGACAAAGGGAAAATGTGATAATGAAGGAAGTAGAAATCAAATTGGAGAGTAAGTATGTGAAGAAATTGTCACTTCCCATCTCTTTGCCCAACAGTCCATGTTAAAAAAACCTGTGAGCTTCTTGGCACTTCCTTAGATGCCATACTATTGGCAGAGGTGGAGTTCATGCAGGGTTAGGACTGCTCTGTGCTGTCTATTCCAGTGTGTTCCACATCTGAGCAGTGGTTGGCAGGGATGTTGCCACTGGAAAAACCCAAAATGGCATGAAAAGTGCTGACATGTCCATGGAACCAGAATGCTCTAGGATGTGTATGTGTAACTGGACTACTGCAGAGCCTTCCAGGGGAGAAACCACTACTGAGTGGACAAGGGAAGATCTTCAGGTGTCACAACTGACATCAACCACATCAGATGTTTCAGTGGTGTTCTACAGGCTGCAGCATGATAGAATGCCACTGCCAACATTGGTTGCTTTTAGCATGTGTTATTTCTGGTGAACATACTTGTGTACCAGACAAGAAAAGCAGTTAACATCCATGAGAAGGGATGTGGGAAAAAAAAAATAATTATTGGAGGTAAATGTCACTACTGAGTGCTTGGCACAAATCTTTATATCTGCTTTTGTGTTGTTTTTAAATTCAAGACAGCTCAGTTGCTGGGGGGACCATGGAGATGCTGCTTCTTTGGCTGTGTAGTTTTTAAAACAATTCACTCGCTGTGGTAAACCTTTTTTCTATGCTATATACACAGTGTTTGCAGAAATTGTCTTCTACTTCTCCATGAGACACAGCTTCAGCACATCTGATGGACACATGACTGACCCGCTAAGTCTGTTTTCTGCTTGCATTGCACAACCATTTTTTTTTTTTGTTTAGCAGATGGTCACATGGATTTGTGTAAGGCAGTCACATTAGTGCACCAGTCACTGTGGCATGCAGTGTGGGACCATTGGAGATCATGTACTAAACCAGTCATTCATCCTGTGATCAGCTTGATCTAACATCATCCAGTCTTTCATCTCTGCTTTGTTTCATTCTTCTTTCTCCATCATGAACAAATTTACCACCAAGTACTCATCTGTTTTATTGCTGTCTTTATGTTCCTGTGACCAACAGTTATTGGCATCCAGACTCTATTATCTTGTTTTTAACTTGTATTCATACAGTAAGTACTGGGGTCTGAACTATATTCGTGTTGTCATTTGAGGTGGCACAGGCTAATTTTTTACCATAGGTACGAGGACCTAGAGAGAGGGTGATAGGACCCTGAGGGATTCAGGGACAGAACAGAGAGGTGATGGTATTCCTTTGCACCTCCTGCCATAGCCTTCAAAAGCCACGAAAGCAGGAAGTCTGCACTTTGTCCTCCCTTCTTCCTTGCTGCTGTGCTAATCTTGGAGGGAGGCTCCTTCCTCCTCTTTGTTATCACATCTCCACATGCTCTTCAAGATCTGAACCCATTGGGTTCTGGGAGAAGCTTTGGATCTTTTTCCCAAGTTGGCTGTGCTGCTAGGGACCTTCAGACACTCATATCAGCAAACATCAAGGGTCTTGTATATATTTGTTTATAGTTGTTCCTTGTCCCAGATATTGCTATCCCTTCTCTATTTGAGTACACCTGTTCCAGTTTTAAATTCCAGCCTCAAAGTGTCTCTTCCCTATGCCCATTTTATCTTCACTTGGGAGGCTAGAGGAGGGCAATAGAGAGCTATTCTGTTCTCTGGTTTTGGTTTGCCCTTACCAATACACTGAGACAAGTTGCTCCCCTCTGTTTTGCTTATTTCTTTCAACCTGCTCCCTCTGATATGAATCAGGGCTCTTAGTGACAGGCCTTAACCTCATAGTTCTGCTTTGAATCTGGTCTGTGATGCAAGTCGATGACCTAAAGAATCCACAAGATTTAGGACAGTCACCTGAATAATTTTGCAGTGAGGAAAGCATAGGGGTGCTGGGCCAAGAGAGGATGAAAGCTGTGAGCAATGGTGAAGGTATGGAGGGATATGAATGCAGCAGTGTGGCTGGAGAAATTTATCACATATGGAAAACTCATATAAGGCTGAATATGTCAGGGAAATAGAGGATTAGGGTAACGCCCTGAAGCAACCTGTAGAAAAAGAACAGCAGGTTGCTTATCTCCAAGGAAAAGAGGAATGAGCTAAAGTGTGGGCCCTTGAGCTGCATGCAACATAATGTGAGGTCTTGTAGGACTCTGGTATTTTATGGCTCTCAGGAAAGAAAGAGGTCATCAGTTCTTGAGGGAGAGGGAAATATGGGTGTCCTATCCACCAATTATGCTCACAAGAACTGTTGCAGCTGAAACAAATAGCTATTTATTTCCTTCCCAGCAGTGGGACCTTCCTTGGTCCACAAAGTTGAGGTTCTCCTTGATTGAAGGGAGAGCATTAAAAATTCTATTAAGTACCAGAGCCAGGAAAAAAATGGGCATACAAAATACAGCTGACTCATCTACACTAAAATTAGCAGAGTAGCATGTCAGAAGCAGCCTTTCCATAAAGGTATATTGCTTGCTTACTGCATTAGGTAATGCAAGACAAGATTCTGATAGAACCAGCCAAAGGAAATGTCAGCAAAGCCCAGGTTGGACAGGTACCACACCACACTAAGCTCTGTAGGGGCTCATTATCTCAGAAAAACTGTCAGTGCAGAAGTGTTGGAAGAAAGGCTTTCCTGAAACCTCATTTCTTTCCCAAAACAAATAGTTTTGTGACTGATGGAGCAGCATCAAAGCACAGACACTAAGGCTGGCTGGAAGTCAAGCTTTTGCAAAGATTTAACACAGTGGTGGCTCATGGAAAGATAGTTTCAGGTTTTTTTTTTTTTCTGGACTGGGAACTTTTAATTAAACTGTACCGAGAGAATGTTTTCTCCTGCCAAGGGAAGGAAAATGCCAAATTAGTAGATGTAGAGACTGCGAAGATCTAAAGCTCATGGGATGCCTTAAAGGAGTGAAGTCTGTTGAGAGGTTTGAGAGACAGGGAAAGGGGGGACTCCTGCCTGAAAACGCCAACAGCTCTTGGGAACCATAAGCCACTGCAACCTGAACTGGGGCAGGAGAGCAGGCAGGACAGACCTCAGTTCTCTGAAAGCTGCTGCTGGACTTCAGGCCAAAAGGGACACAGGAATGGTCACACCCAAATGCACTCAGCTGGCATCAGCTGTGCAGGCACTGGGTGTTATTTCCTTGTGTGATGCCCTGACACAAGGAGGCTGCAGAGGCATAGTACAGCTTGTGGTTCATCATTCTCTTAATGTTGCTTAACATGAAACAGCAAGGTGGTACAAGGCAAGGGGGTTGTACTGTTCCTGGTGCCAGTGCTAATGGCAGCAGAAAGTGCTGGGTGACTGTGAAGGTCTGGGAGATGAAGGTGACATTCTCTGCTCCCGGGCTTTCAGGACTTGTGCTCCATAGAAGGTTTTGGATCACAGACATGAAAAACGTGTTTGAAGCGGCTTTCCGCTAACACTGCAAACTCCAATTTAGACTCATATTAGAGGCCAGGTCTTTCTTCTGAGATAAAAAAAAATAATAATAATATGATGTGTGGTTTTTGGGTGTGAACACTTTGATTGCGCACATTCAATATGCTTGATTACTTGCCCAAGGTAGGGCATTAATACTGCAGGCCAGGGTAGTTGGGATAGAGGATGTTTCTGTGTTTAAGCTACTTTCTATCTCTCCATGTTTTTGACCAGGTGAGGAGTGAGTGGTGGATGTGTATTTTGGGTGCAGCAAAATATTGTGCCAGTGTGTGTTTTCTTCTCTGGGCTTTTGACTTCCCCTGTCCACCATCTTGGTTCACTTTGAAAACTTGACAGATGGACATGAAACCTTCAGAACAGTTTTTGATCTTTCAGATATCTGGAGACTGAGAGGTGCTGATGTCCTCTTGGAAGATGTATACAGGACAGCAGAGGAATCAGCCATGCTGAAGGACACAAAGACCATCTGCATGTGGCCCATTACAATCTTTCTCAGCCATGGCACCAACACTGAATTGTTAGGTTCAGTGCTGTAGGTGACTGGTGTGACCAGTGGTCTCATGGGCAGAGAAGGAGCAGTGCCTCAGAGGATGATGAAGAGGAACTTGACATGAGCTCTTAGCATCTAGGTGTGTACTGATCATGATGAAAAATGGTGTCTCTGGAAAAAGACCTTAAGAGGGAGAGGTGGTGTTTTTTCATGGATGGATTGTGGGGAGATCTCAACACTGGAGAAGAGTCTTTTGCAACTAATGCTGAAAATCTGTTGGAGTGACTGACGGCACGACTGGAACTTTGGATTTCTGGGACACAGCCAGGTGCCTACCATCCTTCCCTGGTGCTACCTGCATGTGGACAGAAAGGGGGCTGTCCATGCCAAAGGACAGTACATTCCCAAAGCCCAGCAAGCACTTTCCAAAGTATCAGAGCAACCAAAAGAATACATCAGATTCAGAGAGGCAGTGTGAGGCTGGTGGATTGGGGTGAGTCTGAACTGAAATTGAGGATGTGGTGTAATGAACAGAACAAGAGGAAGCCAGGGATGATGGAATGGAGTGAAGCACTGAAAGGCTGTGCAGTAGAAGACCATGCAGAGACAGTGAGTAACTCCAGAAAGGAGTCCCAGAGCAGGTAGGAGGTGGTCACTGTTGCATCTAGTCAGGAAGATTGTCACGGTGACAAAGATTACCCTATACCCAGAGTATGTGAGTTCCTGGTAGTGTGTTTAGCAGTTAAAGCAGGAGACAGGAGGAAGGTGTGTGTGATATGAGGGAGGAGAAGTGTGCTATGAAGAGTGGACAGGTCTCTGAGGGCAAAAGTGATTGAAAACACCTAATATGGGAGAATCCTTGAAAGTGGCACAGCTACAAGGGGAGTTGAATGGAGTGAGGTGGAATAGCTGCCAGGTAGTGTTAGCTAGCTATGAAGTGTCCTAGCAGGAGACCCCACTTTCTAGTCATGGGATTGTGACTACACGGTGGATTGGGAGCAGGCAACTTTGAGGCAGAGGAGGTACACAAACTCTAGCCTATGTCCTCCAGGAATGTGCAGCTCAGCACTTGTTACACAGCAGCCTTTGTCTTTTTGTCACCATCCTCCATCCAAAACAGTCCTTTCGTGCCCATTCAACAGTGCTCTGTGGGTACAAAGAGATGGCTGTCAAGCATACTGAGGCAGTGGGAATGAACAGAACAACAGACAGCTTTGGAGTAAGGGGCATAATGAAGGCTAATCTTGCTTCAGCATCTAGAAACAGGACTTGGAGTGCTCTGGGCCTCTTTGTCCTGAAGATAGAGCAGAGCTTCACAGCAGCTGATGAGAAGAGTGGGGAAACAGCAGTCAATGTGCTTGCAAATACATTGGATATGCAAGTGCAGCTCTGAGCCTGCTGGTTAAAAGCAGACAGCAATGCTACATGACACAGCACTTGTTTGGAGTATCTGTGGACTTCTGACAGGTCTGAGATGAGGAGCAGAGGAAAACAGGGGCAGGGAGGGGGCTGACATAGACCAGGTGAGGAGTGAGTGGTGGATGTGTATTTTGGGTGCAGCAAAATATTATGCCAGTGTGTGTTTTCTTCTCTGGGCTTTTGACCCGAGCAACCTCAGCGGAGGAAGTTTAGCAAACAGAACAAGGTAGGACCCTTAGGTCTTATCATGGGGTGGTGCTTGGCACGCAAGGATCAAAGTGGAAGTGCTGTCAGTGCTGTGTGGTTGAGCAAAAAGCCATCCAGCTTCAGGCAGAAGGGCTGGGTGCCAGTGCCATCTCCTGGTCAGAGCAGGGCCCTGGAGTCGAGAAGCTCCCATTTCCTTCTCCTGCTGACTGACTGACTGAGGCATCTTGAGCAAACAACTTCCCCACCTTGCACCTGGTTATTTTCACGAACAAAGCGATGGCCCT
Organism: Heliangelus exortis; assembly: GCF_036169615.1. Classification (NCBI taxonomy): domain Eukaryota; kingdom Metazoa; phylum Chordata; class Aves; order Apodiformes; family Trochilidae; genus Heliangelus; species Heliangelus exortis. The sequence goes on along the minus strand of NC_092422.1, from coordinate 119,790,496 downwards.
AGGGAAACTGGTGAGCAAAATTAATGCCCATCGAAATGAAATCTTGACATCATCAAATAGAGGTGATGGGTTGAGAGTCACTGCTGGAGGGAGAGGAAGGACAAAGGCTCTCTGATTCTTGCCATGTCTTTCTCCCTGAGTTGCTGTATATTTGTTTCAAAAGTGGGATCCATTACCTGGTGTGTAATAAGCCAATCCACACACAGGGTTGAGATATTTGCTTTAATATCCATTTCTGTGCAGAAAGGGGAGCAGGGCGGTATTCCACAAACAAGCTCAATTTCCCAAATCACGAACGGTACTTTTATACCCAAAATTGTAAGAACTCTATCTCTAATGCTATATATATCATTCACACCCATGATCAGTTAACCAATTCCTTGCTTCCATTTAAAGTAGCAGTACTCAAAATTTTCACTGTGCATGCTCGGAGTGAGGGAGCTTTTTGTTAGTGGGATTCCCTCTAGCCTATGTGTGGGTATTTTATTATGTTAATAGTTGATTAATATGTTAATGAATGTTAATACAGTGAATCCCATTAGTCAATGTTTTTCTACCCAGTGCTCAATGCTGTAACCAAGATAAGTTGTGGGGAGTTGTGGGGAGTGCCTTTCATCTGTCTTGGAGATGTCTTGCAGGCCTGTCCCATGGCTGGGCTGTTGAGAAAGTGGGATGTGGTTTTCTCTAATTGGAATCTGGTTTTGTCTAGTTTTTTCTGTTTCACTGTTATGTGAGCCCTATTTTTATTTGGCATGTCTCTTGTCTCGTTATGTGATTTTTTTCCTAAAATTTTACTTATTTCAGTTAATAATAAATCACATGGGCATAACATATTTCTTGACTGTAGTTCCTTTTAAATGAGGGCTTCCTGAAGCACCTGTCCTGGTCCTATCTCCAGATACAGCAATTTTTCAGCCATGTAGTTGCATAATGTTCCTACGTTGATTTGATAAATTCAGCAATGTCAAGCTTTAACAACCACCATCAATAAGGGAGCTGAGTGTGGTGGAAGATGGTGGATGGCCTTTGAAAATTTCTGCTAAGCACACAGCTGTGTTTTCACTGGGTTATGAAAGCACCTTCAAGACTGTATCTTATCACCCATGTAGGCTGGATTACAATTGGTCCACAGGATATGAGCAACCAACCTCTGCTGAAAGTTACTCATATCCTGCAAACTAGAAATAAGGATGCCTGATTGTCTGCAAAATGAGGTTTTTCACATTAACCCAAAGAGAAACACAACAACGAAAAAAACCTCTATCCACCAAGCATCAACTGCTGGAATTTATTGTGGGCTGCCATTCAGAGCTACCTGCATAAAAGGCTCAGGGCAAACTGATAAATACTCAGGAACTTTTAAGTGCCACAGCCAGAAGGAACTGATGGGCATGCAAAAGTTAGCAGTGCAGCATATGAGAAGTGGCCTTTCCATAAACAAAGCAAAGGTATTGTCCTGATGGTGTTAGTTAATGCAAGAAAGGGTTCTGATAGAACAGGCCAAGACAAATTTCAACAACACCCGATTCGGAGAGGTTCTGCACTGGAATCTGCAGGGGCTCATCCATCTCAGAGAAACTGCCAGTGCAGAAGTGTTGGAAGAAATATTTTTCTGATTCCTTGTTTCATGCTACAGACAAAACTCTTAAGACTGGCAGAGCAACATCACACCAGCTCTACTCCTTTTTTTCTAATTCTGATGCAAGAATAATACTCCCACTGATCATATATATCTCATGGTTAATTGTATATATTGTAACGCTTTGGTCATAACAAAAAATATGTTTAAAACATTGTATTAGTGGAAGCTTCAGTGTTTAAAAAAACATAATTTAAAGCAATTTTGCTGTGTGCGTGGGTCTGATTTCTTTTTCCAAGTGCAGCAGAATCCAAAAATTAAAGAAAAAAAAGGGAAAAAAAGAAAAGAAGTAGAAGTAAAGAGAGAAATACATTTTTCTTTGGACATGGAAAGTTTACCTCCTGACAGGCTGTGTGTGTGCATGAGGACAAAGCAGCCAAAGCACAGACACTAGGGCTGGCTGGAAATTAAACTTTAGCAAAGATTTAGTGCACAGTGGTGGCTCATGAAAAGATAGTTTTGTTTTCCTTGCCTGTAACTTAACCATTTGTTAACTGAGCTGAGAGGGCATGTGTTCTCCTGCTGAAGGGAAGTCAGGTCAAATTAGTAACACTTTAAAAGCAGAAACTGAGAAAATTAAAGGTCATGGGGTACCTTAAAGGAGCGATGTGCATCCAGTGTGCAGGCACTGGGTATATTTTCTTGTGCAATGCCCTGAGGCTGTGGAGGCACAGTGCAGCTTGTGGTTCATTGTGCCCTTATCCTGACTGGCATGGAAGGGCAAGGTGGTACAAGAGGGCTATGGGGGAAGGGTTGCAGGAGGGCCTTGGTGACTGGGAGCCAAAGGTTACGTGTTCTCTGCTCCCTGGCTCAGAACTGAGTGCTCTGTGGAAAGTTTTGGAGTGTGGTCCATGAAGACCACATATCTGATGTGTGATCTGTGGGTGTCAGCACTTTGGTTGCACACACACACACACAGTATGCTTGATTCTCTCCAGTAAGGAAATGAAAAGGTGCTAAGTGTCTATGCACTGAGCCAGTTCTAGGGAGGGCTTCTAAGAGCCTTAATTACAGTTTGCAGATCTGCACCATCATTTCTGCAGGGGAATGTAAGGCAAAAGCTGAATCACTGTAATCATACAGCCATGCACACATGCCCAGCTTTGCAGCAGAGAGAATAAAGGTTTCTCCCTGGCTCCAGTGATGAACTACCACCCACACCACACTGTGGTGGTCTCTTTGGCAAGGGGGACACAGAATTGCTGCCAAGCCTGAAGTTTGCCTCTGATGTATGTAGTGACTTGCAGGAAGAATCCGATGCAGTGCCAAGCTCTATTTCATCAGCAGCAAGAGACCTGAGGTTGTGTCTTTCCTTGTGGGAGTCTCTGTTACAAAAGTTGAAAAGACTGCATGTTCCTTGCTAACACTGCCTTAGGTGATTTGTCTCCATCAGAGGCGTAGCTACCATTAAAAAAATGGACAAAACAGCACAGTGAGGGTGGTGGACACTCTCCTTACATTCAGTGGTAAATGATCTTTTCTCCAATCCCACAGGCAGCTCCAGAGTCACTATAAGCTGAACATAATACATGCTCCTTGGCACTAACAGGGCCCTTCCCTTCCTTTCCATGATCTTCCAGGGCTTTGGAAATCTTTAGAATTTTGCTAAACTCCTCTCCTCCTTCTGCTTATGGTGGATCTTCTTGCTCCTCACAAGCTCTCTGATATATCTGCCTCTGAACCTCCCTGTGCATGCCCAGAACTAGGGACCAGATGGGATGATTGCTGCCCACTTGCATGAGGCTAATCCTGAACCTCACTTTTTCCTTCCTTGTACTACCTATGGCATTTTCCCAGTGCTTTTTGATGACCCCATTTCTCCTATAGCTCTTTCTGCTTCATGTTGTGTGTTGCAGGGTCTGCCTGTATACAGAGTTGATGGTCACCTGGTGTTACACTTTTTCACACTTTGGGGATTCTTTCTGCATTTCCTCTGATATTTCTGCACATTCCTCTTTTTCTTCCCCACTTGTCTGCTTCTCCTTTGCTTTTCCTCATCTTCCCGTAAAGAGCCACCTTTTAAGTCCCTCCTAGTGAAGCTGTCCTTCCCCTGCCTTAGGTTTTCTTCAAGCTGTGTAGACCTGTGGACAAAGTTTTGGGTTAATCCCACCCAAAGCTCTGCATGACACAGGAGATCTGGGCTCAGACCCAAGCCAAAGCCTCGTCCCAAGGGACCATGGCCCAATTAATGCTCCTACTCCCATCTGAGCATACTTCAAGTCTGTGCAAGGTCACGATGACTTCTGCTGTGCTGGAAAGGGAAATTACCAGGAGGGATGCTGGCAAGGCTCCTTCTGGAGGTTAAAATTCATTCTGTGGACATATGTATGGGGACATACTTTGCATGGCTGCACTACCCAGGTGGCTCTGCTGCCTGCAGCTCCTCGAGCCCTGCTCTGGTAAAGCCCTTGAGCCTGGAGCTGGGAGAAGCCCAAGGTCTCTGTTTCTGTGGTGAGCACTGGCAACTTTGCTGCACACCTCTTCTGATGTCAGCAAAAGGTGTTATTTCACCTGGGTCCCCAAAAAATAGCAAAACCTTTTAAAAACTCTCTCCTGCTTTTTTTTTTTTTTTTTTTTCATTCTGAGATTTCTACGGGCCACCAGCCTCCCACTCTCGGTTGTCTTCCCAGTGAGTTACCATTACCTCCCCAAAACTGATTACCTTTGGGCCATGTGTTGCTTCCTTGCTCCTGAGGCCTCTCATTCCTGCTGGAGCACAGCAGCCAGTGGGAATCTGAAGGGTTCTGGCTCTGTGTTACCCTGTCTTAGCAAGGAAACATGCCTGGTTATGTGGCAACACACTAGCAGCCTGTATGCTTCCCAGGTGCCTCACCCCCAGTTCTCCTTGCAAAGCTTACATTAATCTGCAATGTAATTATCAGCAACTATTTTTAGAGCAACTAGTAGATCACAGACGTAAACTTTGGCATGCAAAAGTACAGGGCTACTCTGAAACATGAATGCCAGCCACCACTCCACAAAATATGCAGACCCTTCCCTTCCCCTAAAGCTCCCAGACTCCAAACCCCAACCCAGCAGCCTGCAGCTCTTGCTCAGTGGCACTTTTGTAGCTCCTGGTGTGCACCTGAACCAGACGTACAGGATTCAAAGATCAATTTATTTTTCCACAGAGTTGATGATCTTGCTCTCGTTTGCCCTGTTGCAGCTCCTGGGGTAGCCATACCCACGAACAACATTATTTATTAAGATCCAGCAATGATGTGACTGATGCCCCAGTAAAGATTGCTAGAGGATATTCCAGCCATAACTGTTACTAATGGTGATGAGGCAGAGGACTAGACCAGGCTTGGCCCTCTAATTCCAGTGGGCTGGTAGACAGATGGGGTGACTGGGAGGAACTGGTGGAGCTGAAGTGACACAACCTTAACAAATTTCATCAAAGCATTGTCTCTCTCTGTCAGTGGGTCTGCCAGTTCAGCCCTTTCCACCTGTCCTCACTGCTTTGTGGGAAGGGCAACTTGAGTGGAGCTGGCAACAGGAATGTCTTCAAACAAGACAGATCTCCCTCTACATATAAACAGAGATCAGATCTACAGATTGCTGAGAAGCAGACAGGATGAGATGCTGCTATTCTGGTTTGATACTTGCTTGGCAGAGGAAAGCTGTGTTTTATAGCACTCCTGTGCCTGCTGCTCTTCCCTGGGGCCTCCCTCTCCTCCTCATCCCCCTTGTCTTGCAGGGCACACCAACCAGAATGTAACCTTCACTGCATCTCACAATAACTATGCATAATACTGCCTTTTAGCTCTAAAAGTTTTCTGCATTGACAGTTTGGTGTTTCTTCCTAGCCAAGGTGTGGCCAGTGTTGCACAATAACAAGCCCTTTACTGAGCCCATATGTTGCTTCAGTTTCTCCATCCATGAAAATGAGATCTTTGTCAAGGGCCTGCCTGCCTGCCTGCCTGCAAAATAGTGTTTCCTTGTTGCTTGAATTTTATATACCTCAGCTATCAAACATGCATCTTTTTTGCCTTCCCCTCCTCCTCTTCTTCATGCTGTGCTTTCTAGACATCTCCCTTTGATTACTTACCTTTTAGATTCTTTCTCCCCAGGTGCATGACCTAGCCCCCATCTTTCCTTCTTCCTCCCTGCCCAAGCAAGATAGGTTCCTTTTGCATTACTTCTTTGTTCTCTGTGGTATTTGCAACACCCTCCCAGCCTTGTATCACCTGTGAATTCCATTCCTCCTGGTTGTGTTTTCCCTGTCTTTGCAGCACCTAGAATGACGAAGCCTTTTGTGCTCTGGTTGCTGCAATTGAACCTGATACTTGAAAGGAGGAGAAAAGGTTGGAATAAACTGCTCTGATGATTCATCCCCGGGGCTGAGAGATTTGCTCCTTTGATATCACTCCCTTGATCAGAGCTCTGCTATGTTATCTCTGTTTGTGTGGGGAGACTTAATTCCTGGCACATTGGGGCTGGTGGAATCCTAGATACCAGAGCTGGTGACTGGAAAAGGAGCACACTGCATTCTTCTCCCAGTCTTAGATGCTTCAAAGTGTCTATAAGGTTTGATGCTCCAGGGCCTACAAGCCCCTTAAAACAATCTTTGTCTGCATTTAATGCAACTGAGAAACCTCTAGCATTTTTCCACCTGCCAAAAGCCATCACCTGCTTTCTCTGCATTTTACACCCCTGTGGAGGTGTCACAATACAGTTTCTTCTTCCTCCAGCCTTGTTGTTCTTTGGGCACATTTCCCTACCAACTCATCCACCACTTGTGTGCCACATGGTCACAAGACACTGAGGATCTTTTCACCAGGCCTTCAGGAGACTGTGCACTGTTCTACTGCTTGTGATGCAGGATGAGTGAAAACTGTGAAAAGAACACAGGAAGCTTAGTTAAACCGTGGCACTGTGTTCACCACCTCAAATGTCTTGGTCAAAGGCCCACTATCAAAGGGATGGATAAGTGGAATGCATTTCCAGGTATTGACAGCTGAGCTGGAAGAGGAGCCATGGAGATCCCAAGTTTTGAAAACTGGGCTGAAGTGGGAACTCTTTAGAAGATTTGCCAGGAACAAGTTGAGGGGAGAGTGTTGTCACGCAGGGACCTCACCTCTGCAGGTTCAGGTGGTTTTTCCAATGTCAGGAGAGTGTTTTCTCTAGGTATACATTTTTATTTAAATCCTCTGCATTTCATGGAATGGTTAAACATTATTTGAGATTTCAAGACTTTAGATAGCTTGGTGCCATGGCAACAACCACCATTAAAAATCTTCATAGTTTCGTTAAAGAGAGGAAGGGCCAACAGTTTGAGTACTAAAAAAAGTGAGCATGAGGAAATCCCTAATTCTGTTTCTTGTGGGGAAGAAAATAGACCACAAATATAAATAAAATTAACAATAGGTAAGATCCATTATTCTAGAGAAGTTACTTATGAAGAAGGTGGAGCTTAACAGTGCTATTGCTATATATACAAACTTCTTCCTTAAAAGACAAACTGTGCATTGAATAGGGAGAGACCAACAAAGAAGGAACGTGCACTTCCATTTCTGATGCTGGACTCTCAGCACTGCTTTCTGCTGGTGGCACACACATGGACAGGTGCTTTGGGACGTAGAAAACACACAGCAGCAGCAGCAGGCTGGCTGAGAATTTACTGTACTTACACATTGCCTAAGTTAGTAGCCATGAAGCCAGAGAAATTGCTTTGGCCAGTAACCACAGATGAAGTCAAGAGACAGAAGGTGATCTAAAAAAGATTTGTGAAGGATGGGTAAGAGCAGAGGAATTATGCACTATATTTCAAGAGATGGTGGAAAGAGGCTAAAAATGGGGGGGTTTGTTTGGTTGGTTTTTTGTTTGGTTTTTTTTTTGTTGTTGTTGTTTTTTGTTTGGGTTGGTTTTTTTTGTTTTGGTTTTAGTTTTTAGTTTTGTTTTGGTTTGCTTTGTTTTTTTGTTTTTCTTTTAGCAGACCAGAGAAGTAAAATCCCAAAAGTGAGACCTAGGAGTCTGTGAGTGCTGGCAACACTGGCAGAGTTCTTTTTTTTTCCAATTTCACCTTCCTCTTTGCATCAAGGTCAAATTACACTTTTCTTAGAAGACCTGCTGTGTGAAGGACTTCAGGAAGGATGTATTACTAGAGAAATCCACCTCACGGTAAAGACCAACAGCTTGTCCTTAACTGCTTTGTTGGAAACTAAGTCTATCCACATCTTGGCCCTTTTTTATTTATTTATTTATTATTATTTCTCCTGGGCAATCTTAAAAAAAGAAAAAAAAATAGAAGAAAAAAAAGGAAAAAAAAGAAAAAGAAAGAAAAAAAAGAAAAAAAAAGAAAAAAAAAGAGAAAAAAAAGAAAAAAAAAGAGAGAGAGACAAACAGCAAGAGAAATTAAATATGTATGTGTATATATGTGTGATTGAGGCACATATTTTAACTTTTACCTTTCACTGATTTGCTGAAAAATTTTGCTCAGCAAAATAAGTTGGTTATTTGCTACTCTAAATGGCTTATGAGAAGGGGCCTCTGCACACTGTTCCCTTCCCTCATGAGCTAAAATCACTTAACACGGGAGGTTGACTCCTAAATTACATTTGCAGAAGGGAAAATGGGAGGCAGCTAGGAAATAGTGATGAATGTTATTTAAGGTTTGTAGACTTCCTAGCCCCTCCCCCAGTCTTTTTTTAGGTAGGTGTTACCATAGCTGCCCTTACATCTTCCAGCCCTGAGAGGTCTTAATTTACTTTTTTGTAGCTCTGGGTGCCTGCTATGCAAAGTGAAGCACAAGCTCTGACCCTATTTACCTCTAGGCCCAGAGTAGCCTAAGAAGACAAATGGGTTCCTTTCTCTTTTTGATCACCAGCTGAAACTTGGTTACATTCCCTCACTGGGAATATATATTATCCCTTTCAGAATTTTTCAGCTCAGCATGACACACCTAGAATGGCCAAAAAGCAGCAGCATGTTTATGATTTTTTAAAAAATAAATTCTCCTTTCCACTGCATATCCTCAGTACAGTGAGGGGGGGTGGTGTGTGTAGCCTTCTTTTCTACTACAGACTCATCAGGAGTATGTGTAAGGAGGACAAGGCCATTGTGAAAACAGGCAAAAACATGTGGATATGACTAGGTTACAGCCCAGTCTCACACAAACCAGAGGAAAAATATATGAACAATCATCAAAAAGTCCTTGGAGAATTAAATTCAAGTTCACATTACAATTAAAGAATTAACACAATGAACTAAGTGATTAAAAGGGGAAGAGAGAATGTTGGAATGTGGAATTTTTTTTAGCTACTTTGCTTCCTATCATTCAAACTGTATCAATTTTTCACTTTTTTTTTTATAAAAATAAAATTCCCTAGGCCAATACTATCAGTTTCAGTCACAAAACTCCTGCAAATGTTTAAACAAAGTAGGGCAGAAATTCTATCCACTAATACTGTCAGAGACTTTTTGTTTTTTTCTTAAAGCAGCCATATTAACTGATTTTGAAAACTTCACCAAAACCACACTCAACTAGTTCAAGGACTGAAAAGCACATTTTTTTTAGAAACCAACCAGGAAAAAAAATGTTTTTTCCCTGGTATAGAGGCAGCAATAAGGACCTCTCAGCTGATTCAGCCCAAGCTGCCACAGCTCTGCCAGCCAAACAGGAACACAGATGTAGCCACACTCCTGCTGCATTTGGGCAGAACTGCACCAAGAGGAGGTGAGACACAAGGGCTCAAGTGTGGCTGAACATCTGGGTTGGTTTGGGATGCTGTCAGCTCTAACTTTCAGTTCTTGATCTGTCATGTTCATGCTGTACACATGAAGGCTTATTTGCATGTTAGATGCCACGGGGCGCTTTGCCAGCACAGAGGTATCTCAGAGCCAGGTCTGTCCAGTGTTATTAGCCAGTATTTAAGTTATTAGTTTTACCATTTGACCCTGTATGATTCCTTTTTTTATAAAAAAAAGAGCAAGAACTGACAAATGAAGAGGTCTGAAAGGTAATTTGTTATCAAAACCCCTCAGTGAAAAGCCAAAGAAAACAAAACCAACCCCCAAAAGAATAAAAAGCTGTTGCCTGGGGGGATGATTTTGCTGAGGTCAGCTATGAAACTGGTAGAAGATATTGGGTCAGTGACAAAACACGGCTAGGCATCCATTATTATAAGGAAACTAGGTTGTCACAATTTTATGGACCATGCCAGGGGAAGAATCTAGTTACAGAAACCATTTCCATGAGTATATTCTTCATCTTCTGCTCTGCTTGAGCATCTTCTGAAAGATACCCATAATCCCAGCCCAGTTTCCCAGGTTGTTTTTTAGCCCCTCCTGCCTTCCATGTCCCTGTTGGTGGCACCTGTGTTCACTACTTTGTAGCTATCTCGGGAAAGTCTGTCAAACAAATCGTGGAGGTGATGGGGACAGAGAGCGAGGACTTTCCCTCTTTTCTCCTGGCCTAACTACCAGTCTGCCTACCCCACTGCCTTTATGGAGGAAAAGCAATCATTCACAGGCTACTCTTTCATTGCTGTGTCTGTTGCAGAGTTCAGTGCCCACTCAAAGAAAGCAAAGGGGTTACCTGTCCCTAACGTGCCTGTGAAGAATTTCCTTCTTTTTTTTTTTTTTTTTTGGAGCCTGCTTTCAGTTTTCATGGTACAGAAGAGCAGGTAAAGTCTGTATAGGGTACTAGAAAGCCCCTTAAGCCAAGAATATGAGCCTGGAAAGGCTCTCGTGGGTGCCATCCTGAGACAATAGCGAGTACTGGGACCCAGACTGGAATAACACAGTACCAAACCAAGCAGGGTCTGGCTCGGTTCGGTGCCAAACCACACGTGTCAGCTGCCTGCAGCTCTGCCTTTAGGGAGTGCTGCCTGCACCACAGGCGGTGTCATGTGCTGCTCAGGGAGGAGAGATAACCCTGGTGGGAGTGAAATGGGTGAGGGGGTGAGGCCCTGAGGTTCCCTCAGCTCCTCTGCTTTTCCATCCCCCTCCCGCCCCCGGGGAGGTGACTCCCTCTGTGCCGGTCCAGTCAGGCGGGTGGTTCTGTTCCCAGGGCAGTACCACCCTCCCTCCTCCCCTGCTTCTGCCCAGTGGCACTTTGTAGTGCAGGTGACAATGTTAGTTTATTATGGCCTCGGGGCACTTTGCAAGAAAGATCCCAGACACCTTCAGAAGTCACTGAAACCAAGGAGAACAAGTGTGAAGTGGGCAGGCAGTGAGGCTCCCAGCAAGCACACAGATACCTGCCCATGACACCACCCCATGCCATGATTTCTGCCAGGTCTTTAGATTCCTGTCTTAGAAGATATGCTGATATCCTTCATGTTTGCTACCTTGTTTTCATTTTATAATTGCACGTTGGGCTGTGAAAACATGGACACCAACATACCATAACAGGCCAGGCATGAATAAGAAGGAGCACACGACAGTCCCCTTGACTGGGGGCACTGGAGCTGCCCTGTGGGGTCCCAAGCGTTGTGCAGTTCATGTCATTGGTTCCTTGGCTTACTTAGGTGGGGCCTGAGGGCAAAGATGAGAGGTGGTGAGATCTAAGATCCTGGGGAACCAAGGCTCTGAAACATGGGATGACTCAGAAGTGAGGCGTGAGCCAAAACCACTCTGTTGTTGCAGAGTAATTGCCATATTCAGGATGTTCTTGGGATTCTGTTGAGGCAGATGTGCTCAAAAGCCCTTTTTGCTTTTAAGTTTTTCAAGTTAATTTCATATTTGAAACTGCATTTCTTGTGCAGAGAAATGTCAGCCCTTGCAGTCTGTAGGCACAGAAAAATGGTTCATGCAAACAGGAAACATAATATAGAGTGTCAAGTTAAAGGGACCCAAGCCAGGCCCTAAGTTCTCATGGGAAAGTGGATGGTCCCAAGGCAGAAGAATCATGCTGTGATGTGGCTAGTAAATTGCATGGTCTGTCTGTGATCGTTCAAGAGCAACTGCATTTTTTTTAGGTTCACCCACAGGCCAGTCCTGCAGTTCCTTTTGATTTCCCATGCAGCCTCAGAAGGCTCCCAAGTTGTCCCCGCTCTACAGACAGGGAAGCCAGAAATAGTAACCTGCCATGGGACACATAGCAGCAGCAGAAGTGGTGTTCTACAGCCTTTTAAACTGATCTAAATCAAATTTCCTAAGGTCTTACTCCCCCCCATCTGTCTCTTTTTTCTCCATGCCAAGACTCACAGAAAGCAGGCTCCCCTCTCTGGCCTGTTGGGTAGGTACTGGGTATCAGGACAAGTTTGGGAAGAGGGCATTGACAAGCACCTGTGGAGTGAGGCACAGAGGGGTTCAGAGGCAGCCCAGGTTAAATCATTTTACATTTCTGTGGATCTGCACCCTCAGACATGAGCCATGCACATACCCTGGTGCCAAGGCAGGGTTGGTTCTGCCAAGAAATATTTGCATTAACTCTGGAACTTCCATCTGTGTGTTGAGAAATACAGACATTAGCTAGAGACTCGCGGTGTCTTTTGAGATGAAACTAAAAATCCTCCTAAACACAGGCAGAGCAATACCATCAGAGGGGAAGGGACTGGAGCAAGCCCACAGAGCAGACCAACCTAGCCCCATAAATGAATTCTGTGGTTCTCACCTCTAGTTATTTAATGAACAGCTCTGCAGATGCTTGTCCTCCTTGGGTGGGCCATATGTCAGCAAACATGAGGTAAACCTGTCTTAAATGAACTCTTTATTGTCTTTATTACAATTAGCCTGCAAAAGCCAGTCAAACACCACAGCCAAGACTACACAAATGAAAGGATGTGCCATTGAAATGCCACAGGGGAGTGAATCTGTTAGTTGTGGACCTCACCTGCACTAAATCTTTTCCTACCCCCGCAGTAAAGATATCTCTCTGTAAACCAGACAGGTGAGATTTTAGAGTCTGCTCTGCAAAATGAGATCTGGTGTTGGATGCCACTTGTTCAGTGTCTGAGTTTGCTCTAGCACAGACATGTGGAAGATGGGGCAGATACGTTTTTAGCTGGCTCCCTCAAATGCCTGTGTGGAGGAAATTCCTTCTCAGTTTAAAAAACAAAACAAAACAAAAACAAAAAATGTAAACTCTAGACCCTAGTCATGATCTTTAATTTTTTTTCCTCCTTGTTCCATCTGAGAATTGCACCAAGAGTACAGAAAAAGCTACCAGAAGGGGAGGATGTGTGCATGTGTGTGAGGGGATGTCAGTGTGACACAAGCCATAAAACGAAGGTCTCAGAACCCTTCCAATAACCTGGAGCCAGGGTGTGAGTTTGCCCAGCATGGTACTGAGCAGCTCAGCACTAGATCTGTCTCCTATCCATTCCCATGTGGTGGAGATTGGTTCGGATTTGGTTTTGCACTCCCAACACTGTCTTTTGCAGGACATCTGTGCTCAAGGGTTTATTTTATGACAAAACAATTTGAGCTGAGCCGAAAGAATCAACTGGGAGGAGGCTTCCTAGGGCTCTGGATCAGACCTCTGATCAGGTGTGACTGCAGAATGGGAAGAATTCAGAGGGGACATATTTTAGCCCTGATGCCATGTGTGGTTTTCTCTCCCCCCACCCCCTCTACACCCTGCCCTGTCCCCACCCCACCGATCAGCCTCTTTAACATGACAAAGAGCCTCGAGGAGCGGAGGACGGTGGATATTGCAATCCCAGGCAGGGTATGGGCAGCTATAAAGGTGACCGCCTGTCTGCACCCCGGGGCTGCCTCAGCTTTCTGGAAGACGTGCCGCCCAAGTGAAGGTGGCATCTATTAGAAGGTGGGGAAACCACCCCATCACTTCTCCCCCCATGTGCGCACATTTGGCTCTGCCCCCCTACCAGGCTTACCCAAGCGGGGCTGGCATGGGGTACCTGGATTTTTACTGGAACTCGGCAGGGGAGGCAGGACATGGTCCCTCTGCGGCTGGGCCTGCAGGAGCCTCCAGTACCAGTCCATCTCCGGAGACGGGAGGGAAGAGGCAGGCGGCAGGTAAGGCATTTCTGCAGTCCTAAAGGTGATCCCCAAGAGACCCGTGGTTCAAGGTCAGCCGCTAGCTTAATGATCTTGAGATCGTTTTTATCTCCCTGTCTTGATTTCCTCTTGCGTTAGCTGGACAAAGTGTGATGTTGTAAGTGAGGAAGAATGGGTGACCTTGGGCAGTCACACCATCTTTCTGGGGCTGCTTCTCTGTGGTAACTGTGAACGGGTTTCCTAAACCTCAGCAGAGACCGTGGGAGTTCAGGCACTGGCAGGGCTGTGCTCCAGGCTGAAAGGCGGTGTGACAACGTGGTCTCATGGAAGGTCATGGTTCTTAGGGCAGGAATATCTGGTCCTCCTTTTAGCCAAACGCTGTCATGCGTAATTGGGAGAGAAACAAATCCTGAATGTATTTCTGCTCATAACAGTCCTTTTTCCTTATCCCCTCGCACCCTTTCTCTGCTCGTTAAACTTGAGGCAAGGCACATTCTGAATCACTGTGCTGGGAATCTTCTCCTCTTAATCCAACGTTGTTACTGTCTACTTATTTAATTTGCGATTAATTTGCAATTTTCCTCTCTCAGTTTCCCTTTCCTTTCTATGCTCTTGTTGCCTTGCCTTCTTCTCTTTGCAAGAAAAGTCCGAGGCCCCACTTTCTGCTTTTGCCCTTGTCCCACTCCAGTGAGTAGCAATAGGATAGCTGATGAAAGCAGGTCTTTGCCCAACGCCACTGTATGGTCATCAGGGTAATGCTCTTGTAAGGTATAGGTGGGAGGGAAGGGAGAAGAATGAGCTTTGGAGTGCCCATTTCAAGGTGACAGATGCTGCAGACCAGAAGAGAGTGACTAGGGGCTTGTAGGCACATGGCTACTTGCAATGTAGTTTGGAGAAAGGCTTAGGATCTCTGCCTGCTGCACAAAGGCAGCAGGAAAAGAGACTCATTCATGCCCAGTGGGATCGGTTTATAGACTTAAAACCTGTTTTCAAACACTCCCCTTCACTGCCTCTTCCTACAGAGAGAGCCCAGCAGTGGAAGCAAAGGCCTGCAGATCTCAAGATCTTGTGGAACTGGGTCTGTCTTAGGTTTTCATGTTTATGTGTGTGGCCCTGCAATTTGTGCTTCTTGCTTCTTTCCTTCACTCCTTGCTCATGGGGGAGCCTTTGTCTTGAGCTGTAGCTGCAGGTGCTAAATTACATGGGGGTTTGGGATGACTGGGAACTTTAGGTCTACTCTGTCTTGCTGTGGTTCCTGTCTAACAGAAGTTTTTTCTGTTGCCCAGCCCCACAATTCTCACCATGCTCACTCCCAACCAATAAGGTTTTTACTGCCCAACCTCCAGGAACCAAGAACTCTGTGGTCCTACACAAAATTTTAACCTCTGCTTGCATTCATGGGGGATGTTCTCTGCATCCATGGCACGGATGTTCTTCTTCCTCTCAGGCTCTGCAGTCTATCCCTATGCACATACCGCCTCAGGCCCTTGCACCTTCTCTCTTTCAGTCTCTTTCTCCTTGCAGGCAGAATCCCTTTGTAATTCTCACGGGCCTTCTCCAGCGCCAGAATTCTTCCCCACTACATACACAGCCTGCACCCTGGGTTGCTGGCTTCCCCTGGAGACAGGACACAGCCAAGAGCAGGAAACCCCAGAGGCTTCCTGCCTCTGTTAGGAAGCTAACAAGAGGAAAAATAGGGCACAAGGACAAAATAAGGACATGGACATTCTTTTGAGGCCCAGCAACACCTCAAGGCTTTGGAGTGATTTCTTAGTAGCCTCTCAGCTTAAGACAGAAGAAGAAAGGACTTGGGGAGGATGGGTGAGGGTAGCCCATTCCTGTGGAGGGTTTCAGTATATTGTTCTGGATATGCATTTGGGAGGTTAAAGAGGGTGTCTCAGTGGCCTTCATATCACAAGGTGATATCTCAGGGTGACTAAGATGAAGATTGGGAACTATTGGTCAGGCTAAGTAGTCACAAAGTGTATACTGAAAATGGCACTGTCCCATTCACAGCACTGAAATTCACTCCTGAAATGTCAGTCTGAGGAAAGGGCATGTGCCATGCAGAAGGGCTTGCAGGGGAGTAGCTGGGGGAAGGAGGGATGGATGGATTTATCACTGCACTTGTGGTGAAGCAGGGGAGACTGATATCACAGCCCTTCCATCAGGGCTGGAACAGACCCCAGCAGCCAGGCATCTGACAGAAAGGTGCTGAGGTGATCTATCTTGTTAGCATTTTCCTATTCAGGCAGCCTGAAGGATTGCATCTTGGCAGCTTTTGTCTGGACTAGAAGCCCAGATTGTTTAGGAAGTTTTTCCTTTAGATTTTTATCTCATTTTTGTCCTCAACAAAGACCCTTTAAGACATGTCAAAGACAAGCAAGAAGGAGCTTGGACATTGTCCTCCATGCTCTTGAAATTCATCCCCCATGTTCTTGGCAGAGGATTACTGACTCTTCTCACCTGTCCCACACATCCATTTTTCCTCTGTCCATCCCCACTTCAAAGTAAAATTTCTCACCTTCTTACTTCTCTTGTCAGAAGGCCCCCTCAGCCAAACAGACCCCCTCCACCTATTTTTCCATCAGTGGGATGGTCTGATGGTGGGAGCCACAGGCAAACAGGAGTGAGCCAATATCCAAGGCCTGGCTGATGCTCTCCACATGCCTTCCATCCTTGTAAGCACAGGCACCTCTTCCCTTCCATACACCCTGCTCCTGTTGCTTTGCCACTATCAAGTGCCTTGAGATTACTGGGCAGGTAGTTTCAGGGAGCCCAGCCACCAACCCAAAGCTATCCTTGCAGTCATGGCTAGGCCTTTTTACACCACATTGAGACCAGAATGTTACTGAGGCATTTTGGAGGAAGATAAAAACACTGTGAGCCAACGAGCACCACTCTCCCCTCCCTGCCTTTTCCACCTGGCTAAAGGGAGCCGTGGGCATCTCAGAGTGCTGAGCTGGGAAGCTGCATGTTGTCAATGGGCTTGTCTGTGCTCACAGGCCCATGAAGGAAGGAAGGTGACACAAGCCTTTGCTTCAAGAGAGCTTCTTTCTGGCAGGCGAGGAGCTCTACAGCAGGCAGGGAGCATGCTCACATTCATATGACTGAGCATTATATCTTGTGTACCTTTTCCCATTCTGTTTTTATTTCTAGATGTATCCCCAGGTTTGTCCAGCTCTGGGAATTTCAGTCAGTTAACACCAGATTCGGCCACCAGTCCACATTCAGCATCATTATCCCCACAGCCTACAGCTAAGTCTCAGAAGGGCAGAGAAGATGGTATGGAGGGGGTGAGGAAGGCCAAGAGCCGCACAGCTTTCTCCAAGGAGCAGCTGCAAACCCTGCACCAGCGGTTCCAGAGCCAGAAGTACCTCAGCCCCCAGCAGATCCGGGAGCTGGCAGCTGCCCTGGGGCTTACCTACAAGCAGGTGAACACAGTGGCTTTGATCCACGGTATATCTGTCACAGCAGCAGAACAGTCACGTGAGGCAGTAACAGGACAGAAAGATGGATCCCCAGCAGAGAGAAGAGGCAAAGGTGCCAGCCAGTGGTTGCTACCCCACATATTCATGCTTAGAGATCTGAAGCACTATGGGAGAGAGTCAGTGGCACCTCATTGGGGTTTTCCCAGTGAGGGGTCAGTTAAGGGTACTGTTGCCAACAGCTGCAGTAGAATTGCAAACACGGTGATGAATATGGTGTTTGTAGCAAGCAGCCTCTGCCTCAGCTCTTTGCAGAATTTTTCCAGGACACGGTGAACTTCAGAGAAACCCTGCATTACACCCCTTGTCTGAATCCCAGGGCTGCAACATGCTGAAAGCTATTGTTAATGTTTCTCAGGGCTGGCCTAGTCTAATATCTAAGCACTGCGTGGCTGCTTGACACCCTCTCCCTGCTCCCTGTGTTCACTGTTAGGTTCACACACTGCAGCCCCTTGGGGTCTCTGCTGATATCCAGGTAGTTTGTATGTAGTGAAATGGTGCTGGCTCACATGATGCTTTCCTAAAGCAGAATAGGCTGGGCAATGGAGCTTGCAGTTTACAAGCCCAAAATGCACCATTGTAGCTGCATACCCATGCACTCACACACCGAACCAGTTCTGTCAGGAGCCAGTGAGAGGGTGATCGATTGGCTCTTTCCTTCAATCCACATCCCTGCAAAGGCTGCTCTCACAGGGAAGACACAGCCCTGGGGGGGAATGGCTCAGGAATTCATCCCAGCAAGGAGCTTTGAATTTGGGAACTGCCTGCTGGAAGGGGCAGGTCTCTCTCACCTTGTCTGTGCAGAAATGGTGTCTCAAAAGTTTGCCTGTAGCACAGGGAGCTCGTAGAGACCCGGGTGCATCTAATTCGTACCAGTTGTTCATTGCCATGTTTGAAATGAGTCAATTTGTCACAGCTATAATTTTCCTGCAGACATAACGCTGCTCCCTGCCCCCACCATGCAGATGCAGTAGCCACCTGCTGAGGCTGCTAGACCGACATCTCCCCTTGGCAACAACCCCAGGGAGCTCTTAAATGCCTTATCTGCTGCTGCTCATGTATCTATGCCATCTGGTCACTCCTCAGCTGTTTGTGAATCTGATAACATTTGCTCTCCCCTCTCCTTTACTGATGTTTTCTCTGCTCTCCCTTCCATATCCAGGTGAAGACTTGGTTCCAGAACCGGAGGATGAAGCTGAAAAGGTGTCAGAAGCATAGCTTGTGGGCTGAACGAGCTCAGTGCCTCACACAAGTAAGAGCACAGCACATGGCTCAGCATGGCCCATCCATCTGGGCAGATAAATCCTCTGAGATACTTCCTACGCAAGGGCAACTTAAGCACACATGTATCAGTGTACCCTGCCTTCTGGTGTGTTCAGCACAGAGGCACAGAATTGGCATGGTTCTCCCTGTTTTGTAGGTAGCCTACAAATGGGCTGACTTGTGCTGCTGAAATGCTTCCAGAGAAAAGTTGGTTTTCTTACATATTTTTATATGCATATATATGATAAATATATATATATATATATATGATATATATATATTTATATACCCTACTGTGTACTTACTGTGTTGTGGGAATGGATATAGTTCTTCTTGCTTTCCCATGCCATTGCTGATGATCAAAAGACAACATGAAATGTGGAGGGACAGAGCCCCTCTACGTGTGAGGACTGTGAAGACCAGTGGAGAAGCTGTGTGTTCTGACTCGCTGCCTTTCCCTTTCAGAGTGGCTTCCAGCCAAGTACTTACCTGGACGTGCACCCCAAATTTCACCAGGGCTACCCAGTCACTGCAGCCAACAACATCCAGACCGTGCCTCCCTCCCATCAACACTACGGAGCAGGGCAGAATGCTTACACAGTTATGACCAGCGAGGATGGAGGAGTCTTTGGCAAAGGTGGGAGCACTTGCAGAGTCCAGCAGACAGTGGGCTTCATCGCCCAGCACAAAGTAGACTTTTATCACAGCTATCCTGGCAGTATGGAATACCCAGCCACAAAGACAGGTGATGGCTGTAACTTTCACCACTCAGCCACCATGGGGGCTCCATTCCCAGCCACTGCTGGCCACCATCTCTATCATTCCTAAGCACTGTGGATGTGGGCTACTTGGGCACCTGGAGATCAAGTCTTATTTTCATCTCTCCCTTTGTTATTCACGTGCTCACCAACTCAGGGGCATCATGTAGCTAGAACCAGTTCTGGCATCCAAATATATGCCTGCAAGCATGTACAGACACACAGACATGCAGATACCTGTTTCCTCACATATGTAATAACAGCCCTTCATTTGGATGCCTTTGCATGGGCACACATACATTCCCGTCCTTACTGGTACAGGCAACCAAGTTCCTTTATAAGAAAACCCACAAACTGGCTACTCTGGATCTTCTAAAGTATGGGTCTTGTAACTTGTCTCAGAGGAGGCACAGATTTTTTGAGGATCTCATTTATACTTGTCACTTTATAGTTCTTAATACAAGAAGCTGTGGGCTGTGAGGGGAGGTCACATGCCTTTTGCTGAAGCTGGAGAAATTGGTCACACAACAGGCATCCATGTCAGACCACCAGTTCTCTAGGTCAACCACAAGGTATAGAACTGTTGAAGTATCTAGTGAAGGGAGGTATTGCACAAAGACTGGCAAGATGATCTTAGAAGCATCACAATTATAAATAAGCCCTTTGTTCTAGTCTGTATCATTCTGTGACTCCCCTCAAGGAAACCTAACAGTGCATTCAGTTTGGCAAATAATAAAATATTTTTGAGGATTGTGTATTTTTCTGTATCTTTTTTCCCACTGTAATAGAACATTGCAATATGAAAACCAGATGGAACTTAAATAGCCATAGTGACCATGTACCATTGCTAGTACTGATTTCACTCTGAAACTATAAACAGAATTTTCTGTATCATTAGTGGATCAACTTCATTACTCTTAACAATACCAGATATCTAGAGTCAAAGGACCAGGTAAGTAACTACACCCTACCTTAAAATTTTTCCCTACCCAGCAATATTTACCCAGTAATTTACTGAGGCTGGCTAAAACATAGTGGTACCATTATTTTAAGGCACAACCTCCTACACACCTGTCCCACACTAAGCTTGGGAGAGATACCTTCTTGCAACCACTTCATCATTAGAGGGGTGGGGATCAATTGGGTTAACTTCACTGAAAAGGGGCTGCTAACATCTGAAGGCTGGACTACAATAACAGCAATTATCAGGGCTTTCACAAGTGGGAGGAGTTCCTTCAGTTCCTTTGGAGCCAACAGTACTGCTACTAACTTGAATATCACCTGAAGCCTTTCCACACCACACCTTCAAAGGCTGTTGTAGGTGAAAAAGTTGAGTTCATGACTGCTTTTCACTTCTATGAAAAATAAGTTACCTGTCATGGCCTGTTCCTTCAGGGATGCTTTAGGTCAGGCAGAATCTTGGTGTGAGGTTTCTGAGACTGGCATGTAGAAGGATGCTGATTGTAAGAGCAAGAGTTGCAATCTCCCTACTATTAATCTTCAGCAAAACTGCCAAGAAACACTGCCAAATTTTGCAGTTTCCTCAAGGGACCCATAGCATTTTTCAGACACCATCATTCAAAGACAGAACTTATTGCCACAGGTGGTTCTAGAGACCAACAGCCTGCAGCAATTCCAACAGGTAAGTAAGCAGAACTCCAGAAAATGAGTTCACTGATGTCTGCTGTATCAGGCAGGGGTGCATTCCCCATGCCCTGTGTAATACCAGCAGGAATGCAGCTCCTGTTACAGGCAGTCCCTTGGCCACCACCAGCCAGAGAGGGATACTTTGGACTTGATTTCTGGTATTTCCCTACTATCTGGCAATGACTTGGATAGATCTTAGGGCTTCTGCAAGGCAGCAGTTCCAATGTTGCAATTTGTCAAAGAATTAATGATTCAAGACACAGCCCAGCTGCTAGATGCACACCCTGTCTGTGAACATATGGACTTCTATTAAATATGAGAAATTAATTCTATCCTCGTTATGATATATTCACAGATATGACCTGAGGGTTCTCTTCAAAGCTCCAGGCAGCAGGAAGATAACATGGCCCTCATAGGAAAGGAAAAACTTTTTTATTTTTCCACTAGGACCAGTACCATGACACTGGGTACTTCACACCTTTTAACTGCTCCTTATCAGCCAAGATGCTGCTGGTTGATGGCGATGGGCAAAACGAGATGTGTGGCAATGCTTTAATGAAAATTTATAAAGGTCTGTTAGCTCAGCATTTGAGTCATACAGTGCAGTTAGATAACTAAATATAATGTTTACAAATGTCTGTGGAGAAGAGCCTGTTAAAGCAAAGATCATGCCTTTTGTTTGCACTGGAGAGACAACTGGGTCTGAGTCCTTTCTCGTGGTCCACTGCTACAGGCCGTGTTGACAGAGAGAGCAAGAAACAGGGATGCTTGCACCACTACTTGCTTAGTATTTTGCCAGTGGGACAGCAAAGGCTAGAAGCCAATAAGCTAGAGAATAAAGCCTGGTCCACATAATTTGTAGTAGATATAATTTCTTCCACTTGAATGGAATTCTCTGCACCACTGGAGATACATCTGCAGTGTTGACAAACCGGACTCTTGACACTGTAGAGATACTGTGAAAGTGCAGTGTATTCCCACAAGCTACAATACCTATAAAGAGCTCCACATGACTTTACAGCTTGATCCTAAAAATATTTGCTAGCAAAGCAAATCATGTTTGTAGCAGGCAGCAATCAATCACTGTTACTCAGCACAGTCACAAGAAGTAGCAGCAGGGATGTAATGTATCCCAAGTGCTGACATGCACTCTCTTCCTCTGAGCAACTGTTATAAACCCTTTTGAAATTGAGTCTGGAGGCATTAGTTTCAGATCCACCAGTTTTGATAGTAGTGCTGCAATTACCTGTGCAGCTGTTTCACATGGTGAGGTGATTCAGCCTGTCAAGGTTATATACGAGATTTCCATCACTGTGGAAGAGAGGTTTACTTTGTTCCACAGCTTCTAGAAGCCCTCCTTCATCTACTAACAGCCCTTTCCAGCCCACCCACCAAGAATCTAGCAACAGCCACTCCACATGATCCCTCCACCTCTGCAACTATATCTGCTTGCCAAACCTACCTGCACCCTGGCCTGAGCAACCAGGAGGATAACAAAGCCATGAAGGAGCACCCATTTTCTGCAGAACTCTCCAACAGCAGATGCAGTAACACAAGCCACAGCATGTGGAGCAAGTCAGCTCGGCCCCAGGGGCTATTTTAGCAACAGCATCATCTGTTTCTGCAGGACATCTAACAGCAGCTCTTTGGCTACTGGCCTTACTCTTGTGGCTGAAACATGGAAGCGAAACATGCCCAAGCAACACAGGTAATCTGTAGCAAGCAACCTCTGCAATTTTTTTCTTGGAAGACCTGTATACCTTGTGTATTTCCCCAGAGCTTAGGTTTGCATTGGAATGAAGAAAAAAAAAAAAAAAAAAAAAAAGCAAACATGCTCTGGCACCCACACAAACAGTTCTGTTCAGCTAAAGGACCTGTGGCAATTTGGGCCTGAGCAGTCAGCTGTCAGTGTAGGTAACTACTCAGCAGAAGTAACCACTGAACTACCTCTTTCAGACAGCTGAAAAGCTTTGGTGGTATATTGCAGCATAAGAAAGCTGGGATTAAACCCAAACTGATGATTTTTGCCAATTTGAACTGTGGCTACTAACAGAAGTTCGGTTCTGCTGAAGCAGCAGCTGTTGAACACAGATAGTTGCCTTGTTCCATTAACGCTGCTGTGACCTGCAGCCCTTGACTGTGTCTGAGTTGCATAGGTGTTTAAAATAAAAGGTATATAAGGAAAGCAAGGCTCTACTGATCCACAGAAAGAGGGTTATTGAGTCTCTAAATTGGTGGATGCTTATGCACTGATGGGACTGCTTCAGCCCTAATGTATGTATCACGTGTTTTGGTACCTTTTAAATGTTGCTCTCAGCTGTAAGAGATAAATGCAGTCTTGGGGCAAAGTAGAGAAAGAAGCAAATTTTTGTTTCAGTGCTGGGGGCAGGATTCATTTACTTACATACAAACTTCTGCTGCTGTTGGAGGTTAGCACAAAACCCCCAAAAGAGCTGCAGCCTCAGTGAGGCAGGACTTCAGACTTCCAACAGTAATATTCTGGAGGAATGTCACTGGGGCTGTATGCTGCATTCTGGAGCTGCATGTAGGTGGACATATGATCTCAACAGACACTTTCTTATGCTCCTACCTGAACTATGTACCTTTCAGATTTAGTTATTTTGAAGCATTGCAGTTTAAGGACAAGCAGGTTCTAAGGCAGCAGGTTACTACAAGTCAGCAGTGAGCAGTCCAGCTCCCTGCCCCTGGAGCCCCACTTTGCACTTGGCAACACACCTGCATATTAAGAGCAAGGCTGATGGACTTCTGACCTACTCCTTTTAAACAGTTGCTTGAGTGTACTTCTGGGAGAAACACAGCAGGATTATTTTTTCTTCCTTTCCTCAGCAGTGCTGGTCTAACCTAAGCAGAATAACCATTCTAATAATTAGCCTGTTCCAATGTAAGCTGGTGACAGTGTTTCAACATTAAAATTAATTTATTTTCAATTCAAACAAATTTAAGAACATTAAGAAACAGTAGTAAGACAACATGCACGTAACATAAAACATGCTTAAGATCACTGCAAGAAAAATTATCCTGGAACAACAAATGTTTGCCTCCTTTCCAGTGAAAGTTTAGCTAAAACAGACAGCCCTTGTGCAGATATCTGAAAACAGAGTTGAAGTAAAAAATGTAAAATTGTGTGCTAACAACAAAAACAACTCTACCACAGCAATGTTTAGGCTTTTACTGTCTCATTTACTCCAGCCAGCTCACGCCATTTTGTATTCTTGGGCAGTGGCAGACTGGACTCTGCTATTCCATATCTTGTAAAAAAAATTCTGTTTCACATAGATGGGAGCTGACTTACAAGTTTCTATACGCTGGAAAGGATTATTCAGTTATTTAAAAAACAAACAAACCAAACCACCAGATTTTAATTGGCATTTTCCTCATTTTGTCTAACTAGGTTTCTCTAAACTTCTCACCTCCCCCAGAGCTTGGGTACTTGTGTCAGATGAGGCAGCCAGTGCCCTTTCTCAACAGAAGAATGCAGAAGAGATCCAACTAAGCCCTGGGGAAGGGAAAAATATCCTACTAGCCTTAACTCTTAAAACTGGGATTAGACAAAAGAGCAGGGAACCAAGCTGCTCTAGCCCCTTGAAAAACAGCTACACTGGGCCTCAACAGGGCTCCCTTCCACAACACCTAGGTTCCAGGATTGACATTAAACATCAACCTTAAAATAACTGAGTCCTTTCCCTAGCTGGCCCCCTCTGCCCCAGAGAAAGCTGCACTGTAGTGCTGCCGTGCTTGTGAAGTGCTAAGGGACCATCAGGTACAGAGAGGTAGGTTGTTCTTGCCACTCTGAGGGTTCCTACACACAGCTGCTCCTCACACTTCCAACAACTGCAATCCTGGCTACCCCCTCTGCTGCAATTTGCAGGCTGAGACAAGCAAACAGTGTCTCAGCAGAGAGGTGTAGAAAGTCAGTATCTAAATTGGGTGGGGACCCAGTCCCAGAAACACCATCCTGAAATAAGGTTGCAGCTCTGGAAATGTACAATTCTCAGCTCTTCCACGTAAAATACGGGAAACACTTTACCCTGTTTCCTCTCCCTCTTCTCCCAGCTGCCCGTGTACAAAACAGGGCATCAGGCAAGGGGTGGGCAGGTGCTGACCCCTGCAGGAGCAGTTGCTAAAGTAACTGGATTAAGCTATCTTGAGATCAGATGATCTCATTTAGCTTTTTGGTGAGGGAGAAGAGGATGAAGATGAAGAACCTATTTGCAGTTAGCCGAGGTAGTAACAGAAATAGGCAAGACAGCAGGAAAGATTCTGGGCTACAACAGTGCATTAACACGCTGAAATATGGGGATTTTCTTCTCTAGCAAAGCTCTGCCTAAAATCACACAAGCAAAGGGTCAGAGATCCTCACCTGTTTAAGAGGCAGCAGAGAAAGGTGATACTGGGGACAGCAAAAGCAGACCTTTACAACCTCTGCTGCTCCTGACTGTGGAATTGCACATTCTCCTCCATGAATGAAGTTTCAAAATATTCAAAAACCTTTGCCAAGGTATTTCACCCCTTAGCTATGAGCAGGCAGATGCCTTCAAACAGAAATCTAGCCCAAGCCAGTAGGGCCCTGAGCTCCACCAATGGTTAAAACAGAAGTAGGGGAGGAGGGACAAGAGAATGGAGTAGACACTGGATCCCTTGAGTCAAGACCCTAGAAACCCAGTGAGAACGAAAAATGGAGATGGGAAGAAAAAAAACACTTGGATCTAAGGCTCATAACCATTCTGGGTCCCCAGGGAATGCCAAGGAGCTTGGTACTGATGCCTTACAGGAGAGCTTGTGAATGGCATGATGCTGTCAGAGGTGCTCTGGAAGCTGTAGGTGTCTTCTGACTCCAGGCTGACATAATTCATATCAGCAGGGTAGCCATGATAGAAGTTCATCTGCTGGCCTAATAAACCCATGGCTTGGTGGGTATTGCAGCTCGTCCCACCTTTGCCAAAGAACCCCTCATCCTCCACAGCCATGAAAGAGTAGAGGCTCTGCCCATTCCCATAAGTCTGGCCACTGCTGTAAGCCTGGTGCATGTTGGTCACAGCCTGACGGTTCCTGCTGGAACTGACAGGGAAGCCCTGGTGAAATGTGGGGGTCATATCCAGGTATGCAGCCTGATGGAACCGGTTCTGGGAGAGAGAGAAAGAGAAAAAGCTCAATAATGCAATAATGTTCAATAATGCAGAGCAATGCACAAAAACTGTGCCCATTCATTTGGCACCACCCCATCCCCCAAACCAAACAATAATATGGTTTTCATACTCATTGTCATCACTGCTGAGTCATAATAGCAGAGATGACAAGATCTTAAATTAGTAATCCCCAGCCCTATATATCTGAGAGCACCATGCTGGGAAAAAACCAAACATGATTAGCCTTGCTGACCCTCTGGCCATTTTGTTTTTTGTCTTGCCTCACCTGGGAGATAAGTGAACTGGCAAATAAGGTCTTTCAATTGCCAGGGCAGGCTAAAAATAAATGCCACTGTAAACCTTACTACAAGGGATACAACTATGTTCAGTTCTGTGCCCCTTGTTACAACAAGGGCATCAGGTTCCTGGAACGTGTCCAGAGAAGAGCAACCAGGATGATGAAAGGTCTAGAAAACAAGTCCTCTGAAGAGTGGCTAAGAGATTGTTTAGTTTGGAGAAGAGGCTGAGGGGAGACCTTATAATTTTCTACAACTACCTGAAAGGAGGTTGTAGTGAGGTGGGTGTTTGCTTTTTCTCCCAAGTAAATAAAGAAACAACTAGAGGACATAGCCTGAAGTTGCACCAGGGGAGGTTTAGACTACATATTAGGAAGAATTTCTTCACTGAAAAAGTGTAGTCAGGTGCTAGAATGGAGTCACCATCCCTGGAGGTACTTAGAAAACAAGTAGATGTGGCACTTCAGGACATGCTCTAGAAGGCACAGAGAGGTTTTTTTGGTTGGCTGGTTTTCTTTGGGGTTTTCTTTTTGGATTTTATTTTCAGTTGTTTCCCCATCCCCCTCATTGATGGTTGGACTTGGTTATCTTAGGTCTTTTCCAACTGTTATGATTCTGTGTGATCAAGTCCTGTGCATTGTTTGAGTTAGCATGTTGGGCATAATGTACTTCCTCTCCTCAGACTGGAGGAGCCAAAGCTGATGGTGTTGGGGAAAGGAGGAATTCTCTCACCTGTGGTAGATACACTCCTTTTTCCATCCACTGGCTCTCCTTCTGGCAACGTTTGAATTTCATGCGTTGGTTCTGAAACCATGTTTTCACCTAGAAGTGATGGGGAAAGCACATTAGAAAATCAGTTTTCAGAGCTTACTACACACCCTAGAGATTCTTTGCCTTCTACCCCAATCCAGTTTCTACTTGGATCCTAATATTGTACATGATTTCAGCAACTAGCAATATGCCGCAGACCCAGGTAACCATAAGATCAGAGCTGAGTCATGAAGATTTAACATTCTTACTCCTCATCATCATGGGATCTTTCATTACAACAAAAACCCTACCTGAAGAACAGGCCAAGATAACTGCAGAAATGCATCTCACTTCTGCACCAAGATCAGTGCTAACACAGGAGTGACCTACTCATTCAGTCAGACAAGAGAAGCTGGCAGGACACATGGGCCCTTCTCCCTAAGAAGAGATCCAGCTGACACTCTGACCAAACCAACTTTCATAGCAGTATGACCATCTGACTTTTCACATTCATCAGAAACAATACATGTCCACACAGAACAGTAGCCTGATTCTGCAGAGCCCTGCTCTCTACGCACTTTCAAACACCTGCATGGAGTGGGTGGGTAGTGCTGGAACCAAATATAAGACGAAGACTGAGTCATAAGCCTTCACACCCTCTGCTCTCATGTAAGCAATGGCATAAACAGGATCACAAAAGCAACCTATCTCTGGGGTCCAAGATAAAAAGAAAAAAAAACCACACACACACACACACATCTGCTCACAAAATCACACCAGGGATGTGACTCGGCTGCTCAGAGCAAGATGTTCACCTGCTTGTAGGTGAGCCCCAGGGCAGTTGCCAGCTCCCGGATCTGCAGGGGGCTGAGATACTTCTGGCTCTGAAACCGCTGGTGCAGGGTTTGCAGCTGCTCCTGGGAGAAGGCTGTGCGGCTCTTGGCCTTCCTCACCGCACCCTCACTTTCCTCCTTGGCCTTCTGGAAGGAGGGATAGGGCGATGGGCGCTCCGTGCTGGGGCTCGTTGCAGAGTCCGGGGCGTACTGGGTGAGCGTCCCAGAGCTGGAGGAATCTGAAGAAACGTTCGGGATGAAAAGCAATAATTAGGGTGAGGAGGGTCAGGAGGAGACTTAGAAGTCCAGCTTCTCGGGAGAAGCAAAGATTGCAGCTGCCCTGGGGACTTGCAGGGCTGCGCAGGCAGCACGGGGAATTGCCGTGTGCCGGGCACAGGCACCCTTGGGGCAGCGGAACCGAGACTCCTCTCTCTGCTCCCCCCATCCTCTGCCCTTTCCCGCCGGGAGGAGGGCAAGGCGCCCGGCTCCTGCCGCCGCTTCCAGCGGGGCAGCCGGAGGAGGCCCGGCGCAGCCCGGCCCGGCCGCGGACACAGCGCTCGTCGGGGCGCGGCAGGCCGGCTGCCCCGGCATCGCTCCCCACGCCAGGGACAGGAGGGCCACAACCACCCTCAAAAACGAGGGCAGCCCCATCGCTCCCCCAAGGTGGGCCGGGCCGGGCCAGCTCGTACCTGGCTGTCTGGGCGTCTTCTCCGCCGTGGGGAAGTGGACGGGGTCCGGCGGCTGAGCCTCCTCGACGGACACGCTGTCCATGCTCCCTGGAGAGAGCCAGTAATAATCCCCATACCTGACGGTGCCAGGGTAGGGCAGATAGGGCGGCATGGCCAGGTGGGTGCTCATGGCCGGACCGGGCCCCCCAGCCCCGAGCAGACGGCGAGATGGCGGTAAAGGTTGCAGGCAGCCCGCGGGCAGGTTCACCATTGGGCAACGGTGGGGGGATGCTTTATGTCCTCCCCAGCCTGGCCTTGGCTAGCAAGAATTGTCATGACCATTGTCATGTTAAAGTCAGTTGATTGGAGGGGAGGGGTTTTGGGGGCATTCAGGGAGTGGGGGAGGGCTGGGACAACAAGCCCTTCTTCCCAACTTGGCTCCTAGGTGCGCGGTGGGGGTCAGACCTTCACTGTCTACACACCCCTGCCCACTGAGGGAGGGAGGGAAGGAAGAGCCTTGATTCCCCCTCGGGGCCAGAAGTCCTGAGCAGAGCAGACCGGTGAGTTGGACAGGGCTTGGCAGACACCCCCCACCCCCCATTTAACACTTCTCCTCCCCACCTCCGCCTCCCCACCCAAATTCAAAGAGTGGAGGGGAACCCAGAGCTCGCCCCGGGGCATGCGGAGGCTCTGCGTGTCTGCATTGCAGATCGCTCCCATCACTGCAAACAGATAAGCCCTCCACCTCTCCGCAAGTGAATACAGGCTGGGGGCAGGGGTGACGGCTCTACGGAGCGGTGTCTATTGGGGGAAGAGGGCTCAGAGAAAGAGAAGCTTCTTCTGCAGTGACTCGCCCAAGGCTGAGACGGGCAGGCCTGTTTTGCAGGGGCACAAAGAAACGACTTTTTTTTTTTTTCAAGCTTATTTTCTCAGCCATTTGACACTTTTTCTTTTGAAAGAACTGATAACTTTAAAAAACCTAAAAGTTTATATTTGCTAGGCACCCGGGAGAGCTAAGAATTACCCAGTTAAGAGCATCTGTAAAGGAGCCTTATAGATTTGAAGCCAGAGTGCACAGTCTGCTTGGAGAGGATAAAGTACTTCTACTTCTCTGTTTCCCTTCTCCCCATCTATTACTGCTTCTCTTCTGTTAAGGAAATTAAAGTCTTATGAGGAGGATCTCCCAGCTCGAGAGTTACAAAACCTTGAAAACCATCTCGAGGAAGTACATAGGAGGGCATGTGACACATCAAGCAAACTCCCCACCTCTCCCTCTCCAAGGAAACACGACACAGGCACCTACCTGTTTACAAAGGCAGGGGAGTAACTACTAACCCACTGCACGGTTAAAAATCTCTTGGAGGTGACAGAGAGGGTTCTCCCTTGACTTCCATATATCTCTTCCTCCCCTCTCGAATCATGATGAGAAACGAGCCCCACCTGGTGCTCTGAGCCCACGGCTGCTTTCCCGGAGAGTGGGTCCTTGGACCCACCTTTGATCACCTCCTAATTAACGGTGATTTCGTTTCTCAGTTGGAACCCGGACAGGATCCAGACCCAGAGACGATTAGGAACGCGGAGGAAAGCGGCTAGAATGGGGCGAGAGGGATGCCATATACAGCTAGAGCCGGAGCCTGCATCTCCCCCCGCAGATTGCAGTGCTAGCCAGGGGGCTGCCTGCCACCCCGGACCCCTCCCCTTGCCCTCGCAGCCCCAGCCTCTGCCTTTCGGGCAGTTCGCTTGCTTGGTGCCATCAGCTCCGCTAAGGAACACACGGAAAGAGAATTCCCCTCGCCGTGCTGCCCGTTGTGGGGTCGAGGGCCACCAGACCCTATGGTGCCCTGCGGACAGAGCTGTCCTGGGACACGGTGCTCCCGACCGCGACTCTCCGATTGACCAAAACCAGATCATTGCGTAGATGGAGAAAAACACGGGGTGGCAGAGTCGAGGGGAGTGTGGAGGGTTATGTCTACAAACCAAAGCCCTGGCATTGGGCTGTCTCTCAGCAATTTAAGGAGCACTCTGCCTCTATAGTGCACAGCAAAAATAAATAATTTTCTGTATTGACAGAATAATTTTAGTTGGAAAAGACCTTTAAGATCATGTAGTCCAACCACTGCCAAGTCCACCACTAAATCATGTCCCTAAGTACCATACCTACACATCTTTTTACATCTCCAGGGATGGTGACTCAGCCATTTCAATGCGAAGTCTCTTCCACTGCGTGACAACCCTTTCAGTGAAGGGTTTTTTCCGAATATCCAATTTAATCCCCCACCCCCGGCACAACCTGAGGCCATTCCCCCTTGCTCAATTGTTTGTTACTTGGGAGAAGAGCACAGCACCCACCTTGTTGCCTACTACTGGCACAGGCTGCAGGATGGAGACCCTGTGTCTCCAGGAGACACTGCCAGCATTCTAACAAGCTGCAGGAACCCCCTGGGCATGGGAGAGGGCAATGAACAGTTTTGAGAGACACCCATGGCAGAGGGACAGGCATTTAACAGCTGGAGTAATACCACCTGCACCAGAAAATCCACCCTCAAGAAACAGTGTGTGCATTTGGAAAAGCTGCAGTGGTGAAGCAGTTTGCAATTTTCATATATAGATGAGTTTTCATTTACAGATCAGATTCCCTGCCAGAGACAGACATGCTTTATGATGTGCATAGAATTGAATTGATTTAATTTCTCCTCTACTTTTTTTTTTTCCTTGTGTCTGTTAATATTTTTATTTTCTCGTTCCACTTGCCTTCCATCCCCTTTGTTTTTATGCTTTTACTACAAAATCTCTTTTCCATATACACCCTTCCAGTGATAATTTGCTCATTCTACTCAACCATAGTTCTGATCAGGTGACAAAGTGTGTCTTTTTAATGTCTCTGTGAGAGAAACAAGGCTTGTGTGCTTGTGTGAGTGTAAAAACAGTGCCATCTAAATAAGGAATTTATTTAGAAAAAGAAGCATGGTTATTTCCCCTCAAAGAAATGATACACATAAAAAAATCTTGGGGAGGTAAATCCAGAAGTCATACAGGGACAGAGGATGCTATGAGAGGCATTTGAGAGGCTCCCCAGAGTGCTAGGTCTGGTACCTCTGCTCTGTGGCACCATCAGCTTGTAAAACTGGATATACTGCCCCTGAATGTCTAGAGCTGCTGTGCTTTTAAAAAGTACCTATTGGGAGTGACTCATAGAGCAGATGCAAGTATCCACTAGTGTTTCTATTAGAGCTGATTTCAGCTAGAACAACAATACAGTTCCGAACTAGTCAAGTTCTGTTCGTCTCAACAGAGTCAAATAGCAGCAACAATCAGGGTTTTTTTTTGGCTCAAGGTTGTGTTCCACTATCCCTTCGTGCTGTGTCCAACTCCCTTTTTCAGTTCTTAATTAATAGCCCAATATTTTGTAGCATTAGTCAGGTAAGCATAAATTGGCTCATGAAGTGTATGGAAGTGAATGTAACAATTTACAGCGTGCCCTAACACAGCTTTTCCAGAGCCCTTCAACAGCAGAGATCCAAGCTCTGGTCTAAAAGCAGTCTTGGCATCTTGGCCCAAGTACAGGTGAGATCCCCCCAGGAGTGTCAGTAGGGTCATTACTCTCAGAGGGCTGGAGCTCAACCCCTTGCACTGAAGAAAAGACAATGTTTACACAGACTGGAGTTGAGGAAGCTGGCTGATCCTATAAATCCACCTCTGGAGCTTATCCTACTGGGTCAGAAATGCTACAGCTTCCTGCCTCAGAGCATTGCTATGCTCATCTTCATCATCAGGTTAATGTTACAGTGGCAGGGCTTGCCTCAAGTCAGGTGTTCTTCTGTCCTCCTGTAGCTAGCCCAAACCTGGGTCATCTATGGTTTGGTGAATACTGTAAAGTGTCACTGAGTGTCACCGTGCCATTCTGCTCATATTCATGCAAGACTCGGGCTTGGTATTAATGAAGAGACCTGACCTGAGCCCCACTGTCCCTCAGAGGTTTCCCTGGTAGACCACACCCTCTGTTAGGGATGTGCATGGCCGGGAAAGGCAGGAAGAAATCCCTCCCTTGTATTCTGTTGAGCTTGTCTGACTTTTCTACCAAACAGGCACCTCTGATTATTATTATTATTTTTTAAATTGAACGTTCCTCAAGTTAGGTGTATGAGAACATTCTTGTCCTGTAGCCCTCAGTACTCTCACAGCACTTGGCTCCGGAGAGCCTACCCCCTGTAGTGTGGCCACGGCTCCCAGTCTGGACCCAGGATGCCATGTTTGTGGAAGAAAGGCTGAGAAGAAAGAATAACAAAAATTAGACATTCATTCATATTAAAATACAGTTTTCTTTTTTCTTGATTGTTTATGGGAGCTGGTCTAGAAAAGGACTAAGCTTCCTTCCCCTCCCCCCCCATTAACAACACAGTCTCTCAATCACCTGAGAAATGCTGGATAATGTGGCCCTTTGTTAGCAGCAGAGAGGCAGATTAGGACAGAGAAGCCATAGCAAAAAATTGAAGTGACTCCTTGAAAACGCAGGAAAACTGAGTGTCAAATAACATGAGCCAACCTAAATTTCTAGGATTTGACTGGTCCCATCTTTCTTTACCGACCCTTCATCCATGCCTGCCACGGACATGATGCTCGAGTGCTATCGCTGTAAGCACTGATCTTAAGGAACATTCCCTACCAGTGCCCATCAACTGGAATATGGAATAGTCTCCTCAAGGGATGACTGGCAAGCAGCACAGCTTGGACAGGATTGTGCAAAGTCTGCGGGAGATGGAGAGATTGTACACATTGGGCAAAAACCTTCCAAGCATCTTCCCTGCTCGAATTCCCCCCGTTAGCAAGGGTGGTTGTTCCTATAGTCTCAGTTAGATGTCCTCTTATTTAAAGCAAGCCGCACAGGTAACCCGTGTGTCCAAATGCTTTTTGCCGTTTCCACCACCAGAGGGGAACAGCGAGTCCTGTGTTACCGTACGAAGGTGCTGTGTGCCTCCAAACATGAGTTACCCCCTCACCTCCCCTCCTAAAGTGTGCTCTGTGCCAGGCAGAGCCTTTTGCTCCCCACTCACACACTGCTTACGAAACAAAAGCGCCTTTTTATCCTGAGACTTCTTTGCTCGTTTTCCCCATTTCTGGTGAGGACAGGTTCCTACAGCTCACCCGGCGGGAAAATCCCTGCAAAATCCATTGTTCCCAGAGCCTTGGGTTGGAGCCGGGCACTGCAGTGGCAGATGGAGTCCACGCGTGGTGAAGGGGCTCCCTTGAGTTCACTGTGTATTGTGGCACCCCCTTTCTTTCACATCCCTCATATGAGGCTGATCCCAGGTATTTCACCACTGCTAAGGCATATTTTAGAACAGGTCTAATGAGGTTTACAGATCAAGTGGATGACCGTAATTAGACTTGTGCAGGCTGCCAGTGGGCCCGCAGTTTGCAAGTGCTGCTAATACATCCCACTAATCAAGATCTTCCAAGTTAGCCCGTAGTTTCCAGGCAACTCACTGTGCCCATTCTGTGCTATCCGGATTTTTTAAACCCTCGAAAGGTAAGAGCAGATCACCTTCGAGGCAAGTGTCTAATTACAGGGAAGGCTGGGATTAGGAAAAAGGGTGCTCATTTTTTAAATCAGTCAGGGGCTGAGACAGGATTCCCCACATTGCCTGGCCTTTACCCCCCCTGTCCATCCTCTCCTTTTCTCCAAGACTGGCTCTTGCACATTCATTCGTCAGCAATTAGCAAGTGTTAGGGCGTGAGGCTCCCCGGTTGGCGACTGCTCTACATCTGAATGGTAGAGCCCCTGGAGCCCAGGGCTGTGGAATGGAATCTGCAAGTGAATGTCGTCTGGGACTGAGGAAGAAAAAGATTTACCTGCTTTTGTCTAACAACATTGGCTGAGGTGGAAAGAAAAAGATACAAAGAAGAGACAAACAGTCAGAGGGTGTAGCTTTTTTAACTGGATGTCATCTGTCTAGGAACTGAATCCAGTGAGGGATGGAGGCTGAGGAGAGGAATACAGCCTTGGTATCAGTTGGTGGCTTAAAGGTGAAAATCATCCGTACTTCATGTCATTTAGATTGTTCGTGAAGAACCAGATCATACCAGGCTGTGAAAGCAGATCTTCAGAGACAGCAAAGAAAAAAATCTAAGAGATTGTACTATGAACAGCAGCTCTTCCTAGGCTGCAATGTCAGGAAAAAACGTGGAATCACATAGTGAAAAAACTCCAGACCCTCAGACTCTTCTTTGACAAAATAAAAATTCTTCCCCAGCACAGCTTAGTCGTGAAGGAGGAAGAGCAACCAAAGCTGTCTGTTGGAAATAACATCTTGCTAAAAATTCCTCTTATAAACCCAACTGAGTCCTGCATGCAAACTCTGGGGCTGAGACAGGCCTGAGAACCCCTTCTCTTGACCCTACTCAGAACTAAGTTGCTTTACTATAGCTGTAAACAGCCTAATAATAGAGTCAGTGCCTGCAGGTGCAAAATAACCTTGCAGGGTGTTGTATGGCTTTGGTGCAAAGATGCAGATGTTGACTCCTGATCTAGCAGGGCCTTCTGACATGGTAATATCTCAGCTATCTCTCTTCACTTGCTGTACCCACCAGAATTTCTGCTCCTTTTGCAGCAGAAATGGTCAAGCAGGATGTAGTTAACTCTCCTCATACACTACTGTTCACAGACTGCACATTGACAAAAAACACAGAAAATTTCTATTTCTATCAGTACCCACCTCTTCTGTGAACCCATGTGC
Source organism: Heliangelus exortis (assembly GCF_036169615.1). NCBI lineage: Eukaryota > Metazoa > Chordata > Aves > Apodiformes > Trochilidae > Heliangelus > Heliangelus exortis. The sequence continues at coordinate 119,755,363 of NC_092422.1, read as the reverse complement.
TGGCCCCAGATGGAGGTCTGATTTTGGGGCACCTGAACCTGTACCTCTCAGGACCAAATGATACCATTATGGAAATGCCAAGGGCTGCTGGCAGCTGCTTAACAGCAACCTGCTGTAGCACCAGGCAACAGGAGGGAAATAAAACGCTCACAGTCAGACTGTTCCATGTAATATCCTCCTCCTGGATTTAAAACCCCCCTATGGTGAAACACATGAGCACCTGGTTTCAACTTCCTGAAGTTAAGGCCAAAAAGGAGGGAATTAGCCCAGTGGGCCAGGTGCTGCTTTCTGGTCCTGTCATATAAGTGGGAGAATTCTTCAGCAGGGATCCATTCTGGTCCCATGACAGTGAAAGACTGTTTCACATCAGCTTGGGCAGCAGTGAAGTTTGAAATTTTTCTGTGTTTGTGACATGATATCTGAGCGCATAACTGACCCTTTGTTTAAATTTGGCAATAAATTAATTCCTGGGCAAAGAAATAAAGTTATACACTGAGAAAATGGTGGGCCACATTAAGTTGAGGGCAGGAAAGAGAAACAGAGAACATAAAACCAATCTATTCAGACTGGGTTCCTAGATTGCCTTCATTGTTATGATGTCTGAGCATTTTCTGGTGGAGTATTCAGTGCCTTACTCAGATCTGCCACATGTGGTTCTTGGTCTCTTTCTCATCCTCCCCACAGGGAGAGAACTGCACATGTTGTAGAGGATTTCACTTTGGGTCACTTGTTCTGGTTTCAGGCTTGCTCATAACATGCTTACAGCTGTTTGTATTTGAGGTGCATGTTGGAGAAGGACACATTCTACTTGGAAAGCAAAGTGGTGGAATCAGAGTAAATTGTAGCACAGTCCTACTATGAACCCAGAGACAACTCTGGCTCCTGCCAGGACGAGATGTTCACGAAGTTAGAGAGCTCCTCTGTACCAGCAAAGTGGAACTCTACCAGAGCAGATTCCAGCTTTTGCCTTCAGAGACTTAAAGGAATCTATATGCTGGTCTTGAGGCCACTGGACACATGGTGGAGATGGTGAGCTGGGCAGGGTGATAAGTAGGGGACAGCCCTAGTTAGAAAACATGGGTCAGATACAAAGAAAATCAGGCCAACACGGGTGGGGGAAACACTCCCCAGTCCTGTCTTTGTGCTGTAGTTAATTGACTTTGCAGGCTGCCAACACTGTCTGCTAACAGGTATCCGGAGGATCAGAGTTTCTCTTTGTACGAGTTGTCAGAACAAGGATAACTGGTCTGATCCCGTATATCAGGAAGTGGTGGACTTACAAAACAGAAAATGTCCAGGCTGAGGGATGTCCATCATGTGCTGTGTTCATCACAAGCCTACATGCATCAGCAGACCTATTAACAGACAACTTTCAATATCATGGAAAGACCTTACCTTACCACAGGGCTTGCTGTAGTAGGGTAAATCTCAAATACAAGGGTAAATCTCAAAGCCAGCACTTGACTCTGTGGCTTGGTTATGAATAATGATGGGTTTGGACAGTTTGAAGCTAAGGAGCTGCAAAACCTAGATGAGATGCTGGTTAAATACTCTGGCAGTGGCCTGAAGGAGTGATATCCAAACTGCAAGAAAGGCAAGGCAATTACATTGGATAGTTCTGTGGCACAGTGGTCTACCAATGGCCTAGTTTGGCATGACCTAAATTTATCACGTTAGGGGAAGGACTGAAAATTAAAAAAAAAAATAATCTCCTCAGTATAGCTGACAAAGTGAAAATACAGCCCTAATTAATCACTTTCTACAAAGAGGTCACTTCCCACTTCCCCACCCCACACTCAGCAAGACATAGAGCAGTGGATAATTGCTATTGCTTTTTTTGTTTTCTCCACAGGCCAGGAAACTGAGGCACAAGGATTCATGCTGGCCTGTATGTTCTAGCAGGCCTGAAGCCAGGGTCAGGTGATACACGTGTTTTTGACACCTTATATTCTTAGGCTGAGAAGAGGTGAAGATCTGTCCTGAGGATCACATGCTGACAATGTCTCCTGCTCAGACTGCTGCTGTATTTAGGCTGTGACACTGCTGCTCCCTGTCCCCCAGACACAGGCATCACACAGAGAGGGCCAGGAGGCTGTTTGGGTTTATCAAACACCTGATAGGACACCTTCCACCAGAGACCTTTGCTGTGTTGCTAAGATGTTTTGGGAGCTGGCTACCCTCCCGTGCTCCTGCCTCAGGCTGCTGCTTACCTGGTGCTTGAATCCCCTCAAACCTCTGAGGGAACACGATTTCAGGCAGAGAGCAAGTCACTTCACATTGCTCCAAATAATGGCACTGACCTGAGTGAGCAGCTCCTCCTGGGTTTCTGCTCTAAGTGATCAGCTCCATCTCACACTGGGACAGAAGATGTGAGCCGCAGACCGACCCCGCAGCTTGCAGCCTCCCCAGACTCGGGGTCTGTGGCCCTGATGTTAGACAGTCCCGGGACACAGGGATGGGGAAGGGGTGGAGAAGATGCCCGAGACCAGCATGTTTCAGACAGCTTTCTTCTGGGAAAGCCAGAGCATCCTCCGCACCTGGAGGGCAACTTACTGGGAGAGGTCGAGGGAAGGTCAGATCGTGGATGGGGGGGTGCGGCAGTGGAAGAGGAGTTCCCCCCTTCTGCTCCTTGCTTTCCTCCTTGCTTCACCCTCAGGCGGCCAGCGAGAGGCAGAAGACAGCCGCGAAGGCAGGGGCAGGGGAAGGTCCCTTTCCCTTTCCCTTTCCCTTTCCCTTTCCCTTTCCCTTTCCCTTTCCCTTTCCCTTTCCCTTTCCCTTTCCCTTTCCCTTTCCCTTTCCCTTTCCCTTTCCCTTTCCCTTTCCCTTTCCCTTTCCCTTTCCTTTTCCCTTTTCTTTTCCCTTTCCCTTTCCCTTTCCCTTTCCTTTTCCCTTTCCCTTTCCTTTTCCCTTTCCCTTTCCCTTTCCCTTTCCCTTTCCCTTTCCCTTTCCCTTTCCCTTTCCCTTTCCCTTTCCCTTTCCCTTTCCCTTTCCCTTTCCCTTTCCCTTTCCTTTTCCCTTTCCCTTTCCCTTTCCCTTTCCCTTTCCCCTTCGCCTTCCCCTTATCCTTTCTGTTTCCCTTCCCCTTCATCTTCCCTTTCCGTTTTCCTTTCCCTTCCCTTCCCTTCCATGTCCCTTTACCCTTCCCTTCCTTTCTCCTTTCCTTTCCTTTCCCTTTCCCTTTACCTTTTCCTTCTTCTTCCCCTTCCCTTTTCCTTTCCCATTCCTCTTCCTCTTCCCCTTCCCCTTCCCCTTCCCCTTCCCCTTCCCCTTCTCCTTCTCCTTCTCCTTCTCCTTCTCCTTCTCCTTCTCCTTCTCCTTCTCCTTCTCCTTCCCCTTTCCCTTCCCCTTCCCCTTCCCTTTTTCCTTTCCCTTCCCCTTCCCTTTTTCCTTTCCCTTCCCTTTTTCCTTCCCCTTCACTTTTTCCTTCCCCTTCCCCTTCCCCTTCCCCTTCCCCTTCCCCTTCCCCTTCTCCTTCTCCTTTCCCTTCCCCTTCCCTTTCCCCTTCCCCTTCCCCTTCCCCTTCCCCTTCCCCTTCCCCTTCCCTTTTTCCTTCCCCTTCACTTTTTCCTTCCCCTTCCCCTTCCCCTTCCCTTTCACCTTCCCTTTCACCTTCCCTTTCCCCTTTCTCTTCCCCTTCCTCTTACCTTTCCATTTTCCTTTCCCTTTCCCTTTCCTTTTCCCTTTCCCTTACCCTTTTCCTTTCCCTTCCCTTTACCGTTCCCTTCCCTTCCTTTCTCTTTTCCTTTCCTCTCCCTTCCCTTTCCCTTTTCAGGGCCAGGCAGGGGCAGCAAGCCGGAGATGTGTTTACTGAGATTTGGTTATCCCTCAATCATCGCTCCTCCCGGGCAGCACAAGATGCCCCAGTGCCTTATGAGAGACAGGAGTGAGGAATACTGTGGGCATTTGTCCCGCCTCTCTCCCTCCCATCTCCCAGTTGCAGATTCCAGGAGATCTCCAGCTGGCAGGGTCATGAGGTAAAACCACTCCATGCCTCAGTGTCTGAGAAATTCCTCTTGGTCATGGGCTTGGTAGGCATCACAGACACAGATCTTGATAGCTGCTGCTCCATTTGTAGCATGAGGAAGGCTTGGACTGCACAGGTCTTTTACAAACTTGGGTCTCTCTACACACAGTCTACTCTTTCCGTGCCTCAAAACAAGAGCTGAGCTACAGCTGTGGTAAAGGGAAAATGGGGAAAGCACAGAGAGTGCTGTGAATGTGAACAAGGTATGCAGTGATGTCAACTGTGACAGCACACGAGTCTAGGAAATTCTGTTTACTCATTTTGCATCTGTCATGGTTTAACACTGGGCTGGTAATTAAACGGATGGCAGATGCTCTCTATTAATCCCTCACAGTTCCCTTATAGGTAAAGAAGACAACAAGGGAGAGACTTACAGATTGGAAATTAAACTACACAGCTTTAATGAAACAATATTGATAGGAAAAAAAAGTAATGAAATACATACAAATATGTGCAAACCCCCTACTGTGCTCCCCCCTCCAGTAATGCTCATGTCACCACTGATGCTGCAGGGCAGGCCCTGGCAAAGTCCTAGAGTGGGGTCCTGGAATCTGCAGCAGATGGGAGCTGGATGCCAGAATGCACAGAATCAGGAATGCATGGGTTGGGGTTGAAGGCAGATGAACAGATGGAGTTCACTTAGAATGCCAGCCATGGATACAGAGAACTTGACCCTCATCATCCTTCAAATTTTTGCCTAGTATGGGATGTAATACTTCATTTGATCATTTTTGGTCACCTGCCTGGTGCCCTCTCCAAAGGAGGGTCACAGCTGTGACCCCTTTACTCCCTTTTGTTTCCAAAGCGTGGCCATGATTTCTCCTGCTGACAGCAAGTCCTGGACACAACCTCTATAAAGTAGTATTTGCATTGGCATTACCTTAACTGGCTGAAAGCTAGCTTCATTAGTCCAAAATGCACCTCTTTTCTTGTTTATACAGAGGGAGGGACTAGCATCCTCTCTAGGGTTAAATGTCTGACTGTAACTATCTTTTTGCAAAGGAGAGGCTAAAGGTGCCACTAGAAATCTTTCAGAGATGTTGACTCAGCTGTTCTGTTCTCAGTGGCAGCTGAGACTCACTACTCTATTTGTGTTTCTTTCAGTATGACATGGTTACCAGCTCCTGGCTTTGCTGCAGGCTGCTCAGATTTTCTGTGGGTGATATTTTTGCTATTTGTGCTGCAGATAACTGGCTCATGCACTAGTTTCCACCAGATAGATACCTGTATGATAAAAGGCCACAGCCAGGGGAAATTTTCTGTGCAAATAAGCCCCCCAGCTAAAATGAGTTCTGAAGATTTGCAGGATGTAAACCCTGAAGGTACATGGCCTGAGCTCCTGGAGGACTCATTTATCTGGGAATCAAGCAGAGTATATGAAATTATATGAATTTCCCCTGCTTTAGGATGATGTTGTTGCTAGCAGTTCCTGGAAGGAGGGGGGCATGTGCCAGAAGCCAGGATGGTAAAGATTAAAGGCTTCAGCTGAGCTAGGGGAGGGATTTCCTTACCCTCCATCACCTGTCATGCTCTTCTACTCTGTCTTCTCTGTGCATGGTGTGTGTAAACCTCATAGCATGGGGTATCCAGCATTTTCTTCCCCTGGCAGAGAGAGGTGGAAGCATGGTGTTCCAGGGGAGCCTCGTATGCCTGATCCATCTCTGATCTCCTCTTACTTTTTCTGCTTTTTCTTGTTCTTTCTCTTGGTTGCTCTTATTTGTCTCCTGTATTTTTTTCTGTGTATTTTTTTCCTTGCCATTTTAAATTACCATCACCTTGTATTTTCTTCCTTCATGACTCTTCACGACGCTTGCTATGTTTTCTTGATTCTGTGTGATGTGCAGCATTTGCTGGCCAGTAACCAAAGCAAACTTCATTTGAAGACAAACATAACTGTTCATAGAGTGGATTTTGATGTGCCCACTGCTTCCACCAATATGACTACAACCGTAGCTGCCATTAGCTACAAGGATGCAGGCAAGATACCAGTGTGGACCAGACCTCTGGCTTTCTCCTTTGTGTTCTGTTCTCTTTTTATTAAAGCTTGTTGTTTTGTTTTGTTTTAATTTTTCCATGGAGTGGAAGAATTATTTTATTCTGTATTATGATCCTCTGTCATCAGATCAGGTGATCCGTGTCATCCCTTCCAGCCTGTTAATCTATGGTTATTGTCCATTTATATTGTGGGGATTGTCAGATGCTCTCAGCATGCATGGTGCTGGCACCACCGAGGACACTGTCAAGGATATCAGTGCTGAGAACTTTCCACCAAACATGCTGCTGTTGCAGCTTCTCTGGCATGGTGGGAGTCTCTCCAAGAAAACCAGGGGATGGTATCAACCTCGTAGCTTCATCTACTTTCCAACTCTGCCCCCTTAGTCAGCTTGAATCAGGTTTCTTTGCATGTTACAAGAGCTGTTTCCATGTTTGCAGGTCTGCAGATGTACTTTATTTATATGTGTCAAAATATGTTTTGTCTTAGGAGAGAGGCCTAAACACCTTCCTAGTGTGCTTCCCCACAGCGTTAGGTACTCCTTTCCTGTGTGATGTAAAGATGACAGGATCCCAGGCTGGAGTAGATAAAGAGTATCCAATAACACCAATAGAGGGAATTCTGAGTTTTGTGGTTGTAGCAGAGTGAGTTTTATGAGTTCATGGCCATTCACTGTTGAGGACAGGAGGACTTTCTCATACTGTCATGTTGACATAAATATCCATACTATTTTCAGTGTGCCATAGATACCAACCACCTCAGCAGTCCCTTTGGCTTTGACAGTGCTTACCCATTATTTCAAACTCCAAGATTCATCTCAGGGAATTTTTGCACTCCTGCCCCGTTGACAGTGACAGAGAGTAGGGGTGGGGAACCACAAGAGGGAAAAATATAGGAGATGTACTTGCTGCAGCAGAACAGCCTGATACTATATTCAAGAAAAGCTTCAGCTTCATCTTTCTGAAGATGTGGTTGTCGGGGTGTAAATCCCACCTATGTGAGCTTAGTCCCTAGCTTTTTTCTGCAGCCCTTTGAGTTGATTTCTATCTTGGAGAGACAGCAGTGCGTGCAGGAATGAGAGCTGAGCTGACCAGGATTGTTCAGCTTTTTGTAAGGAAAGGGTTGCTTGCTTAGACAAAACCAAAAGATTTCTGTGGTTTTGATTTTCAGATTTTTTTCTTTTGATTCTCCAGGCTGAAATGAAAGTGATTAACTAGGTAGCCAGTCATGAGTGAAACTCAGGTTCGTACCCCTTTTTAAACCTGGCTGTTAGCATCCTAGCTGCATGCCACAGGCTATCATCTCTTTCAGAGGACAGGACAGTATGTGGGTGAGAAGCCAGTGAGACTGGGAGGGGAGGGAAGGTAAGGGGGCACCCTGTTGTGTTGTGAGTCAGAACAAGAGTATCTCATCAGGCTGATGCTTTTCAGGAAACAGAACTGCTGATTTTTGGCCAGCTGTCTTCAAGCTGGCTGAAGTAATTCAGGAAAGGTATTTCTGGGAAAGTGGAATTTCCCAAGCTTGTGATGCCTTGTTTCATAAAACATTGCAGCTTTCCATTATGGTTAGATTTTGTGCCTGGTTACTTTGGGCCAAAATCCATCTGTTCCTTTGCAGAGCTGATCTCTGAGGTCTTTTACTATTTCATGCAGACCTGACTGGATTAGAATTAAAATATCAAAAAATCTACAGAGGAGAATATTCTTCCCAAGAATATAACTGCAAGGGTGGTAACTGGCAGCAAAACAGCAATAACAAACAGCCAGAGATAGTTCTGCTGCTGCCATATGAACAATTTGTGCTGTAGTAAGTGGAGCTATCCTGCTTCAAAACACCTGCAAAGATAAGTATGCAAGCCCAATAAAGCAAATTTGGCTGTTCTTTTGGGATTTGGATTTGAGCCCATTTCACATCTCACCCTGTTCCTTCTTTAGGCATTGCTAAAAAATCACAGTATAGACACAGTTTGTTGCTTGGAGTAAAGACAAAGCTGTCCTGTCTCATTTTTGTATCTTTCTAAGGCTAAAGACCCAGGACAAACTGGGGCCAGAGAGGAAGGGAAATGAAGTTTCCCTTGTTCCCTGTCTCACCATAGGTTTCATCTGAACTGGGATTTTTTCCCTTGCCATGGACTTTTGCCAAAACCCCTGTCCCTAGCACTCCCTGCACAGCCACCATGTTGTCAGAGAATCTCTTCATCCCCGTCTCTCCTTTCACTACCCACTGCTGCAGCTTAAATTTTTGTTCCTGAGATACACAGATTCAAGAGAGGAGATGAACACAGGGCTGACTTGGATGGAGATGGAGGAAGAGATCAGAGGTAGATTCCACTGTCCAGCTGTATTGTCTCTTTGATGCTCATGTATTTGTGCTGGAAAAAAAATCCTGAAGGCATTAGAGTTGAACCACAAGGCAGAGAGGTGTTGATGCTGGTGCAGCAGAGGACCATCCGTGCACTGGAACAAGAGGGAGCATTTTCAGACTGGGGACAGAAGCAGCAGTGGTCTCAGCACATGAAGGCAGATTCCCCACTGGCTGTGCCTATCCCACAGGCAATAGCAGGGTCCAATCCTGTCCCAGTCGCCTCTGCTCTGATGTCCTGCCCCTCATACTGCCATGCCATGGGTGTGTAAGCAGCTACCTCTCAGGTGACATGCAGGAAGATGGGTGGTGGACTGGCTTCTACCATAATGTCCCCAATAAATTCCCCTGTAATGGAAAGACCTTGGAAATGGGCAACTAGAGCTGCTCAGATATATGTTGTATCCCAGCCTGGCTTTCTTTGCCTCTGCCTGACTCATGTTATTTCTTTATAGGAAGAGTTTCCCTGACAGGCTAGTTAGGGTGAAGTAACCAAAGGACAGTGTCATCGTTCAGGGAAGTCTCTTGGCAGTGAGGAGAGAAGCATCCTTTAAAGAGAGAGGGAAGCCATTTATGCTGTTGCACTGTTCAGTCAGTCTTTTCCCATTCCCTTTTTTATTTAAACACCTGTTTTCAAAATTGGAATTATTTCATTGTCTGCCCTTATTATGAACCAGTTCAGACAAGTGGGAAATCATTAAGGCAGCATGTACCTTATAAAGCAAGGGAACAGGCTTAGTAATAGGCATCACTAATTTTCATTGGGTATTTATTTGCCTCCTTTTTTTTTTTTTTTTTTTTTGAGCTCTGAACTGTACCCCTTGTTCTTTGTCTCAGGACCCTGGACAAATATATAATGTCAGGTGAGTGACAGTGACACAGGTCTGAGGCCAGAAGGGATGAGCTTTAGAAGGAAGGGTTCAGAACCTGACAGCAAAAGTCAGCAATCCAAGAGGCTACAAAGAGATGTGCTAGGAAGTGCTGTAGTTTTGTGGAGCACTGGTTTTGGTGGCCATTGCTTCCTACAAAACTCTTGTCCAGTACGGATCTTCCTGTCCTGTTCAACTCTGGGAGCTGATAAACAAGACCACAGATAGGGGGGCAGAAAGACTCAGCTATTGTGACATCAACATCCAATATGTGCATATGAAATGCACATATTGACATTGATGCTCTGCAAGCTTTTAAAAGAGGAAATGAATCACAAAAAGACAGTTGTGTTATGGTTTTATATTTCATGAAGTAATAAAGAGCAACATACTGAATGAGATAAATTGAACTAAAACATTATGACTCACATGTCCCATGACTAAGGTGTAAGAATAAGAACTTTCATATTCCTTGTTGAGTTACCTACCAGCTGATGATCTCTCATCATGTTTTTCATTGTGGTGCTCAATCTTTAACTGAAATAACAAAATAGCCAGAGTGCTAAAAAGACAACATGACTCTGGACTCATCAGTCAAAGTAATTGATTTTCTTCTTTTCTTCACTGAGTGTCTACCAATCTCATTACCTAACCTGATTCCTCTATAACCCCATCAGAACCCTGTAATGAATAATACTTTTAATTACCTGGCGGATCCCTGGCCATTAATGCCAGACCCAGGAAATGCTATCAGTCACTGGTAGGTCATGCAGAATTATTGTAGCTCAGGGGAGGGCCCACAGCAACATTCTGACAGGGCTCTGTTGACTCTCCCTAGCTATGCTTTTTTGCCAGAATATGTCCTATCTTTGTGAAGCTGGTGTTCCAGGTGGGACTGAGCATGGCTCATGCTGTGAATTGCAAGGGTGCACTCCTCTTGCACAGGACAGCTGCTTGGGCAGCTTCCTAGGGATGGACAGGCTATTTCTCGGGGCAAACACTATCCTATAACATGGCCTTAAGTGAAGAAATTCCACTTTGTGGTGGGGGAGCTAACATTATCTCAGCACTGCAGCAAGTGTAGCTTCATCAGTGGAGTTTCATCAAGTCCTAGGACACTGGAGCAGTGGGAGGAGACATTACAAGCCCAGAGTGTTTGGAAACTGGAAGCCCTCAACATTCAGCCTTTTGTTGCCAGCTCACTCAGAGGAGGTTAACCTGTGGCTTGGCAACGTTATCTGGAGCTGTCGCAGCATAGCAAAAGGGTCTCTTTCCCCAAGCTGTGGAGAATCCAGACCAGAATGTCATGTTGCAATTGCAGTACACATGAGATGATGAAGTGTGGAAGATTTAAAGAGATCCTGACTTAGGAAATGCTATGTTGTATCTCAAGGTGTGTTAGTTTTATAGCCTTTTGTTATTCACTAATATTGGTTGCATAGTGGGGAGTATGTGAGTGTGAATCACAGGTAAATTTACTAATCCTAAGAAATTATAGCTGTTGCTATGTGTGTGTGTTTATCCAGCTTTCAGGGGTCACAGATACAAGCAATTTGGTTTGTGGAGCTAGAGACAAAGTAATACAAAGAATGGGAAATGTCTTCTGGAGAAGACATATAGGCATTGCTTAATGTCAGCCCATCACATACTGCTTACGTCTTTGTAGGAAGTTGTTGACAAACATATTGTAGTGACCAGAGCTGCTACAGTTTAGTACAGTACTATCTTATCACTTGACTTCCTCTCAGGTGGTATCTGTTGCTCTCAGAGCAAGGTTGGTAACATAGATCACGTGAACAAATGCATAATGCACATTACCCAGCAGAAAACTTTCCCATCAAGTATCCACTCAGTCCATTTACAGTCTGAGTGTCCATCTTATCTTAGAAGTATTCTGAGTTTTAATATGAAATCTCAAGACAGGTCTATTCCTTAGTAATGTTTATCACAGCCATGGGCTCCATGAATTTCCACCACAAAGTTCCATTTGACAGAAGTAGCATATTCAGTACCTCACATGTATGCTTCCCTAGCAGAAGTTTCCTGCTAGCATCTGTGACCCTTTTCAGCTTTCAGAAAGTTGCACTGTAGCCACAGATACTTCCAATGCATGCACAAGCAACCATGTCAAAATGAACACACGGGTCATGCATCTTTTTACATCCTCTTCCAAGCCACACACAAAGCCTGCCCATCAGGACAGGGTGGTGTGCATTGGTCAGCCAACAGCCCACACTGCTCACTTTGTCCCTCATGGGCAGAGACAGTTTCTGAGGCAGCCAGCACCCAAGCCAAGAGAGTGTGACAAGCTAGTGTCAACATCTGGCTCTAGCTCCAGCATCAGCCCTGAAATCAGTGAAGCTCTTTTTCCCTCAGAATCATAGAATCATAGAATTGGCTGGGTTGGAAGGGACCTCTGAGATCATCAAGTCCAACCCTTGATCCACTGCAGTTACCAGACCAGTTACCAGACCATGGCACTGAGTGCCACATCCAGTCTCTTTTTAAATATCTCCAGGGACGGAGAATCCACCACTTCCCAGGGCAGCCCATTCCAATGTCTGATCACCCTCTCCGTAAAGAAATTCTTTCTAATGTCCAACCTAAACCTCCCCCAGAAACAGGGCTCAGCAGTTTTCTTCAGGCACTCCATAAAAAGAGAAATGGAAAAAGACCCTGTCAGCTCATGTAGTTTTGAGGTAGCCCAGGTATGGGAAAAAAAGAACAAGATCAGTTCCTGGAGGGCGATCAGTTCCTGGAGGGCCAAATAGCTCTGTCACTGTGTTAGGCCAAAGCTGTGTCTCTGCATCCAAACTGTGTTGAGCCTGAGGTAATCTACTTGTTGGATAGACCCCACACCACACTGCACAGATCCTGTCCATGAAGGAAAGCTCCCCATTTTTGGTAAACTGTTACATATTTCCTTATAGGCACACCATTCTGTTCCTAAAGGGTGTTGGAACTTCCTGCTGCACATGTGCTGGTGTCAAACAGGATATCCCTGCAGGCATGAGAGAAGAAGTGCACTGATTGTGCAAAGCATTAGCAATGGCAGAAAGCATGGATTAAAGAAGTTTTGACAGTTCTATGCTTGTATATTTTTCTATATTATCATCATAATTATCATTATCATCTATATTACATCATTATTATCAGGCAATGATCAGAATTTTAAATAGTTTCTAATAAAGCGTTAGAGGAAAGAAAATTATTAAATACCTATACTGGTGCACTTTATTACACAAAGTTTTAATATGAGAGATAGTTTTAGGAGCTGTTTTCATAAATTTAGTGCATTTTAAAACAAACTCGTTGCATTTCTGTTGAAGTTATGGATGATGGAACAATAGAAAAGGTATAAAAATTTTTAAAAGATATTTGTAATCAGTCAACAGGCTTTCAGGTACTGCATGTTTACATAGCAGCTGCATATTAACAGAAAAGAAATTAAAGCCTTGGAACTTTTTTATGTTGGATGTCACCCCTCTTTCATTTTCTCCCTTAACTCATCTAAATATATATGGGTACAATTCACCTTTCAAATACTCAGTCTTTACAGTTGGTGTATTTCTCTCCAGCTCTTAAATTCTGAAAAAATTACAAGTTTGCCTTCCTGAGCTGATGAACCAAATTTAGATAGAAAACTTAAATTTTTTAGGAACTTTTTTTCTCCCTAAGTTTTAATTTTGTAACATACTATTATCAAGGAATCAGCTATTAAGTGAGCTATTAGCCCTGAGGAGAAGGATCAGGTGGTATGGTGTGGACCAGAAGCTCATCAGGAGCCATCAGTGTGTGCTTGCATCCCAGAAAGCCAGCGGTGCCCTGGGCTGCATCAGAAGCAGCAGCGACAACCGGACAAGGGAAGGGATTCTCCCCCTCTGCTCTGCTCTTGTGAGACCCCATCTGGAGTGCTGTGTCCAGTTCTGGAGTCCCCAGCACAAGAAGGACACAGAGCTCCTGGAACGTGTCCAGAGGAGAGACACTAAAATGATCAGAGGGCTGGGGCACCTCCCCTGTGAAGCCAGGCTGAGGAAGCTGGGGTTGTGCATCCTGGAGAAGAGGAGGCTCTGAGACGACCTTACAGAAACCTTCCAATATCTGAAGGGGCCTACAAGAAAGCTGGGGTAGGGCTTTTTACACAGGTGTGTAGTGAGAGGACAAGGGGAAATAGTTTAAAACTTGAGGAGGGGAGATTTAGGTTAGACATTAGGAAAAAAATCTTTAATTTGAGGGTGGCGAGACACTGGCACAGGTTGCCCAAGGAAGCTGTGGCTGCCCCTCCCTGGAAGTGTTCAAGGCCAGGTTGGATGGGGCCTTGAGCAGCCTGGTCTGGTGGGAGGTGTCCCTGCCCATGCAAGGGGGTTGGAACTTAAATGATCTTTAAGGTCCCTTCCAACTCAAACAGTTCTATGATTCTATGATTCTAAGTGCTTGATTTTTTGAGTCAGGCTCCATACGTATATGCATAGCATACATAACAAGGCTGAACAGCAAGGACTTGATAGATGTAAAAAAAAAAAGAAAAGTGAAGTGATTGCATAGCTTTGGGCAAATTAGCTGTAAACTCACAGCTTATTTTAAATACTTTCTTACTGGTTTGGGGAGAACATGGAATAGGTGCTGGGATTCTGTATATATTCTGTCTATATGTGTGGAAATGTTTTATGATGTTTTATAAATTCCTTGTCTGTTCTGTTAGAACAATTTAAATTAACGTTAATCCATTATTTTTTAAATAGCAAGTCATATCTGTAGCATATATTTATGAGAAAGCAGAGTTTTGATTATACTTAGGTTGATTACACAGTAAGTACTTGGCTTAACACACCTTTAAGGTGGCATCTTGAAGATTAGTGTATTGCAAGACCGTACTAAAGAAATGGCTTTATGTCCCTGAAAGTATGCACAGGACACCCACTGCAATAGCTTATCCAAAGTGCAATATTCTATGGTCAAGAGGGTGTTTAAGACCATATTAAGCAAGACCTGGAAATTTTAACTTGCCTGTAGTTAGATGGTAACAACTACAGAGATCTTTGAACAAATCAGGGTTTTTTTAACAGCATACTGAAGGAATTAAGTGGTGACATTTGGCAACATTTATATTTGTTACATTTACGTAAGTTAAACAGAACATCTGTTAAAGAAATCTTCATGCATAATTTCTGTGGTTTATATACACAGAGTTTATATGGAAACAATATACAGAGTTTCACTCTGTGATTTATAAGCTGGTTTATGTACATACATTTTTTAATGTGGAGGAGGCTGGGATAAGGAAGGAGACAGGGTAAGAAGAGAAAGCATTCTGACTGTCTTAGATAAATGAGACCATATGTACGTAGGTGATGAGTCTTGTAGCTAGAGAAGATGTGCCAGTTCCTTGATCTCAAAGATTTCATTTGTCCTCAGTTTAGATAGGGATTTTTTTGTTATTGGTGAATGCTAATATATAAAACAGGCTTATTGCTTCTCTGTTAAGAGTCTGTCTAGATTTAATCTGGATTATTCCAACATGGAAAAATTTATATCTGAAGTGCATTTTCATGTAAATCTCTATATAATATAAAGTAATCATACAAAGTGCTAATGGTGACTTCATGTATTATTTATGTATATTGGCTATTACTGATACAAAGGATGCATTCATGACCAAATGTGGCAGTCGTTGAATAGTTCCGTAGCTGATGATATTTAGATGTCTGTTTTGAACTGCTTTGGAATTTAGAGGTGGACTATCAGTAGAAAATGCCATTCTTGAGAGCTGCATCTTTTTATATAGGGTACTGCTTTTTCCTTCTCTCATGTAAGACTCTGCTGTCTGTGTTAATCCTTATGAAAATGCAAGCAACCAGAATCCATTTATCAGTGGTTTTCTTTTCTTTCTTTTGTTTTATTAGTCTTTACAAAATTTGCAACAGCTCCCTATATCGAAAAGGGTTAGGAGGTCTGGAAAAAAGTCTGACAGATAAAAAATACCTAGAAAGATTTTAGAAATACTCATGTTCATAGGGAGGGGTGAGGAGGCAAAAATTCTGCATGCAGCTACAAGCAAAGGGAGAATTAAGTGTTTGGTTCTGTTCTCCTGCCATGGTGCTTACCTCTCCACTTTCTTTGCATTGCTCTCATGTTTTGCCCTTCTAAGTTTTCCCATAATTTCCTCCACCCTCCTTTTTTTTTTTTTTTTTTTTTTTTACTGGAGAACTACTGAAAGTGAAGTTGTAACCAGTGATTCCCTGAAGTTTCTCTTCCATTTCAGCATGTACATAACTAATGAGGTGTTAAAGTATCATTTTGCCTCCCATGAGTTTAGAAGGAATGCACATCTGCTATGCAAGTTGCAGTGGGGTGAGACTGGCACTCCTTGGATACGCTGGGTCAAAAATGGCTGTTATTACAAGCATTACCATGCTGGAGTCTGCTTCCTGGAGAAGATCTTTAAGATGAGAAGATCCAATAATTATGTTAACTGTTCCATCACCTGGTACTTGTCCTGGAGCTGCTGCTGTAAAATACAGGATTTCTTAAAGATGAACTCATATGTGAACACAGACATAGATGTAGCACAGCTTTATTGGTAATTGCCAGGAACAAAATTGCCAAGGTCTGAAAAACCTTAAGAGCCTGGCAAGAGTAACCATTGCTGTCATGAAAATTTAAGACAAGATTTCCTGTGCTTGGTGGGACAGAGAAGGGGGGGAAATAGTGAGCTTTGTATATGGGTGAATCTGGTACGGGCTCATTTCTGCACTGCTCAGCTTTTCTGGGAGCACATTCCAGGGTGGGAATCCTGCATCTTGCCTTTAGTGCCTGTTTATGGACTTGTTACCATGAGTTTCACAGGTCTCTCTTGACCCTGTGAAAAAGAAGACAGACAGACTGGGTTCCCTTAGGTTTGTCAATCTTAATTCTAAGCAATGTATGTTGGGTCAGCTCCTTAGAGTGTGACAAAGTATAGGCAGAGATACATGTGTATTTATGGACTAACATCACTATTATGATTACATCACTATTCCAATAATTGTTATTGCTTAAACAAAATCTTTCAAAAATTCCATTCTTCTAAGAAATATTCCATACTGTTCAGTCCTGAGGCATAACTTCCACTCCACGCGTTCTTTTCTTGTTTCAGATCCTGTTTTGAGATGCTCTATCTTGGAGGTCATTTTGTCTGGCATGTAGACCATATGCCTCTGTTGGTCTTCAGTCTTCCATTGCAGACAGGTACTTATATTTTAGCTTACTCAGTACAGGTCACATATTTGCTTTCTCTCTTAAATCTGTACAGCCAACAAAGCAGATAATCACTAAAGATCACCATCACTAAAAGTCAGTCATGGGTCTACAGATAGCCAATACCAGGTGGGTCTGGGCTGAAGCTATACAGGGGACACAGCTGAGCTGTTAGCAGCATATGCTGGCTACACAGTCACTTAGTCCTTTCATACTACTATGCATGAAACTATTTCTATGAAGCTTTAATCTAGCCCTACTTAGCAAATCTATATAGTTATAATTGCCTTAGCACCCTGTGCTGCCATCTGTGTCCACAGATTACTGGGGCAGCAGATTACAGAAGTTCACAGCTTGCCATGTAAATAAGTACTTATCTTTGTTTTAAAATGATCAGCTAATCACAGCAAGTGTCAGTTCTTGCTATACTCACATCCCGTCATCAATTACTGAAGCACTTGTTTGCATCTGAAAGACTGTACTGGCCTAGAGAATTTTCTACTGGCTCAGTGGGAGTTATAATATTCAGCTGGCAGCAGCACTTGATACTCGAAGAGCTCCATTCTCCCTTATGCACTGTGGTCTTTCTGTTCCCTGCTTGAATATGTGATATTTTAGTGTACTGTGAACTGAAATTGCTGCAAATCCTCCATCCTCCAAGTGGTGCAACTGTGGAATGATGGTTACAGCATCTATGGTGATTGCATTAAGTGCAATTAGATACACTGGTAGCTCCATTCAGCTGGCTAAGAGAGGAAAGGAACTACTTTTATCCACAAGCCCATTCTGGAACTGGACCACTGGAAACTCCTCGAAAAGCAAGGCACTGAGACTGTAGGAATGTGGATACATTCCTTGCAACAGTCAAGCTGGGCTGTTTGCTCCTCTGTACTGTGCAGAACTACAAGCCCTGACGTCCATACTGAGTGTTTGGGAATACAACCTCTCCCCATCCCCTGTTCCTGGTGCTAGGCTATTTTTGCAAGGCTAGAATTCATTGACTTATTCTAATTTTAGTCATTAAACTCTGGAGCTTTAGAGTTCCTTCTGTTTCTTCCCTTGTTTGTATTGCTAATCTCTTAGCAGTCAACAGAATTACTGAGAGATTTGGCCCAGCATAGCCTGGAGAGAATCTGGCTTATGCAAACTAAGAGATGACAAACTGTAACTCACAGAATGGCAGCACTTCTTCATTAAGCAATGTCTGCTCCAGTAGATATGTCCTCTTGTTTAGATATGGGTCTTTATATCGTACAAGTCTGGGAGCTGATGCTTTCAAGATTATCTTAAAGAAGCAGAGAAAACTGATCACATGTTTTTTGTGGAGGCAACAGAAATACAGGCAATGTAAAACAGCTAAACTCAGTTTATGGAGTGGACCAAGTGTGGGCCCTCAATCTCTGCTGCTGAAGGTCTTTGGAACTATTTGTTGGCATAGGTTGCTAATAAAATTATATCAAAGTATAACTTCCCAGCAGCTTTGGAGACGGTTGTGTTGCTTGTAGATCCACTCTCCATACCAAGGCTCATTATGCTTAATTCTTCTATTGTCCTCTTGGCCTTGGCTTGCCACACTCAGCCTTTGTTTACACCGTAATCAACAAAATTGTGACATTCCTATGTCACCAGCAAGCAAGAACCCCAAACTGTTTTCATAATTAAAAAAGTTGAGGCAATTGTTATAATCTGTGTCTCTCTCAGGGCCCAGAGGGCATTAAACAAACCTTAGTTGCCTTGACCATCCTCATCTGGGGCTTCTACTGACACACTGCCCATAAATGGGCCGGGAGCTCAGGTGTGCCCTATTAGTCCCTGCCTGAGCTATGACATGGCTATGCTTACCTCCATCTCTCATACTCATGCCCATGTCCATGCTCACTGCCAGTCATGGATCCTATTATCTCTTTCCTGACTTGCAAACTGGTTTTCTGGGTTGACCTCTGACCTGACTCATCTCTACAGACCATCCTGGTGATCGCTGTGTCTGTATGTCTTCTTGGTTACCACCACAGGACCTGATACTGACCTTAGGGCTGACTTCCCAGCTTGACAGGTCTCATCAGCAGGAATCTGCATGAAAAGCTGGACTCTTGGATGATGCTGGCTGGTACCCCTCAGCCTGCCCTGCTCTCCTTTTCTGGGTACACCAGAATGGGGAATAGCTAGTGAGGCTCCTTCCTTGCTATCTGCTTCATCTTGCTTGACTTAGCTCTTAATCTCTTAGGGAGTAGCTGTCTCTTGCTCCACCCTGGCAGCATCAGACAAGAGCTGCTCTCCCTTGGTTGCAGAAAACAATGGCTCTGGATACCTGGTCAGTTTATCTAGATTCTGCTTATCTATAATACAATGATGTATTTTTATTTCAAGCCATTCTTTCTGAGTCGCGTTTGTCCAGCAAATCAGTCTGTGGTCAATAAGTAAGAAAGAAGAGGCATCACATTCAGCTCAGTTCTGTGTGTGTGTGTGTGAGAACAAGGAAATGTAAGACAGAATGCCATACCTAATGTACTAGTAAAAATAAACATATCATATGAGACCTGATAGGCCAGGTATCAGTGATTCAGCTGTGGAGTATTTCTCAATAGTAACTTAGAAAAGAGAAGCTCTGTCTCTTGAAATGGCAGAGACAAAAGCCAAGTCATGAAACAGGAGAACATTCTTGTTGCCGCCCTAGCTGGTTGGACCACTGCCATTTAAGCATGTAATACGAGGCTGGGAAAAGACCTGGGAGCTAAGGGGTGATGGTTTATATTTGGATGTATCATAGTTGTTATGTACAGAGAAACAAAAAGACCTGAATCCAGTTTCAGGTGGCACCCCTGTGGTCACTGCTAGTCCCTTATGCACTGTGGTCTTTCTGTTCCCTGCTTGAATATGTGATATTTTAGTGTACTGTGAACTGAAATTGCTGCTTTAACTCAATAATTTAGAGGTTATGGATGATATGCAGTGTACAGCCTCATCCAGCATCCCATTCTGGCTACCTGGTCTGTTCATGTCTACTCCACAAGTGAAGGAGAAGAAAAAGACCCAAAATGATTCAGATGCAATCACTCACCACCAGCAGATTGATGCCCAGCCAGACCCCAAGCAACAGCAGCTTCAGAAAAACATCTGCCCTGAGGTTTTATTGTTGACCATACCATTAGATGACACGAAATGTCCCTGTGGTGAGCTCAGATCAGCTGCCCCACCTGTGTTCCCTCCCAGCACCTTGCCAACCTCCAGCTTCCTCACCCGGGGTTAAAGTCAGAAACAGAGAAGGTCTTGATTTAGCAATAACTAAATCATAGGTGTATTATCAACAGTTTTGCTCACCAGGCTAAATGACAGCACTGTGTGGGTTGCCATGATGAAAATTCTCAATGGTGCCTAGTGGTTATAATGCCTAAGTTCTGAGAGAGGTTTTCTGCTTCTGACTGAGGTTTTGCCTCCCATGAGAACTACAGCTTACAGGTGAATTTTGGAGAGATTTTAACCCTATGATCCCACTGAAAAATCCTTGAGTGCTTGCAAAAGGAAAGCTCAGCGCTGAAAGGTCCTTGAGCTGCTCTGAACACTATCTCTGGTATGACTGGTAGGAAAGGAACACATGAATCATTGCTTTCTCTCTGGTGAAGTCTGCCTGGTTTTGTTGTCCTCCTCACTATTTAAAACTTTGACAGTTGTGTGATGGCTATATGCTGACAGCATCTCAAAGGGAGTATGGACACACTGATGTCCACTGGATTTGGGGTGCTTATTGCTCTGCTAAGTTCCTTAACACAGCATGTGCATAGAAATAAAGAGAAATGAGGAAAAATCAGAATGACAAGTATATCAAACTGTGATACAAAGTATAGTGAGATGACAAGATGACTGCTTAGAGTAGAAAATCATGGGTCAAAATACAGATATGTTCACTTGGAGAATTTTTTTTCACACTGTCTCCACATGAAATATATTGATCCACTTCTCTGATTTCTACAGCCTCACCAGTTAATGTGAAAAAATGACATTGCAAGGTTATTGGGATGTTTTATTTAGCTAAGAAAAAATCAGTACTGAAGTAAATGCACAGGTTAAGTCCTTCCCACTAACCACATTTTCTCCACCTTGCTGGGGTCAGAACTCTGCCCACACATCCTCCTGGCTGACTGCCATTTGACTTCATTCTTCAGAGTCAGACTCAGACTCACAGAGGTCACCCAATAGTATCTGGCTGCCATCAGTCATCTTAACCTCTTACATTTCAGTTTTTATGTGTGGAAACTAATAACGAGTCTCAATACACTGTGATGACGCTGTGTAATCTGCAGAGGAAACGAAAGCAAAAGTGCCTGGAGAATTAATAGTAAGGGTGGGGATGCTTATCAGCCAGAGTAGTAAACATGCTGCTAAGGATGTGTATTTGTGTACCTACAAGCTTATTTCTATATGCATTACTATCATATCTAGACAGGCAAATATCTGTGTGAGTTATGTACTCATACTTACGTATTCATACACACACAGAAAAATATTTTACTCCCTTTCTTTTAAACTGGAAGTTCACAGAGTAAATCTTAAAAGGGGGTGGTTTTTTTCTTTGCATAAAAACAGATATATCCTGAGAAACCACCACTGAATCACAACAAACATATTATGGATTTTGCTTTTACTATCAAGTGTGCCAGTTACAGAATTCTTGAACTAACACAAAATTTACCAGTACCAATTAAGTCTGGGAGGCAGCTTGTAAGTGGAGATTGAGACTTAAGCCTCTGTGGCATGAGGCCTGAGCATTTAGTTACATTTAACTTTTACCTTTCCCTATATCTCAGGAGTCATGAGTGAGTGTATGCCCACACTTCTCTGTGACCTATTCTGTGTAAATTCCTACAAAAATCATTTATGTTCAGGAAGTGTGCACATAAGAGTGGTAGTTATTTAAAAAAAAAATTTTTTTTTTTCCTTTTTGGTTTTCCACCATCTCATAAAGCACATTCAGCTTCCTGGAAACACTTGAAAATGTTGCATTGCAAATTCCCTGCTTCTGCTTAAATTTTTATTTCTCTCTGCTTTCTTTGGCACATTGCTAGTTTTATACCAGTGTCTATTGCTACTGAAAGCCATTTCTTGCAGATCAGACTAAGCGTCTCAAAGCCTAATCTACAACTGCATATTTGTAAATCTCTACTGCAAGGATAAGAAAATTAAGGGAATTACTGTAGTATCAGTGCTTTTCTGCTTTTACTGCGTATCATGTCCATGAACTCAAAAACACATTAATTAAACATTTTTTCTATTTGTTCCAAGAAGTGTCTAAGTGTCTGAGTTGATCTCATTCAGTCTTCCAGAGGTCTGATCCATAAAATCACAAGCTTTTGCAGTTTTCTGATGGCATCTAGGTTCCAGAAAATAAGCTGCCATGCCTCAGCTCTGGACTTGGTGCTATTTGTGTAGATGCTCTTTCTCTCTCGGCACCCTGGGGTGACTAGAGAAGAGTTGCTTTTTTGTTCTGGGTCTAGTGGTAATAAAGAGATAAAATTTCTGTTCCACACTGCAAAAAATTGGCTCACCAGTTATTTCCAGCTTCTGGCAGGCAACCTTGTCTGCACTCCTAGATCCACTTCTGAATGGGACTCCTCCTCTTTTGCAGATTTTTTTTATCTGTAACTTGCTTTCGGTTTCACCTTGTGGAGTAGTTATTTTCCACAAACATTCTGGTGAGTAGCACTATAGGTGTCCAAAGTTCAGTCTTCAGTAATAAAAACCGAAACAAATGTAAAGCTAACAAAGTGACATCCGTCACCCAAGTTGCAACTGACAAATTCAGAAATATCCATGGCTGCCACCACTGATCGAGGTAAGTACACACATGTGTGTGAAAAGCAGATCTGTTTCTCCATATTCAGTGTAGATACTTACTGTAGTTGCCTCTAAGGAACTGCATTTGTGGATTTGTCTATGTCATCTTTTTGTATGTATTACTGTATCTTGAGTCTTAGGGCAAGATTGAAAATGTTAATGCTTCATTTTGTTAACCCTGATGTGCATTAGGCAGAAAGAGTTAAAATACCAAAAGACTTCTAAATGTGGAAGGAGATCTCAAAGGCAAGTAAGAATTGAGCAAATTGGTTGATTTATTTTGTCACCTATTTTTTTACAGTGCAATAAACGACTAGATCTTAGAGAATCAGTGCAATAAGATTGTTCGAGGAACTGATCAGATCTATGCTTATATGGAACACGATTTTATTCCTGCTGAAATGTAATTTCACTCTATGTATTTCATAATTTCTCATCTTAAAGAGCTAAGAGCTATAGAAAAAAATGCCTTTAGAATCTTTTTTTTCAATAAAAATGAGGAGTTTTAGATCATAGAATCATAGAATTTGTCGAGTTGGGAGGGATCCATCAGGATCCTCAAGTCCAACCCCTGTCCCTGTGTAGGGCACCCCAAGAATCACACCATGTGCCTGAGAGCATCATCCAAACAGTTCCTCAACTCAGGCAGGCTCGGTGCCATAACTGCATCCCTGGGGAGCCTGTTCTACTGCTCAACTGCCCTAGTAATCAAGTTTTCTATGGATGGACTTCTACAAAACAGATAACTATTCTTGATCACTTGTAATTGTTTTCATCTAGACCTCTTGTAATTGTTTTCATCTAGACCTTCATCTGTGAGGGAATGAATGAGTCAGAGGGCTGAATTTTTCTGCCACTGTGAGAGACAAAATGTACATGTATTTGTTAGTCAGAAATCACTCTCCTTTCTGCACTGATATTTTTCCTTAGTACTGATGACTTTTCAGCTTTCAAAACAGTTCCATTGTAAGAAAAGAAAGATCCACTGGCTGTGAAAACATTTCTGTCTAGATAGATGTTATGAATACCAGCAGAAAAATAGCTCAAGTTTTGACTAGTAGTAGTGGTTTGGAAGATACAAATGGAGAAGGGATATGCTTCTGCTCTTCAATGAGTCTGGGAAAAGCAGGTGCAGTAATGATGAAATCAGTGAATTTAAACTTGAGTGAGATCACAGTCAGCCCTAATGTGTTAGTGTTCATGTACAGCATAGTTTAAACAGCCATCAAGTTTGTCTCCCAGGTGGAAACCCACTGATCCTGCATACCAGAGTGGCTATCCTGCTGTGCAGGGATTACCTATTACAACTTTTAGGTAAAAGAGATTTCACAGGGAGTGTATAAACTGAAAGAGGTGAGGACAGGAGGTGTAGAGGAAATTTTGTTTTCTGAGGTACTATCCCAAATGACTCACAAATCATTTATGTTATAGGTTCTGCACCCAGAGAGAACAACCAAGGGTAAGAAAGAGATACAATTCTATCACTGTGCTACCTGAGCCTACCTGGCAATTTCCATGGGACAGTTAAAACTATGAAGTCTTTGTGCCTTGTTTTCCTCTTACCATTTCTTTCCCTGATCTTTCCATCCAGCTTTTGCACTACTTTTACCAGTGCTGGTCTCAGAGTAGTGATGAGAATGCTTACCTTCCCAGCACATCTCAAGGTGGTGTAGGGGGTTCCACTAGGGCTACTGTAGGGGAATAATTCTGAATCCTTCATCAATTTCCAGGTTTAGGTCATTAAATTGCAAGATTCTTCAAGATGCTTGTTTGTGATAGGCAAGGCTGAGAGTGGGAGGCTTGGCTGGCACTGAGAGCAGGTGATGCACAGTGAGACGAAACCTCATTGAAGTGTTGGATTCATAGTACTGCTGGTATTTTTGTCACAGGTGGAAGATACAACCAAATGACTTCAAAAGAAATTATCAGCCTGTCCAACGTCCAAATGTGGTGTACCTGCTATATGAAATCAGGTGGAGAAGAGGTACCATCTGGAGGAACTGGTGCTCGAACAATTTTCCCCAACACGCTGAAGACAACTTCTTGCAAAATTGTTTCAATGCCGTGCCATCAGTTTCTTGCTCCATCACCTGGTTCCTATCTACTACCCCCTGTGGGAGATGTTCCACAAGAATTCTGGAGTTCCTGAGGGTATATCCCAATGTGACTTTGAAAATATACGCAGCCAGACTGTTCAGGCACCTGGATAACCGTAACCGTCAAGGTCTCAGGAAGCTGGCAAACAATGGAGTCATTATACAAATTATGCATCTTCCAGGTAACCCAGTTACTCTTTGGCTTTGCTTAGGTATGAATTGAAGGTTCTGGGATTATGTGCACTCTCAGCAGTTGTGCTTTGTTATAGTGGTGATGACTGACTGAGGAGGATTAATGACTGAAAGAATGCCACTCTCTTCTGCCTTTTATTTTCCCTAATCCCATACAGCTGCAGGACCAGAGTAGTTGTTTCCTCTTTCAAAATCTGAGCAAGGAAAGGTATGTCTTTCTCTGGCCATCCATGACTCCATTAAATACAGTAAAAAATCCTGACAGTAAGAGAGAAAACGGCCCTCCCATCACTTATATGTAGATCAGCTTGCTAGCTGCAGCAAATAATTGGTTTCCCTTGATAGCTGGAGAAGGAGACATATCTAAAGCAGGCTTTCAGATGATGCATCACAGAGGACACACTTGTCTTGCATGTGTGTCTTTTTCTGTTGTATATCATGCCCACCTGCTCATGTTTGGCTGTAAAAATAGTTCAGACAAGTAACTCACAGAAAAAAAACATACATTTGAGGAGATGAATCTCACATACATGCCTGGATACTTGCTACTGGAGTGTGTAGTTACAAAACCTATCAGATCAAATGTGAGCTTAAAGGACATTGCTTACCATGGGGAACATCTCTGGGACTATACCACTAGAGCACTGACAGAAGCTCTATCAACACTAAGATTAACATGAAACTGCTACATGTTTAGGTGTTCAGTCCAGGTTTTTCCCCGTCAGCAAGATTCATGACTGAAGCAGCAAGTTTACTGTCTTATCTAAAGCTGCTGTGATCAAGCACAAGGCTGCCAAAAGGTATGCCTGAACAGCCCTGATTGTGTGTGCCACTTTGCTTTTCAGTCCCTTGCTTCTCCTTGGCCAATGTGCTCTGGCTTTCTGCTCTGATGTGCTATTTGTGATAGGGGTTGCCCAAGCCACTGTAATGATCTCTCTCTCTCTCTGACAGTTTCCCTTTTTTAGGCATATTGTGATTTATAGAGTTTTGGTTCCCCTTTCTACTAACTTATTTGTGTAGTTACAAGTCATCATTGGTCCCTTGCATGAACACCCTCAGATCTTTCTCCTGCCCTGTGCCTTGTCTTACTGAGAACGAAGTGACGTGGAGTTAGGCTTTTCTCAGTGGTGACCAGTGATAGGACAAGGGATAATGGGTGTAAATTGGAGCATAGAAGGTTCAAGTTGAATATCCGAAAAAATTTTTTTACTGTAAGGGTGACAGAGCCCTGGAACAGGCTGCCCAGGGGGGTTGTGGAGTCTCCTTCACTGGAGACATTCAAAACCCGCCTGGACACGTTCCTAAGTGATGTACTCTAAGGGGCCCTGCTCTGGCAGGGGGGGTTGGACTAGATGATCTTCCAAGGTCCCTTCCAACCTCTAGGATTCTATGATTCTATGACTCAATGACATATTCATGAAGAAAGATCTAGGCACACCTTTCATCAAGACTGACCAGGTATCTCTCTTCTCAGATTACAGTTACAGCTGGAGAAAATTTGTTGCATACCAATGTGAAGAAGATGATTATTGTCCCAGGAACTTTGTTCCATACATCATTCTGCATCAGATGGAGCTCTACCGTATCCTTTTGGTTAGTAGGTACTTGAAAAAAAACTCTGAGAATGAAAAGTAATGCAAAACTCCTAGGAAAAGGACTTTTGAAGGATCCTGGTAATGGTGTTACCAGAAATGATAGCAGGAAAACCAAGCATCAGCTTGATGCTGCATGAACAGAGAGGGCCAAAAGAGGAAGAGATTGCCAAAGACTGTGTTGTTACACTGTGCCTTTGTGGCCAGTAGAGAAGAGATTTAGCAATTATCTCAAGTTTTTCACTAAGCAAGGGGTAAACTATTCCAACCTTTTATATGGATCAGCCACAAGTACATTAGCTTGCAGCTTACTTGAATTATTTGATCCCAAAAGCTCACTCAGCTGTGTAAACATGATTCAAGTACACTCTTTTTGCCTCTCAGGATAGGGTCACTGATTTTTAGTTAAGTTCTGAGCAAGTTCAAAAGCTCAGATGGGTGGATTCACTTTCAGTATCCGAGCTTAAACATGAGAGTATCGTATGACTGAGATCTGCATTCCTTATTTCTTGCAATCCACAAAACCACCAAAGTTATTTATACATGACCTCATCTTCTATTTCACAAGAAAGAGAAGGTGGTCTACTGAACAGGAGAGAAGACCAGGACTGGAGTTGACTTCCTGGCTCATTCTCCATTTACAGAGCAATCCAGTTCTTGCTTGAACTTGTCCCTGTGTATAAAAAGAGAAATGAAAGAAATCAGAATGGATGGCAGGAAATGGAGGAACAGATGCACGGAACTGCATAGTACAGATGGGAACTTAAAATCTAGAAGGAGAAAACCCAGCCTGTTAGTAGCATGCTAGAAGTGCCTTGTTTTGTTTTGGACTGAGGAAAAGGTACATATGAGACTTCATTTCAGTTCCATCCACCCCAAACTTCACAGAGGTCTTTCAATACCTCAGGATCTCCTCCCAGCCTCTTCTCCCTAGTGACCAGTGATAGGACAAGAGGAAATGGGTTCAAGTTGCACCAGGGAAAGTTCAGATTGGATATTAGGAGGGTTTTTTTCATTGAAAGAATGGTGAAGTATTGGAACAGATTTCCCAGGGAGGTGGTGAAGTATCTGTCCCTGGGGATATTAAAAAAATGGGTGGATGTGGCTCTTTGGAAAATTATATAGTTGTTACAGTGGTGTAGGACTGATGGTTGGAGTTGATGATCTTGAAGGTCCTTTCCAACCATGATGATCCTATCATTCTATGATCTTACCTTTCTAATTCTAAGTATCTGAATGAGACGTTCAGGTGACAGGGTACACAGGCAGTGACATTACCCAGTCAGTCAGCTAATCGAAAAAACTAAACACAGTGTAACCATTTAGGAGACACTTTTCCCTGGGCTTTTAGTCTTCCCGAGTCTGCTGATGTCTGAGATGATTAAATAATTTAGTAGCTTATGCACAATCAAATGCCTAGTGTGATGCTTACTGGGGAGCTGAAAAGAGCTGTGTGCTAAGCCCTTTTGAGTACTGACAGGCTGCAGCTGACTCAGCACACTTCCATGCACAGCACTACAAGGTGAATATGCCCTTCAGGTCTTGGTTTTAAAAAGGCAGCCAACAAATGACCTCTCCTTCAGAAAGACCTGTCAGTCTTTCTGATTACTGCAGAGTCCTGGTGGTTAGGAAGCTTGCACTGAGACCCCCACACACTGGAAGTCAGGTACTTGCTCAAATGCTTTTCTGTCTCTGACAAATTCATGCCACCCCTAAAATGAAGGTGAATAAGGCCCATTGCCAGCAGTCTGGACTAACTACCAGCCCTCCACAGAAGCAATGAGATGGTCTGTGTGCTCAGCCCTTGTGAATACCTGGTCTTGTACCAATAACACAGAGGCGTGATGAGGAGAGAGAGTTCCACGCAAGTGTGCCAGAGAAACACAGACTTTCCTTGTCCTTGTCCTCCCCCAGCATGAGAAAGACTCTGAGGAACCAGAGTGGGTTTGGTGAAGTACCAGTGCAATGGTCAGGGAGTACTTGCCCTACAAGGAGAGGCTGGGGGAAATGCCTTTATTAGACCCAAAGAAATGAAAGGTACATGGGATATACCTGCAGTTTCCCTCTACAGAAAGGTAGCAAAGACAGAGTCTCCTCAAAACTGCACAGAGAGAAAATGAGGCTTGTGCTGCAACAAGGGAAATCCCAGCTGAACAGAAGGAAAAAGCCTCCCCCAGCAGTGGTACTGTACTGGAACAGGTGCCTAGAGATCCTGTCAGCCATCCATCTCTGGAGACACTGAGAATTTTCCCCTGAGCTACCTGATCTAGCTTTGGACTCAGCCATGCCTCAAACATGTTGTTAGACCAGAGACCTCTAGAAGGCCTTTCTAACCCCTCAAATTCTGCATTCCACAGAATCTAGCTCCACTTCCCTTGGATTCAGCTATGCAATCAGCCACCTTTTAAGTGCTGATGTTTCTGAGGGGTCTGTCTGTCTAGGAGGAGTTTACATGGCAAAGTAACTTATAAGGTGTTACCCTGTTGTCTGAAAAAATGTGTCCCTAAGATTATCTAACATCCTAAAGGTACCTCTTGGCCTAGATGCTGTATTTTCAAACTCTAGATTATACTGAAGAGACAACTTTAGTTTTTAGCATCTAATTTTTAATGGTAATATTTCTTCCTTTTTGCCAGGGGCTTCCTCCACTTTTGGTAAACTGAAACAAAACATGCACCAGCAGCATGCTTTCAAGCTCACTTTGTGCATCATAACTCTATTTCCAAGATCAGAAAATCCCGTTCCTGACAGTCTTTTTTACTACTCTTATCACTGACTGGGCATTGCTAAGTATTTGACATGGTAGAAGGAGCACATGAAAAACCACCAGGAAGCTCAGATGATGCAGCCAGGCAGTCGGAAAGGCTTCCTGAGAATACAGTGCAGATGGAGACCATGCCTCAGGATCAGGCTTTCCATGTCTGATGATTCTACAATGAAATTCTCTGAATACCCTCTTGAGACGCAAGTAACATTTTTCACGCTCTTCCAAAGAAGTAATGAGAGCAAAGCATCCCAGTTTTGAGAACTTCTTATGAAGATCACTTCTATGGCTATGTGTGTATGTTTCAGAAATGCACTGTTTCAGAAAATACTTTATGCTATTACTAGTTATGTAATATTCTACTATTATATTACAGCTTTTTGTTTTACAATATCATACAATTATGTTACTAAGGATTATACTGCTTCATTTTAAGGTATTATTCTCCATGTTTTTATGACTGTAGGAACAACAGAATAAAAGTGAAAATGTCAGCTCTGTGGAAACTTTGCTTTTTTTGTTCAGTTCCTGAGCACACATCCCTCTTTTGTAATTCCACTCTCCGGAGTCCCAGCTTTTTTGTTGCAAACTGGGGGTATGCAGTAAAAAAGACTCTGCATTGCTAGTGGAAAGCACTGAGTGGAATGGTGGGAGGGAGATATTGAAAGCTCTGTGCTACCTCTACATGCAGAACGGACAAAAGAAGATACAGGTGTGTTGGGTATTACAGCAGTTTTCAGTCTGCCGTGCAAATAATGCAAAACATGAATAAGCCATGCTGGGAACTCAGTGTTTCATGTTTCCCAACACCTCCAACCAGGAGGCTTACTGGGGGATCCCATGGGGGAATGTGCTGCTGCTGTGATCTGCAACATGCAGGCACAAAGGATCACTTGAGGAATAAGGCAGGGGCTGGTAGTAACCATGCCTATCTCTTCTAGTTGATTAATGCTTATAGCACCCTTTGGCCATGCCAAAGTCTCCAGATGTTTAGCAGACAATCAAGACAGCCAGAAAAGCTACAGTCTGGGGAAGCAGTTCCAGCCCTCACTGTCCGAGAGAGTATCTAAAGCTGGGTGCAGCTGACTGAAAAGTGTCTCCTGTGCTAACCAAATAAAATTGGTCCAAGAAATGTATAGAGTGGCTAAAGTTTTCTTCCATCTGTCCACATCCTCCGGCTACATGTCACATGCCTTCTTTCTGGCATGTGACTTTTAAGTTACTGGTCTGCTGTGGAATGTGGCAACTGGATTTGAACCTGATCACCATATATATCTTCAAGCATCTTAATTTTTTGTTACATTGAAACTTCATTATGCTATACAAGTTAGCTGAGTCACTTCTGAGAATCTAGAAATTACAACAGCACAAGCTGTAGAACAATGTGTAGCATCCATGGCCCCATCACAAAAGAGAAACCCTAAGTTTTAAGAAAATCTCCAAGACTTGAAGACCCACACCAGTGTCTTTCCAGAAGTACTTAAGTATAGTAGCATCTTGTTCACAGCTTAGCACAGCAAAGCTTTACTCATAGCAATGTGGAAATTTACTGACATATTGCTAGTCCACATGAAATAATCTAAAAATTCTGGCAGGTGTGTCTATGTTCCTGTACCTTTGAATAAAATATGACCTCGGGAAGGTCAGAGCTCAGTATACCTAAAATTCCAGGTCTCTGGAGGAAGATGTCTGATGAGATGGCCTGGGCTAGGTTTTCAGAGTATAATGATGCAACTGCCTGGAGATAAGATGTGAATTTGAATTAGGAGGGAAAGGTGGGTTGATAGGTTAGAATTCATTTTAGAAGACCCAAGAAAAAGAACAGTAGCCTTCAGTAAGTGGCACTAGGTGTAGGGGATTAGAGGGGCCAGAATCTAGGTCTGTGTCAACCACACTGTTCTAAATGAGAAAGGACCACTAGTCCAGTAAGCAATATACCAGCCTAAAGTTGATGTAAATCAGTAATACGGTGACCTGCTCCAAATTATTGCTTTTTCCTGCAGTGTCATCTGAAGGTTTGTATAGACCCTGCTGTGAATCCTTTAACTTTGTTCCTGGCAATTCAAGGCCCATCTCAGTTAACTGTACCATGAAATGTTTTTTCTGCAGGCAAGGTAGAGGACAGTGCCTTTACTGCAGGACAAAGGGATTATTCCTGGTGCATGAAGAGGTACCCTATTATCCCTTTGAACTTCAGGTAACACTCATGGACAAGGTTAGGGTGGTAGCCAAGAAGGAGCAGCAAGGGCTAAGTCATGGTGTGCAACAACAGAGAAAAGAATATTGGTGGAGAAGAAAGAAAATGAGGTCTCACTAGGCTCCTTGGTTTTATTTATGATAGGTCTCTGCAACATTATCCAGTGCTGCTTCTCTCAGACAGGGAGTACAGTAGTTGTGATTTTTCCCAGGCTGTGATGAATTAGTAGATCAGCACAAGCAAGAATATGAGATGGGTACACAACCTGATGAGTTTTGGATACACATCCTGGAAGCTGTTGGGCCTGTTGCTGTTTGTTCCATCATCCTGTATCAAAGAAATACTGGCAAGTGTCTATTGGCTCCTCAGGAAGCAACAGGTGCCTGCACAGGGATGTGCTTGCTTATGTTCCTTCTCAGTTCCCTGTAGTTACAGTTTTGACTCACTAATTCTTACTCCCAAAATAAATGTTTTCATGTGTTGCCCCCTGTAATTATTAGGTTTTCTGTCCAACTTTGTGTTTGCTTGTTCCTCCTTCTTAGAAGGAGTCTTGCTAGAATTCCCAAAAGAGAAACAGAGCAAAGAGTTCCAGAAAGTGAAATACTAAGGAAGAGAACAACAAAGGGAGAAGATCTAACACTTCTCACCTGATGCAGTCACAGAGTCCAGCTCTCTTCACCTCTCCCTAAGCCAGCTGTGGTTTCTGAGTATTCAATAGCCCTCTCTGAAGCATGAGAAGTTACACTGCTATTCTGTGAGAGAAAGTGAAGCAGGATCTTGGAGGCAGCTAAAAGCACAAACTGCATTACGGAGGCTGAAACAACAACAGCTGGAGTTGTTGTGGGTCCTGTGGCTCTGCTCCAGTACAAGTGAGTCAGAGTCAGAGGGCTGAAGCAGAGAGGTACCCACTTGCTCAGCAGGAATCCCAATCCTTTAAGCAAGAACTTTGCAGTGATGGTGGTACTGTAATGTGTCAGACTGTCTCTAAGGGAGCAAGAGGTCATGTGATAAACCAGAAATGATGAACAGGGCAGCCTGAGAAATTATTCCATACCCTTGTGGAGCCTGGACTGTGAAGTGAACACTGTCAAAGCCGGTGCCCCCCACCTCTCCCAGTCAGATCTGTCTGGGGATAATCTCTTGCTACAGCTGAGCACTGGAACATAATGAGGCAGAAATCTCTCCCACCCCCATCCCTGTCATGGGCCACAGTTCAGCTACCACTACTGACAGCTCTGAGCATTACCAAATCATTCAGCCACAGAGGAGTTCCTTGGTTAACTGAAGTGCATGAACTAAGTTACATGGATTTGCCAGAGTGCAAGTTTCTTCATGGAAGGCACAGCCTGCTGAAGACAGGAGGACAAACTTTCTCTGGTCCATTTGGAAGTTTGCCAGTTCAAAGTCAGCCCAATGAAATTATTTACACCAGTTTTAGCCGGCAGATTGAGTTTGCAACCTGTGCTCCTTCTAAGGTGTAAGAGCCTAGAGATGGGTCTGGTCTGCCACACTCCTACCCTACAGGGGTAACCACAGAAGAGAGGTAGTTTACTCTTATCTTCTTAAGTCCCTCATGAATGTTAGAAACATTTTTCCAGCTTATACAGTAGGATAGTTTGTAACTGTGATGATTAATAATAAGATTATAGAATGGAGACACCAGTATCCTCCCTGCTGTGAAACTTGTGTGCACTCACATGTAAGGAGACAGTCCCTTTGTAGGCAGGAAGACTACATCTCTCAGTATTAGCCCTGCATCTCTGAAGGTCACATCACTCCTTCAGCTGGTATGCTTAGTACTAAAAACAATCTGATGGGGATTTGGGATCCTGAAGGGAAACTTGCCTATCACAGAACTGTAGGAGAGATTTAGAAGCCAAAGGCAGCCTTCAAAATACTCGCCACCCTTTGGCACCTACACTTCTGCTCTGACCTCTGCTCCAGCACCAACCTGCTTTCTGCTTCCCCTTCCAAGGAACTTATCCCTGCTTACACCTGCTTACCCTTGCTGGCATTGCCAGAACGAATTCTGTGCCAAATCCCTCCGTGTTCCTTCTGTGAGCCAAATCTGGTTTCTATCTCTACAAGTATTTAATACATATGTGATTAAATTATGAAGTTTCTGCTCATAGAAACAACAGAGGGTAAGCACCAGGGAGGGATGAAAAAAAATAATACTTGACAGTGTTGGAAACAAATGCATTAAGGTTAAAAATCCCTGCAGGGGCAAATAGCAGGAGACTGGACTCCATGGCCCTGAAGTTCATTTCTGTCCTGGTTTCTAAGTAGCAGCATGTAGGAGAGAGAGAGAGAGCAAGCAGGGAGAAGACATTTTTCTAAAATCCCCCTTGTATTTGCAAGGGCTGGAGTGTGTCTTTGCATTGTCTAATGG
The DNA here is from genome assembly GCF_036169615.1 of Heliangelus exortis. NCBI lineage: Eukaryota > Metazoa > Chordata > Aves > Apodiformes > Trochilidae > Heliangelus > Heliangelus exortis. Next base: position 119,721,818 of record NC_092422.1, on the reverse strand, counting down.
CAATCTGTTTCTTATTATTGCAAAGTGATATCCAAGGACGCTGTGTACTGACCTGGGGTAATGCTGTGTGCAGCTGTGGCAATGATGTCAGTGTCCTGCTCTTAAATGGGCATTCTCTGGGGGCTGTCGAGAGCCGGAGCCCTTTGCAGCGAGGAGCTACATCTCCTCTCCATCCAATGCAGCAAGGAGCTACATCACCTCCCCATCCAATACCCTCACAAAGGGTACCAAACACTCCCGTGCACCAGGAGATGGCAGCCATGCCCTGTTTTCCGCACGGTGCCACAAACCATCCCATCTGCCTATCCTGTTCCCTCCGGGATCAAAGGCTGATCTCTCCCTCGTTCTACTGGAGCTGTCACTGAGCGGGTGGGCTCTCTGTCCCGGTCCCCGGGTGGTAAAGTTGTTTTTGGTATGATTGCCAAAAGGTCACGGGTGGCTTTGTGCAGGGACACGCAGGATGACATTCAGCAGGGACGAAGGCGCTTCCCAGAGCCTGTGGGCAGCATGGTTTTCATCAACCCTCTGGGCCTCATTAGGTGTGCTTACATTAACGGTGTAAAAAACTTGAGCATGCAAAAAAACCACCCAAAACATGACACACTCAGTCACGGGGCCAGGCCTGGTGAAAGCTCATGTTTGATGGGAAATCTTTTCTATCCTGTCATTAGTTGTGGCTGTGATCTTTAAGGTGGAAATAACAAGAGAACAGGGAGGTGGACACACCCACGAGAAGCAAGGCTTGAGGTGGCAGCTGTACAGGTATTCAGATGTGCCCGTGCCTTATCCATCACTGCAAGATATGGGATGTTGGACCAAGTGAGACTGGGGTTTTCAGCTTGCACAACAGCCCCTCTGGCTGCTCTGGCTTTTCCCCACAGTCTCAGGAGGACACACCTCCCAGAAACCACAAGCCCCCGTTTCCCACAGCTCTGGCAATGGGGCCTGAAGTGTATTAGCTACATTCCCCTTGAGGGGGTTATCTTTTTCCCAGGTGCATGTAAAGGAAAGAGGTGATAGCTGGAACAGTATGGCCACTATCTCCATAAGGCTGCAAGTGTAAGTGGTACCTGAGTACATAAGCAGTAGTGAAATGTTCCCCTATATACACAGTCTACAGTGAAAATAAAAAGTTCTTACAGAATCACAGAATTGCCACAGAACTCCAAGATCACTGTTTCCAACCAACAACCCTGGAAAAATAATTAAAAAATCACCACAACCACTAGAGCATGTCCTGAAGTGCATCATCTACATGGTTTTGAATACCTGCAGGGCTCCATCACCTATCTGGGCAGCTCATTCCAGCACCTCACAACTCATTCATCTCTTTGAGTAAATAAATTCTTCCTGATATCTAGTCTTTTTTAATTTTTTTTTTTTTAATTTTATTAATATTTATCCATTTCCATGATATTGGCTGTGTTTGCTTTAAATATGGTTGAAACTGACTGCAGAAAAGAGATAGTGAAAACTTTAAGTTAAGAGTAAATGCTCTGGCTTCCTTAACACCTCTTTTATCATATTGTATTAATAATTTCCAAAACTATCACATCTGAAGATGTTGGGCGCTTCTCTCAGAAGTGTCTTTAACTTTGTGCCATTTTCCTCTGCCAGAGATAAGTGTGCTTCAAAGATACTGCCATTTCCCCAGCACCATGTCTTTGATTGCATCAACATACTGAGTGGGCACCCAAGAGACCCAGTAGTAAGACACTTTTCTTGGACTCAGCCCAAAAGCCACCATGTGATAATCCTTATGTCCTTCAAGATTCACTCACCACTTTTTTAATGGACCCCATGGGTAACTTTTCTGTTCTTTCTTCTTACCAATCCATAGCTGGAGATTAAAGGTCGGTCTTACACTTTCCCCCTGACTTATTGTACGTGCCAGATAATGTTGACAGGCAGTCCTGAACAGCTTAGGCAGAAGGCACCACATCAACAGGTTTCCCTTTATCCAGTACTTTTCTGTGTTGCTTTTGTCTGCAAAGCTGCTCCTTTTCATTCTCTTCAGCTTTGACCTCCTGTTGAGCAGCTTCTTTAGGTGTATTTACTCTAAAACATCACTAATGGTAGACCCAGCCGCTTGATACCTTGAGTTCCCACAGCGTTTTCTCCTCTGGCAGATGTCCCTTCAGTGTAATTTTCTGCATAGCTACTGGGAGGCCTGACAGCCAGTGGATCTTTGTTTCAGCTCAGCCCCCCGTGCTGTCCAGGCAGAACCTCATGTCATGCTTAGGCTGAAGAAGTAATGTTACTGCATAGCAGTCATCCTCCAGGGAGTGACTCTTGGCAGAGAAACCTGAAGCTTTTGAGGCTGAACTAGTTAATAATGTCAATTCAAAGAATGACTTGTAACAAATAATGTGAATGGGTACTTAAGTACAGAAAAAGTGTGATTAAAAAAATCTTCATAGCAGGAGAGCTTAATTCCTGTAGCAAAATGACATGGATTAGCTAAACAGTCTAGTCTGAATTTAATCTGCTTTAGATTCAAAAGATTCAAATACATGGAATACATCCTTGTATTTTGAATGCAGTGCATGTTTCTTTGCATTTACTCATCACATTTATTCTGCTATTGAATAATGTCACCAATTGTCACGTTTAAACAAGTATCTTTGACTCAGTGTTTGCTGGCACTTAAGCAAAAAGCAGTGTCTCAACTGATTTTTTAGGAAAGGCTACTTTTTCTAGTAGCTCTCCAACAACTTCACTGAGAAGTATAACAATGCTGTACAGGTCAACACCAAAAATTGGAAGACAGAGATGCTTTTTTTCATCATTGATTGTCTTTTTGTTTTGCCAGTTATGTTGAGTCAGCACTTCTGTGTCCACTTTGGTCAATTACAAGTCACAAATGGAACAATGGGCTTGCAGTCAGGGAAGGAAGCATCTTGAACAACTCTAGCATTTATGTCCCAGATTTTTGTTAGTATTTCCGAAGTACCAATTGGCTGAACTCCTTATCTGGCTCGATCTGATGGGTGACACTTTCAAGAACTTCAAAGTTACAAGTAAAAAGTATAAGGACAGTTTAATAGGATAGTGGCAGGTTATCTCTCCAGAAGTCAGAAAGGGTAGATGACACATCAGTCCTTTGTGTAAACTTTCACTTACCTCACCCACACAGTACCAAAATAATGACAAAATCAGATACTAATTTGTAAGACATTTATTTATATAAATAATATCCACCGTATCAAACAACTAAACAACAGCATGCTGTTAAATTAATGCTTTGCAAAGAACTCTTGTTGCTATTCCTGGTCAAAATTCCCCAAGCTCAGAGTGCTTCAGGAGTCTGAAGCTGTAGGAAGATTGTGATGCACCCAGTTGTGACCTCTTCTAGCAGGAGGAGGTACTGTAGAAGCAGGGCTCTCTGCTGTCCTGCTGCAGGTAGCCTATCACCAGAGGAGGTGTTTTGTGGAGATGCACAGGAGCCTTCCGGCCTTTCCCAGAAAAAGGAACAGGACAGAGAGAGAACTCATAGCCATCATGAAGAAAATGACAGAGCACCTTCAGAATGTGGGACACACTGAGCCTTGGCAAAGCCTTAGAGGACAATCCATCTGTAATTTAGGTCGTGGGAAGGTGGCGGTGAGTAGGTGTGTACTATGAACCCATGTATTCAACTTGATAAAAACTATGTCCACAAGATCAGCTGCTAATGGGCTCCCCTAGCAGAAACACTGTGATTTCCAGGCAGGAGGGTACTTTAATTTTGACCCCTAAGGAAGCTAGCTAGCTACAGGCTGTAAAGCTTAGTTCATTCTAGGTATTTTTTTTCTGGTCAGCTCTCAGTCCAGTCGCTGTACTGGTCATATCTGGCCATACCATGGGCAGTGAAAGGGCCTGAAAAAAGTAAAGACTGTGCCAATGTTAAGGTCCCTCCAGCAGAGGACAGTTGGCTAGGGTGGGAACATACTGCAGGTCTGATCAAGGAGGAATTGTTCAGTGGATGGAATGTACTCCAACTGTGGGAGGTGTGGTTCTCCTCCATGTCTCCTCAAGAAACAGGTGGTGAATGATGTGGATAACAGTGAATCATTTAAAATGCCACACCCTCAATTTATGTGAATAAGAAATGAGAGACAACACAATATGGAAGTAAAAGGTGTTTTTCAGTAGATGTATGCTAGAAAAACAATGCAGTGGTGAAGTCCCTTGGTGGCTCCTTTCTGGCTGCGCAGGAAGTCCACACACTGATCAGTATTGACCCTGAGCTGCCATCGTTTTCACCACAAGTAATAGTTCAGTGTACTTCCTACTTCTTCAAGGGATATACTTGCTGGACATCCAGAACTGCAGCTCACACTTGAAATTTTTGCCCAGTGAATCTTCTGTTTTCATTTTAAGCTTATATTGTCTGGTTTCAACCTCTACTAGGTCACAAAACTGGGACCCATGGCTCTTTTCTGGACAGAAGGCACTACATAACAGTCCCCATAGACGACCTGGTTGCTTCAAGGGAGGTTTTCAAGCTAAGCTAGCTGGGCTTTCCAGGACTCATTTCAATACTCTTGATTGACCTTTCCAATAACTATTCAATTTTGTGGTTAGGACATAGGCTATACCACTTAACTGGTGATGGTTTTCAATTTGCTACATACATCCAGAAGGACAAATACATCATTTCACAGGGGAGGATGCAGAGCAGCTCAGCACAGTGCAGCTGTAAGAGCCAAGAGGCATGGTCCCTGAAGCCACCACAAAATGTGCAATGCAGTGAGAACAGTCACATCAGGAGCTCTGCGGGCTGTCTGCTCCCTTCTGGGCAAAGCTGAACTCAGGACTCCACTTAGTGGACCACCTATGAATGTGAGAATGAGCTCTGCAGAGATCAAGGGAGGACAAATAGCTCTCTGGCAATGTCACTGCAGTCCCGCCTATTCCCAGCTATCAATGGATGACGTGTGAGTCTGGGGAATGTCTCTTCAAAAGATCAGCTTAACTCTCCTTGGAAATGAAAGAGTAAGGATAGTCTTACCTCTAGACTTAGGGCTGGAAAGAAGAGAGAGGTAAAGAGGAAAGAAGAGAATAATCTATTGTAAGGGAGAGAGTTGAAAACCAAAAAACAAGTGTTTGTGAAGTCTTCTGGTTGCTGATGATTTTCACTTCAAAGTCCCAGAGTCTTAAAGGCATCTCGTAAATCATCTACTTCATACAGTGGCTGCAAGACAAAATATAAATGGTAGGTCAGTTGTCAAGTGAGCAGGAACCTATGAAGATGGGGAAGGAGGAAGGAATGTCAGGAGATGGGATGAGAGGTGTAAGAAGAGGAAGAGAATGAGGGGAGAAGATATGAAAGAAGTTGAGGGACTTGCAAAGTGAAGATACAGGAATTAATGAAATGGCAGATGGCAGAGATGGGCAGCAAGAGAAGAAAGGAACTATAGTGAGGAAGAGAGGAAGAAGCTGAGAGGAAGAGGCACCAGGAGGAGAAGGAGAATTTGTCCTCACCAGGAGGATTCGTCGAAGTTTCCTGGACAGATGGACAGAGTTTTCATGCAGCCCTTCCCAGGCTTTGAATGTCTTTTCCCTGTTCTCCACAAACGTGTTCCAGCAGTAGAAGTAATCTGCATAAGGCACAGGGGAGTTACAGAGAGCTCAAGACTGCCCCGGAGAGGACACTGACCACTCATAGGACTACTAAATCAACACATCCCGTAATCATCTCCTCTGGGTCCTTGTCCTAGTTTATCCCAATCTCCTGTGTCACCCTAACGCCTCATAGCTTTCCATCCTCTCTTTCTCACCTGCACATCTCACCTTTGAAGGTCATAATAGCAATCTGAGCCCCTGCCCTGTGCAGGCGCCTCAGCCCCTCAGGCTCTGCCTTGCGGTCCTCACAGAAGTAGAGCCGTGCGGTGAAGATGCGAAGGGTCAGGTTGGGGTAGGCGCGCAGGAAGTCAGCCACATGCCGGGCACAGTCGTAGCAGGGGCTCCAGGAGGTGAACCAAGTGATCCGGTAGCATCGGCCCGGGTCCAGGTCCCAGGCTGAGATGTAGCGCAGGAAGAGCACCTCCACGTGGCAGCCCATCTTTTGTCAAAGAGGGAGAGGGGCAAGGCGTGAGGTGGGGGGCGGGGGCCGGGGGCCGCGGTGTGAGGGGGGGTAAAGAGGGAGGTGTGAGCTGGATGAGGTGTGGTTGGAGGAGAAACGAGGAAGGGGGGAGGTCCTAGGGACAGCACACGGAGGCGGAAGGCAGGGTGGTACATAAATGAAAAAGCACAGGGATGCACTGGTGTTTTGGGATAACATGAGAAGTGGGTGGGAGTTAAGCAGAAAAATAGGCAGGCTGGCAAAGCAGCAGAGAGTGTGGATGTCTCGCTGGCAGAAAAAATCGTAGGTAGCACAGAGTACAGGTTTACCTGGAGGCTGCATCCCCTAAAGAGTATGTGTCAGTGCAGTGTCCATGCTCATGGACAGGTGTGCCAGTGCCTGTGTACCTGTGTCAGCCCTCATTTCCCTGCTGCCCCAGGCAAACTGGAGCTGCACATGGAGCAGCACAGATCTAGGAAGAGGATGCCAAGGTGCTCCCCATACCTGGTTGCGCAGGTATCCGAAGTCCAGGGAGCACGATGTGGCACTGTCACGGCGCTTCACAACATAGCAGAGGTAGGTTTCACGTCGGCCCTTGGCCCAGCGCAGGTTCTTGAAGTTGTAGAGGAAGAGTTTCCTCTTCATCAAGAGGCTGCAATGAAAGACAAGAGAGCATTTACAGTAGCCACACCCTGGAACCACCAGTTGGCCATATCTTTGTTGAGGGCTGAGCACCAAAAATATCCTTTTCATGGCCAGATCTCTCGGTACGAGAAGAGCATCAGTAATTTGCATACAAAGTGTTAGGGAAAGGTGCAGACGTGACTGTGAGGATGAAACAGGTGACCTTGTGAGTGGGAACAGTAAGTGAATTAGTAGTGGTTAGTCAAATAGCAACTATGGCGGAGTAGATTGTGAAAATATCTGCAAATATCCATAACATGGACACCAATGAGGGAGATGGATGAAGGTATCTGAGAAGACTGGGGCAGATGAGAGGGCCTGGAGTTCAGTCATCAAGAAAAATTATTTCTGTTGTATGAAACCTTAAAAACCCACGGAGGCAAAGTAAGGATCAAATTAGAGCCTCTTTAGGGAAGATTGTACAGAGTTTCTTTCCCAGCATTGCCCAAAAGAGGAGTGTAGTTGCACAAACACAGGACTGGGGGCCCGGGTAAGGTGTCATCACTAGATGACAGAATACCTAATGCGGAAGGCATACTAACACCTCTCCAGACACACGTACAGTTCCCATGTCAGACAAACTTCAAGATTGTTGGGATGATGATGTTCCCATGCCCAGGAATACTGCTGGGGAGGCAGCAGGAGGAGGTGGATGACAAGGGAGTTGTGAGACTTGTCTAACAGCCTCACTGCCAAGTGGGGGTAAGTAGGCAGCTGACAACAGCTGTGCTCATTGAGGTGAGATACTCACCACCCCCGCAGCAATGCAAAATAGAAGTGAATGGGTTAAAAATAATCACATCCTTTGTCATCGTTTACTTTTGACAGGGAGAGGATGTTCAGCAGGTCAGTTTAAGTGATAACGATGAGCTGGATTTTCTGGGGGGTCTTCAGTTAGGCTGAGGAAAGGGGAATCTGGGTTTATTAGAAATTTCCTCTTTTAAAACCGAGAGTCTAAGCAAGGAAAAGTTTCTTATGCAAACACCATTCATCCATTTGCCAATGCAAACATAAAGCCTGAGCACTGCAGAGTACTTCATCTCCAGTTTACAGTGGCATCCCCTCTGTTCCTCCAGGAGCTCCTCTCCATCGTGCACCCTTGCACATGGCCACTGCACCAGAGGTGTTCATTCATACAGTCACACACCCCCTCTTGCCTTTAGTTACCTAGTGCAGGTGCTTTGCCCTCCTGTAGCACTCCCTATTGCACCTCACACTGCATCACCAGAGAGAGGCACAGGCTTCTCTCAGGCACCCTTGCTACCCTGATAGTTCCACAGAGAGAAGCCACCCTAGCACATCCTTTTTCTTGCTGCATGACTCTGAGCCTGCAGGGCAAAAATACCTGTGCTGCTAGCACAGAAAAAGCAAGAAAAACATGTACTCTGTTATCCTGCTCCTTATACACACATGGTCCTACAGATGTGGACCACATGGGACTTTTTGCATGTCTCTGGCAAGGAGAAATTCCATAGGAAAACAATGCTCTACAGAGTCCTGCACACACTCAGAGAGCAAAATAACTCTACTAAGCATTTTATGCAGCCCATTAACAGCCTCAGGCAGTTCTGTGAGGTCTGTCCTGTAAGAACTGCCCCAGTCAGGAATAGTGCATAAACTGATCCCACTTCATTTCATCACCCCTTTCTCTGGCAGTTCACACAGAGTGCATTTTTCCCCTACCCACATTTCTCTCCTGCACTGCATGTTCTTCATTATCAGTTTTGATTTATTTCTGACACTGAGAACTGTCCTGCTTCCTATCCCCTTGTATTCCCCCTGTTTCCCTGCTTTTGTACAAACCTGTGAGAATAGGGGTATCTATTCTCTAACACACACACACACAAACCCAGTGGTTATTACAGAGATGTGGGAAAGAGGTGCTGAAGAGGGGGCACCTTTCTATATGTGACAGGTCCTCAGGTTGTCCAGAGAAGATAGCCCAGACAGTTGCATGGGAAATGAGCAGGCACGATAGACCAGAGGCTTGCAAAATTCTTACCTAGGCTGTGTCACGTTGTCCTGGTTTGGGCCAGGATAAAGGTGATTTTCTGTCTTGTACTTTTGCTTTTAGCACATCAGCAGAAAACACAACAGAGGAGTTGTGAAAAATGTAAACACTCACTGAAGAGCCATATAAGCCAAGTGAACAACAGTGATAATTATGCTGATGTTCCATCAAAGCCCACATAGAAAACTGCTTTTCAACACATCAAAAAGTTTAGGGAAAATAGGCTTTTTTTTTTTTTTTTTTTTGGAAGTTTTGGTGAAACAATTTTCCTTCATAATGTTTCTAATTTTTCTTCTGTCTCTTTTCTCATTTCTTTCCCTTCTTTCTCTGTTCAGTGATTTTGACCCTGTGGAGCAACTAGTGTCTTCAGATAAGGGTAAAAACCAAGAAATTACCCCAAAACTAATATCATGATCACTGGTTATTTTTCACTGTAAGAAAAAAAAATGAAGAAAATTTTGAATCACAGAAGCCATTTTTTCAAATAGGAATGTTCATTCATTTCCTGATTCCCTTCTCTCTGAAGTTCACCATCCCAGTGTTTTTTTGCTAGGGAGGAATTCAGAATGTGGCTGGTGCTAGAAGAGTAATAATGAATGAAGAGGTGTTGCAGGGGGCAACTGAGCAGATTGGTAGTTAGGTACAAGCTGCTGGATACATAGCTCTAGGATGCCTCAAGAGAAAGCAGCAAGAACACAGGACCTGTGATTATAGCCAGGCACTGAAAAAGAAGACTGAACAGAGACCTTCTTCTCATGTAAAGGTTCATGAAGCCAACCTTCAAACCACAGTGAAGGCCTCTCAGTGTGTGAATGATAGGCTGCTGTGGAGAGTGATTGGTCATAATTAGATCACAGAATAAGTGCAGTGCAAGTAGAAGAATCTGATCCTGGAACAGTGCTTACAAGCACAAGGGTGTGAGCAGCAGAAATAGAGTAAGACAAATACGGTGCAAGAGAAAAAATAGGTGGAGAAGGAGGGAAGAGTGGGCAGAGACCGAGATGCTTCTGGGACTGAAAGCATCCAAATGTTCATCTTTCTGTTATCTTTTTTGTTTCTAGTAAAGAAAAAGAATTAAAAGAAAAAGAAAATAGTCATGAGAAAGAGAAATGACAGAAATGACAGGGAGGCAAACAGTCAAAGAGAAAGAATGACAGACACAAAGAGTTGCACAGTGCAAGAATAGGATGGGGCGGGGAGTTACAGCGTTAGATCACTGAGTGAGATGGGGAAAGGGACATTGAGCATCAAATGGAGAGCAGGTTAATTCTAAAAGGTAGATCCTTGTTTCTTATATGTGCAAGAAACTGGAGGCATTCGTTTTACCTGTCCATGACTGCCAGGATCTCTCTCAGGTGTTGGGATTGCAGGGAGGTTGTCTTGCAGGTTCTGTCTGTGCAGCCCTCTGACTTGTACAGAAATGTGGACTGCCCCCTGTGTCATCTCCCCATTTACCCCAGTCTACCCCCTGCCACGTTTCATCAGGGTGTGGTTGAGGGAGGAGTTAGAAAGGTCTCTGGAGATGCAGGACCTGCACAGCAAAGGATTGAGAAGCAAAGGGGCATCAGTTCTGAAAGATGCTCAGACCTGATTGGTCGCCTCCTGCCACTGCACTCCCCACTGGGCCCTCCCTGCCTTGCAAAATTATTCTGAATCAATAACATAACAAGGCAGGAAGCATTGTCTAGTGGTTAGAGGGGGTTCTGGGAGTTTGTGTACCACTAATGTGAATGTAGGCAAAACCACATTAGCCCTCTGGGCCTCAGGTCATGCAGCTGTGCACCTGGAGATGGTGCCGCTGCCCTGCCCCACTGCAGAGGGAGCTGTGTGCATTGCCCAGCTGGATGGAACTCAGGGAAAAACAGCCTCTTGGCAGGATTGCCCACTTCTCCATGTCCTCTTGAAAGGCCTGGAAGCTGTTTGGCAGCACAGGGAAATACCAAAGCTGAAGAGGATAGCGAGGGGGACCCAGCTCTGGCAAGAGCCTGGGGCTGATGGGGAGCACTGAGTCCCACTTCAGCACCTGAACACGCCCACAGACACCTGAACTGTGTCAACATGCTAAGAGTGGTGGGGAATAACTCAGGGCCTTATCCCTGCCTCTCCAGGCAGCATGGATGCTGGGCCCCTCCATCTGATGGCTGTGCCCATCAGGCATGCAGTTGTACCCTGTCACGCCTGGGCTCACGCTCAGGATTTACACTCTTCGCTCCACCAACGCCATTCTCTGCTGCCTGGGCTCTGCTCCACCATGGCCTCACAGCACCTGCCCAGACACCTGTCCCCTCTGCTGGGCTGAAGGACAACCAAGGGCTGGGGCAATGGCTCTGGACAGGCAAGGTGCTGAGGAGGCAGCCAGGGGGGATTCTGCTCCGTCTCTTCTTCAGGTAGGGCACAGTCAGTGTCACAGCTGAATGACACAGCTCTTGTTTACCTCATGCTAGGGTAGTTCTTCATTTTTTCTCTGCTTGATTTACTTTGCTTATTAATTTTACTGGCTTTCAGCATGCTGGGACCGTGTGAAACCAGTACATGCAAAAACATGAAAAGGAGACATGAGTTGCCAGCACTTTCAGAGTACTAGTCCAGCACTTTCAGAGTACTTATCTTTGAGAGCAGCTGGCATGGCACACTTCAGGAAAAGGACAAGAAATCCTGGAAGGTCCAGGGCTGGGCTATGCTACTCCTTGGGATAATGTCTGGGTAGGGCACACACTCAACAAATCCACATTTTGGCAGCCACATTGGCCTCAAGGGTTTTGGCATTTATTTCCTTTGAGGATCAAAGCTAAAAGAGCCTGCAGTCCTTGCAGATCCCTGTCCTATCTAACAGACTCAAAGAGGATGCTCCTACTATAGGAACAGTGGTACACTTTCAGCCTTTGCCCTAGCAACACCCTGTGACAAATCTCCTAGGGCAGACCAAGAGTAATTGTTTTCTCCTTTCATACTAGTTTTTAGTTTTAATAATGCAAGAATATGTTTGTTACTGAGGACATAAAAAAACCCAATACACCCTGGGAAATCTGTGTTTCATCAGATAAATTAAGTTAGCTTCAGCTTTATTGTTCTGGCCCCTAATTTCCACAGCCAAAAGCTTGTAGAAAATTTTACATAACATGTTCTGCTCTGAAAGGAGTCAAGAAGTATCTTCATGACCGGCCTGGTATTCCCCATATATTAAATATATGCATAATGATTTTCGCAAAGGTTTAACCTGTCAAGTCTCATAAAACATTTAACTAGATCCTTTCTCTGGTCCTGCCTGAGGGCGGAATTAATTTTCCCATGTTCTATCAGCTCTTTTCCTTAAATATTGAGAGCTTTTTTGGTCTCCATAGAGATAAAAAAGAACAAATGAACAAAAAGATAAATTATATTTGTGAAACGCTTTAGCAGGGCTCTCAAATCTAAATACTGAAGTAGGCTTTCTATTGCCCTTTGTTTAGACCAGTAACTTCCCTCACACTGGAGGTATGAATGCACAAAGTCAGAGGCAGCAACTCTGCCACTGTCTATCTCTAATCCCCAGAGCAGAAACATGTTGGTGTTGATGTGTTTTTTGTGTCTCATAGCAAATCTAGGATGACAGCTCAGAGAAGGACCCTCAGCTCCTATGCACTTCTGCCTAAAGCAGAAGCTGCACTCTTGCCAAGGCAAGATCTTGCTCATTCATAGATGTCACCTTGGCTCTGCTTTTAAAAAAAGCTTGGAAAACCATGGAAAAGTTGCTGATCCCTGACCTAGCTGCTTCCTCCCTGACTATAAATGGCCAAATTTTTAATTTATGGTGGAACTCTTCTGGCTGGGGGCTAATACTCATGAGGGAAGTTGCTGACCACTCTGTTCATCTGTTAAGTGCAGACTTATTTGGAGAAGCAACTGGGAGAGGGAGAGAAGAGAAGAGAAGAGAAGAGAAGAGAAGAGAAGAGAAGAGAAGAGAAGAGAAGAGAAGAGAAGAGAAGAGAAGAGAAGAGAAGAGAAGAGAAGAGAAGAGAAAACCAATTTTACTGAACTTGACTCCATCTCTGTTTCTGACCAAAGCCTGAATCCATTAAAGTTAAAGGCTTGTGGAGAAGTCCAGGAAAGGTGCCTGAACTGGTGTGTTTGGAGTTTTATCAAGCAAGAGGCAGTACTCCAGCTTATCAGGATCACAGAAGGATGCTCAAGCATCCCTTCAGGTTACTTGTACTTGGGGCTCTATTCCCTGTCTTGAATTGAGAACAACAAATAACAGCAGGCTGCAAAACAGTTTTGGGGGGGGGGGGAGAGAAATATCACTATTACTGTTACTATAGATTCAGCAAGCAAACTGCTAAGAAATCAGAGATCAAAAAAGTGGTGAATAATTTAAGGTAATTACCTAGCCCCAAAGCAGAGGAGAGGTTGCTTGTTTAGTCAACAGGAAGTTGTGTGTTGGTTTGTACTGATATAAATATATAATTTTTTTTCTATTCATCCTTTACTCAGAAATAGCACTTGGAAACAAGCACCAACATCACCAGTTGGTTATTTCTTAAACTGAACAAGAAGCATCGACACCTGCCTCCCCTTGCCTCATGTGAAAACCTCAAGCAGAAAAACTTTCTCTGCTCAGAAATGCTGATGCACCACAGATACTAACTTGCACCTCAAGCAAGGGAATAGCAGAGTTCCTTGCATTTTGATCCAGGTAAATAAATAAGCTGATGTGCTTATTTATTATACAATGTAATGTATATACAATGTAATATGCCTATTTGACACAAGCATAAGTATATATTAAAGCATTGATCTGTAATAATAATCATTGTTACATGATCATGTAACAATAAGCATGTTACATTTTATTCTGCTTTCATTCCACAAAGAATCAACATCTTATTTGGGGAGATGACAGACACAACATACAGATAATGTGCTCTCTCAGGCACCTCTGCCAGGCAGACCACTCCTGTTACTCCAGTCTTGGGTGTAAAAAAAATCCATGTGAATTGTAGAGGCAGTTGCTGTCCTTGTCATGGGGTAAAAAGGGCCTTGTGCCTCAAGTTACCAACTCATCTTGTGATGCAGCTGTGGATTCCAAGCCTGGGGAGAAGGTTTCAGCAGTGGCATGGCAAAGCATTGCCTTTCCTAATGTGGAATATGCAGCACCAAGAAAAGCTGTGAGGATATGTGTGGGGCTTGCTTGGGGTGGATATCACCAGGCAGGGTTGCGTGTAGTGAGGGGGTTGAAAATGCAAATCTAGAGCACTGTGGGGTGAGTATCACTGAGGATGCACCTATATTAGATGAGAGCACACATCCAAGGTCAGGAGTAGGAAGTGGGAGTGAGAGCCGTGGGAGCTCATTGGGGGTGGCTTTATGAAGCCTGGACACCTGCACTGTGCACTACACAGAATTGTAGATTGCAGAGTTGTAGATGATACCACTGATGCAGAATTGGGGGCATCTGGTTGCTGCGTGTGCACTAAAATTGTATGTTATTATGCATGTTATTAGTAATCTGGCTTTCCAGGCTTGAACTTGCGAAAACTTTACCTGGAGACTCAACTTGCAGTTTATTTTTGTTCCACTGTTGAGCTTGTTTTGGTGCTGGGAGATAAAAGCAAATCAAGTTGAAACTATTGAATTGAGTACACATTTTTCAACCACAATTCTCTGAGTGCCCCTCATTCCTGTTCTGCAGCCCTCTGCTAGCCCAGTCTGAGGATCTCTAAAGGAGCTAATGACCCTGAATCCTGCCTCTGTGACCCCACAGATTTTTCTCTCCCTGTATTAATTCCCCTCACCATGTCTCTAGGCAGCATCAGTTACATTCCTTGCCACAAGTGACTGACACCTGCTGGGAGGAAAGGCACTGGGTTGGGTTGAGGAGTTTGAGACCTAGTGAACAACTTCTCCATCATGAGTGAAGTAATGCAACCAAAGTCCATAGACTTGCAGTAAATGCCCTCAGACTAAATGCCTGGTGTCTTCTCTAGCTTGAGGCTGTGACATGGTTGACAGCTTATCTCATTTAGAATAAGAAAAGCAGACTCTGTTATCAAAGCAGAATGTGTCTTGGCCATGCTGAAAACTGGGGGTGGGGAACTACCCCTCAGAGCTGCTTGCACCTTGCTGCTTTCCACAGCAGTGTATGCACCTCCAAGCCCCAAGCACGCCCTGCCCAAATGACTTGGCTTCTGATTTGGTGCTGCATGGACCTAGAGAACACGATCTTTTTGCACAGGGAGCTGCAGGCTGCATTCCAGTTTTCCTCTCTTCTCCTACAGCTCATCCCCCAGGTCTGGGCACCCTACACCCTGCTCTCAATCGCATCTTCCCTCTCCTTAATGGAAGAGAGTGCCTCCATAGCTCTGCAATCATCTGCTTAGTCACGGGGAGAAACTCGATTCACACCAGTTTTTCACAATGAGACTCACCTTCTAGCTGTGGTTATGGTTTCACAGACCAAAGCTGTCTGCTATTAGCTCCTGTTTGCAGCTCATGCTACTGGGTGCAAAAAAGAGCTTGCACCTGGGGCCTGTGTAGTAAATCCTGATTTTTATTTCCCTGTTGCTTTTGAAGAAATCCTTTGGTGGACAGGCTGGGAGAGAAATGGTTGGAAGCTCACTAAAGAGCAGCATGTTGCATGTTCCTTAGCTCACAGTCATCTGTTTGGAGTTCCCTGCATTTGTACAAGTTTTCCTTAGACGGAGGTCCTCATGAACAGTGTTCTTGTGTCTTCTGAAGTTTTTTCATCAACAAACCAAACATTTTCAGAAGATTCAAGATAGCCCTGCATGTTCTTGCCTTCCTCCCCCCAGAGTTCAGAGCTGCTCCTATACTCTTATCCCTGGCTATATCCAGAAGGTTTGTGGGATGCCACCATGAACCTCTACTCCCTAAGGCCAAAATGTATCCAGCGCCTTCATCCTCTTCCAGGGGGTGGAATGGGAGACCCATCCTGAGAACAACGAAGAGAGGGTGAAGGAGAGGAAAAGTGATATTCTCCTTTGCTGTGATATCTCTGGTGTCTTCCTTCCCTACCAATGCACTGCCATACCTGGCTGAGCTGACTGCTAGCATCAGTTATTCTGTAAGCCATGACCACTTGGGAGGCTCTCAGGTTTCTGCTGTAAGCAATGAGGTCAGAATTGTGACACATTTGAGCCACCTGCCCAGGCAGGGGATGACATGCAAACCTGAGAAGTTTCTAGCTAATTTCTAACTCCTTCATGTTCCAGCCAAAAGCATGGGTTTTGCTTGGATTACAAGACTGCAAGAAGCTCCTAGAAAACAGAGGAGAGAAAGAAGAGGAAGAATCTAAAGCTGACATGAAGACCCTGAGAAACTACTGATTATAAAACTTTATTAACAGAAATTTTAATTCACTCACACTCACTGGTTTTAGACAATGCTTGCAACATTGCTTCTGCTTCCCACTCAGATGTGGCCACAGAACAACTATATCTCACTGAAATACAGAGGTCTTGCATTCACATACACAACCAGTTAATTTCCCTTTGCTCTGTCTGTATTCAGTAAGGAGGCACCATGGCCACTCATCTCTTCCATCATTGCTGTGAAGGTATAAGTAGGTTAGAGCACAGGCACAGTGCATAGAGCACTTTAAGATGGCTGGCTCAGTTCCATTCTGATTTGGAAAACTGGTGACAAGACCAAAAAAAGCTCACAGACTGGGGAGGCAAAAATTTACCCTGAAGAAGTGAGTCTGGGGACTCTCAGGGGACAGAAATGGCAAAGGAGCTTGCAGAGACTAAGAAAAGTTCAGATGCCTTTCCTAAATTAAACCAAAGGGAAACTACAAAGATACCAGCTGATCAACAGTGGAGCCAGGAGAAATGGTGTAATGATGATGCTGGGCTCAAGCAGAGCTGATGAGAAAAATAACTTGTGACCACAGTGTGGAGAGTCTCAGGAATGACCACATTCACACCACACCAGGCAGCAAAGAAAGTCTTTAGAATCCTTCTTCCACAGCAGTGACCAGCTAAAGGCTAAGTCTAGGCTGTATGAGGAAAAAAAATGTTTTATTTGTCAGTCCATAACTAATCATTTATAACTCAGCTTGCTCCAGCTGACCTCTGCTATTTGGGTACCAGACAAGAGACACAGTGAGCCGTGAGCATTTTCTTGGGGCTGTGTTTTCTCATACCATATGACTTTGGAGCTACAAGGGAACAAGTCAGAGCAGTAAGCCCCACAGGAATGCCTTCAGCATGGAAAGGCTCTGTAGGTGCAAGGCACTCAGTACAAGAGGTGGCATGCTGACGTGTACCAGTGTGGAACCAAAAACCTTGGTCAAGGTGTCTCAGTGGTAAGCAGTGCTGGCTGCCCTGTTGGAAGTTGCTGCTGCTGCTGTGTGTGCTACCAATGCTCCAGCCTCTAAGGCACTGGATAAGAAGCCAGAGAAATTGGCAGGAGGATCCAAATACTGCAAGCCCCCAGTCTCCAGGGGGGCTGATTATGATGGCAATGAGTCTCTCCAATAAGCACAGAACTTTCTCTGACCACTCTGGAAGGGAAGGGAAGTCTTTGCGTTACAGAAGAACAACAGGGTAGGAGGGCTCAGGAGCCTGGAGAAGGGCAGCACAAGAGAACTTGGCACTTCTGGCTCCTTCAAACTCAACAGCAAACCAAGGTGCCAAGTAAGGTGCCAGGAAGGAAGCAAAGGCCAAGAACCATTTGACCCTTGACTGGCACTGCCGAGAAGCCCAGATTAGCTGTGGCTGTGAAGGGAATCCCAAAGAAAGCCAAGAAACTGCTGGCCACCGTGGCCAAGAAATCATCAAGAGCTCAGAGAAAATGAAAGCTGACAAACCAAAAGAGGCAAAGATCCAGCTAAGGGCAGAACAGTGAAACTCATAGCTAACAAACTCGAGGCAGAGAAATAGAAAGTGGCCTCAAACTGAGAAGGCAGTGCACAAGAAGCAAATGCTGTATGAACAGAGACAAAGTGTCATATTTCAGGGACACAGAGTGTAAATCCTTTGATGGAATAATTTATTTTTACCATGTTTTGCATTTTTAACACAGTTTCCACAAAGGAAGACAATGAATTGGAATAATTAAAATTCCTTGGTTTACAATAAAACTCAGGTTTTGTGTGAATTAAATGGGGTGTTTTTGCTATTTTATTCAATTGCTTGCAGCAGTATTGTAGGGGAGGTGGAGACAGACTCTGCTCAGAGGTGCACAGCAAAAAGAAGCAACAGATGAAAGCTGAAACAAAGGAATTTCTGATCTGACATAATGAAAATATTCTCCATTGTAAACGTGGTGCAGCACAGAAGGATGTTGTGGATTCTCCAGCTTTGCTGACTTTTTCAAAATTCAGATGGAAAAGGCTCTGAGCAATCTGATCAGCTTTGAAGTTACTAGCACTGTTTGCTAATTTTGTATGTAATTATATCGATGATCTTAACTGGGAAGGGGTACTATCCCAATAAGGACATTCCTTTTAAAAATGCACAGCTTCATATATATTTAAGCAGGTGAGTTCTCACAGCACTTATTATTTAAACGCACTGAATTATTTATGTTTATTTATTACATCTTTTTGCTAATGCCTAATATGGGATAAGTTGTATTTTTATGGGAACTGCGATCTTAGTAAAATGCCCAAAACAGGATTGTGAAAGAGAACTTATTAATCGAGTGAAGCTTTGCTCTACTGATGACTTACACCAATTCAGGATTTATATATATATGTATTACTGAAAAGATTTTTATATGAAAATAATCATTTACATTAATAGCAAAACTAGGCATTCAAATTCATTCATGATGAATGAATTTTAATGAATGTTCTTTTAATGGATTAAAATCCAGATCTAATTTGTGGAAGTTTATTCTAACTTGCTTCAATACAAGGGCTAAAGATGGGAGAGAATAGAGAGAAATAAATAGTATAATGAAGATCAGAAAGCAGGAGATGAACAGGAAACACTGAAATGGAATTCAGACAAATTTATGCTGTCAAACAATGTGCTTTTTACTAAGAAAGGTCATACCAGATGATCCTTGAGGCCCCTCCCGACCTCATAGTCTGGTTAAATGTCAGATCATATGGTGCCAGCAGTAGATGTTATGGGATCATGAACCTTTAAAATCTTCTTTTAAAAAACCAAAACAATGCAACCTTTTATATTTTGAGCTAAAATCCCTTTTGGTTTCAATCCAGCTGTTATTTACATAATAGAGGTGCTCTTTTGGGATGGTTTGCAAGCAGCGTTTCCCTCTGTGAAGGACAGTTTCACATCCCAGGCAGCAGTATGTTCTTGAGGGATCCCTCCAAGCTGAGAGGCCCCATGATGCTCTTGAGGGATCCCTCCAAGCTGAGAGGCCCCATGACGATCTCGTGTTCATGCTGCAGGTTCTTGTGGACAAGATCCAGGAAACAGCGAGCTTCCAGGTGACATGGCAGTGGCTTCCAACAGCCCCCTTCCATGCTTTGCCCCTTCCTAGTCACCCTGTTTCTGCAGCCAGGAGCTGCCACTTCAAGACCTGCAGTGTCTGCTGTTCCCACAGCGCTCAAGTTGACTTGAGGTGCCATGGAGCATGAGAAGCAGAGGGCGAGGGAAAAGGGAAGCTGGCAGGGGCCAAGCACTGCCTTCAGCCCCACCGGGTAAATGCTGTGTGTCATCTCACTGAACGCCCTTCCTTCAGCCCCACTTCAGCCCCACTGTCCTCTTCCACCCGGTTTCTTGCTCCAAGATAAATAAATATATGAACAGAGAAGAAAGAGAGGAGATGAGGAAAATAGAGGCAAAGGACAAAGAGAAGATGGAGAGATGGGAAGATGGAGCAGCCCTTGCTTTCCAGGTGCAGCAGAAAGCCCTCAGAGGGAGTGGCCAGCTTCCCTGGCAGGAGGCTCCAGCTCCATATGCCCGGCAAAGTGATGTAGAGCTTCAGACTGGTGACCAGGCATCAGAGAACTGGCCTCAAAACAGCAGCCTTCAAACTCCTAACAGTCAGGTGCTGTGACAACAAAATGAACAAGACCAGTCACTGTGTGGTTGCAGGCCATCTAACTCTGGCTCCAGCTCAGAAGCCACAAATTCTAGACCATGCTTCTAAAATGGGACTCCAGCATTTTTCTTCGTGGCTAGTCCAACTTAATGAGAAACAGACCTAGCTGGACCTCTATTTAAAAACATTTTCCCAATTTACAAGAGAGGGCAATGTCCAGAGACCAGCAGTGCAGCATTGCCACAGTTGAGGTTGCAATGGCTGGGGAGATAAATCCATGTATGGGATAACTTCTAATGAAGATGAGGAAGCCTGTCTGCAGGCTCTGGTACTGTCAGGAAAGGGAAGAATAAACTGAATTACAAAAAGTCAATGGCATATGTTGCACTGTGCTCACACAGCCAGATGAATGCTCTGACATTGCCAAGGCCAAGAGCTTATGAGTCAGAGCAGGGTCAGGGCTCTGTAGGTAGGACCAAGATCCACTGTCACTTGGGCTGAGGCTGTTTTCATTAACAGTCCAAGAAAGGGACCCTGCAGTGTTAGCCAGGAAGGAGCATTGATTGTAGGGGATGGTGTTGTGCAATAACCTGCATTGTGTGGTTTAATTCTGAGGAACGATGGAACACTGTCAGAGGCAGCTTAATTGGTAATTTGGGCCACAGCCACTTTCTTTTGTTTGTTCTGGCAATACCACCTAGACGCAAGGCTTGCCTGCTAACATATGAAGCCACTGCTTAGAGTCCCCTATTCTCTGAGTTCTCTCTTTGTGGCCAAAATATGTTGTATAGTCAGTGTCTGATTAATCTATGCAAAAGTCAGAAATTCAGTGAAAGAGAAATTTTCCTAATCCTTTTGACCCAGATGTGTAATTTTTAATGTAGTTTTTCAGTTATTCCCATTACTGAGTTAGATGGCTCTACTGAACAAATTCTTAGTTGCTTATGAGATGATTTATCACAGCTCTTCTCTTATTTCAGCCATTTTACTCAGAGACAGCAATTCTCCACCAGCAGGTCATGGCACATGCACTGTGAAAAGATGAGTCCTGAGCACAAATCTCATGGGCTGGGAGGAGTTATCCCTGTGCTCAGCAGCTACCAACTATCAGGAAAATCTGGCACGGCTAATCATGGGAAAAAAATGCTGAAGATAATTTTCTATATCTCTAGAAAAAATACTGACCTCCCAGGAAGTCCTGTGATTCACGAGAGAAGGGAAGGTGGTAGCACACAACTGGGCTAGCAGGGAGTAAAGCAGTCCAAATGACAGATTTATGCAGGATTCAGGTCTGCCCACAAATACAGCTAGAAACAAATAATCCCAAACACATAAGAGTTTCCACGAATAATTGGAAATAAATTTTCTTTTAATATTTTTGTGTGCATTAAATGGACTCTAGCATTAAAACAGTGTTCTCCTGGAGAGAAGCACCTCTTCCTGTCCCTGGTGAAAGCAAGCAACAGAAAGGCTTCTAACCATTCCCAATCTCTACGAATGTTAAATTTTTATATACTGTACAGTGGCTATGTTATATGGTTATATATACCTATATCAGCTTACGTTCAACTCTAAATACAGAGTAGAGATGTCGCCTAGCCCAATTTGCAAGACCTTCCTCTAACATTTCCTCTCTCTCCTACCTTCCTCCACATAGGCAAATTCCACAGGTGTCCCAGCATAGAAGTCAGTGGCTTCCAGTGGCTTGAATGTCTCTGATATCAAGTTCTCAGTGCCTTCCTCTCTACATGTATGTGCATGCTCTCAGTACAGAGAAATTCTTCCTTCATCTCTAGTGAGCCTTGAGTACTCAAGAAGAGTATCATCCTCTGTGTAGGGGTGTGATGTCCTACATATGAGATGCCAATCACCACATAACTTGGAATTCTTTCTCCTGTATACTGGATTAATACAGAGAGATTTACCCCATCCATGGCAATTTTTGACCATATGCAGAACAAAACTGTGTCCGCCCAGGTTGTCTTCCCCTACACAGAGGATGTAGCAACTTCTCACTGCATACAGCAGAAATCTGAGGCTCTTACCTTAATTGTTTTGCTCTTTTTCTTGGGGATGTCTGCATCTGTGCATCAGCAAACTCTCCCGTGTTGCATTTTCCTGCCTCTGTGCAGCAGACCAGTGCTCCTGCAAGGCTGAATGGTACTCCGTTCAGCAGCAGGGTATATTATGCAATGGGGGTGAATGCCTACTCTAGAAAACTGGCTTTCTGCTACTTAGGAACAATGGTCAGAGAACCTAGAGAAAAGGTCTGGCTGATCTGCTGCAGTGAGCTAACCTGCTCAGCTCTGGAGGCCCACAGAATCATGTCACAAAGAGTCAGAGTGATTAATCCACTTCAGACAGCTGTTCTCCATTTACCCTACCCAGTCACATAGTGAAAACTGCCCATATATCTGGAAATGTTCTCCATATATTTGGAAAACAAAGTTCTTGAGCAGACCACAGAGTTCCAGTGCTACCAGAGTTAATTCTTTTCCCAGGGTTGGCCTGCCTCTGTAAGTGCTTACACCTGGAGATAGGCTTATTACCCCACCAGTGCCTGGCTCTGTGCAGGTCAGCACAGCCAGAGAACCTGCAGGGGAAAAAAAAAAAAAAAAAAAAAAAGAAAAAAAAAAAAAAAATGTATTCCAGATAATGATTCTTCCACATCCCATTCCAATTTGGGACTCCTTTCTGCTTTGTGCAGTAGCTCCCAGGTCAGGAGGTAGGAACTCAAGTGGAGATATGGAAAGCAGGCTCAGCAGCTGGAGAGTGTGGAGGTAGCCAGACCAAGACAAGTCACCAGGACAAGCTAATTCATTGCAAGTTCCCATTACTGTGAGGACACACAGGTTCTTCATGGGCTCTCTTGGGCTTAGGAACAAAGGCAGCCATACTTACTGGTCCCTGGAACTTGCCTGGAACAGGCACCAAGAGATTTCTTCAATGGGAAGGGAGGGACAGAATGGGAGAGAGGAGAGGAGGGAGAGGAAGGGGCAGCAATCTATTCCAACATAATCTTCTTGAGAAAAATATAATGCCATACTAAATCCAGAATTCTTCCTTTTGGTAGCATCTGTATGTAAGGAAGGCAAGAGGCTTGAGACACAGAACTTCCCAGGGGTAGTTATAAATGTTCTGCTGCCATGCAAGGACAATGACATTTGCCTTGGGCCACTTCTGTCATTTCTCTGAGGTCAACAGACACAAGAGGAGGCTGTACTATTACACAGTAGTTCAGGAAGACTGGAGAGGCTCAGGCTGACAGACCATATCCAAACTCATACTGATGCCATGCAAGAAGCCTAGGCCAGGAGTCCTAAGGCACAAAAGTTTGCACTCCTCCACGAGATGCAGATGAGGGCATCTGTACTGTTGGAGAGGACTACATCCTGTCCTCAGGTATGTCTCTCTCTGCAGGGCTGAAGCAAGAGTAGATGCAGCACATTTATAAGGACCTCTGGGAAATGAGACGTTCATGGCTTGCCAAACAGAGTTTGAGAGAAAACAGGGGAGCATCCCACATCCTCAGCAACAGATGACAACAGCCACCATGACAGACTAGCAGAGAAGGGATTCTGTGTACTGCAGCACCTGAAGAAGAGGATGTGGGGGAAGGCAAAGAAGCAAGGAAATGGTGGGGAAATCACAAATGAGAAAGACTTGTCTTGGGTTGTAGGTAGTGGATGACGATTTCTCTTCTCTCCTTTCTTCTCTCCTACTGGTGGTAGCTCACAGAGCATTAGGCTTTCTGCGCTGCTGCTCCAGGAGTTGTCTGCAAGGGAGGTGTTGGGGTTGCCCAGATCGTCGGAGACGTCGAGATGGAAGGCCAGCCAGCTGGCGACAGATCTCATCTGAAGGCACAGCAGGCACACACAGGTTGACAAATAATAAAAGCTTCCTTCAAATTTTCACCATCGGAACAGTTAGAGTTACATCCTTCACTGCATCTACACAAATTTCTGGAACTGCTGAATCCTTATATACATGAGGCAAGTGAACAGATGCTCAGGCTTTTATTAATTTCTTTCTGGCTATGATCTGCTAATGTACACTACATATTAAAATCACCCAGATTTTGCTGCAACAAAGACTGCATAAGAAATCTAGGCTGGATCTTGTTTCTATTCATAATAGAAGTACTGAAAGTTACTCTTTAACCTCAAAGGAATGCAACTTTGAGTAAGGGTGCATGTCTGGGGCTAATAGAGCGTGATCAAGATTGAGGAAGGCAGATCTCTCATACTTCTTGGTACTACAATATCTACACTTCCCAGTGTTTTTCATGGCATGTATACTGGATGCAACACTGCCTTGCATCACAGCTCCTCCGAGACACGTCCAAGGAAAATACCACATATGGATTGGGATTGGGTAAACAGTTAGCTTGGAGTCTCTCTCAGATGGCTGCAGCTATTCTTTTAGTCAAGCTGGTGCTATCACTCACCTTGCATGACCTCGTTTTCCTTGCAGATGATGCGGGAGCACACCTCCTTGTTTATTATGTACATGCGACGCACACTGGGGGATCACCAGGAACACACCAAGGAGAGTAGCAAAAAGCACAGGAGCCCGGAGAAACAAACAAACAAAGGTAATAAATAGGTATTTTCACTGATGAAGACGAAAATCCTAAATTTTTAGGCTTAATCAGTCTAGAATAAGGCAGTTGTCAATGGGAAAGTAATCTGTAGAGACTTCGTTAAATGGCCAAATGCCTTAAATACTGATTACAAAATAGAGCACATAACAGCTCTTTAGTGCTGCACAAATAATTGTGCTGTTTTAATTAATCACCCTAAAAGGACACTCTGAGGATAAGATTGGTTCCCTGAGGGAACACCTAGACTGCAAAGGAAACAACTGCTGACCTGGACATACTGTTTCTGGAGAGATTTTAGAGGTTTTCTGAGGGACTGCTGGTTTCTTACCTTGTAACACAGAGGTAGCTGATACACTGCTTTACTGGTTTGTGAACAGAGTACAGGCGTGTGCAAGGGAACTTCTCCTCACGACAGTCTGGGAACACACACAAAGAGGTGCAATCCAGCATCACTGGCAGGTGCAGTGAATCTGGCACACATGGAACTTCATACTGTCCTGCAGCCTCCCAGGGAAGTCCCCTGGCCTCTATTTTCCACCCTCTTGTAAGAGATGGGGATGGTTTAGAGAACAGGAAAACAAGGCAGACATTTCTGATTCCCTTGCTTCATAAGACAAAATTAAGGGAGTTAAAAGTTAAAGTTGAGTGAAATGCAAAACAGACCTAGTAGGAATCCTCAGTACAGAAGGGACATGCTGTAAAAGGGACAGACACAAATTGTTCATTTTGTTTAAAATGTAAATTGTGGCTGCACTTTCAAGACACACGTTTCTAACAGATATGCAGTCTAAGACTTCAGGACACAGATCTGGTTCCTTTCTTTTCTAGATGACCTTGCAGCTAGCTGTAATGGGTTTTCTTGCATTTCCTTCTGAAATGCCAGGTGTCAGCCACTGACAAGGACAGAATACTGACCCAGTGTATCTGCTCTGGTGATCTGCCCATTTGTGTCCTCTCAGGCATGCCACCCAGGGGAAGGCTTCTGCTTCCACTGCTGTCATTGTCCAGTATTTCTAACTCAAAGAGTGGGCTGAGGGAAATTTCCAGGGAACTAAGCTCAGTGCTGAGCCAGCATCTTCCTGAGCAAGTAACAAGGTGGGTGAAAGTGGGATTTGGTGCGGGCAACAAACTTAAATGTACCTGATGAAGGTGTCACAGTTTCCTTGTCAGACTGAGCTGGAAGACAGAGGGTAGCAAAGTTAGTGTGATTTACCATGATTCCTTCCTAGACATCATCTCATTCAAAACAACTACCTGGAGTGTTCTTTCAAGAGCTCTCCATTGTAATGTCTAATGTGGAAAAATATTTCCTTGTTACTAACATAAAATCATAACAGAAGGTACAAATTCAGTAAGAATCTAGTGCCAGCTACACAGCCAATGCTAAAAACCTGTCCAAGCTTTACCATAAAGCACTGCCACTGCTGTTGAAAACTACACTGCAAGGACATTTTCACTTATAATTCAAAATTCAGGTAAATGTAACGTAGTTCCTGTAATTGCCATCCAGCTAGGCAAGAACCAAAGAAGCCTGTAGGCTTAGGAAGTACCTCTTCCTAAGGAACAGTAATTCCTTTAAGAACCAGTATTCCTAGACCACCGGTCATTGACCCCTTGTCCATCACACGTGGTCAAAAGGAAGTGGGTTTCTTGTTCCCTCTGATAAATCAACCCAAATAAATAATTTTATTATTTACCAGTAACAACCTGGAAAAGAAGCTGGAGAACTAATTGCTAGGTACAAGTTTTCATCAACTGTTTTAGAGGACTCCTACTCCTGTTCACGTGCCTTAGGGTCAGCCAGATGCACAGACAAAACAGATGACCATAGAGAGAAGGAGTCTTTTGGGCATCAATGCCAGGGTTAGGGGCAGTCAGGGAAGGCAAGATTCTGGGTGTGTAAAGGACCGGGCAAGGAGAGGGAAGAGGGTTCACAACATTTGGTTGTGAATTAAGAACAAACTCACCAGGACCAGGCAGCACAGGTGGTGTAACAGCTGAATCTGGAAAAAAAAAAGATGTTTGGATACATCTTAATTTGAGTTTGCCATCTCTTTCCCCCTCCTAGAGTTCTGCTGATGGCTCACCACTTTTGACCAGTAGCCATCCCCCATCTGGTTCATAGCCAACACCGATCATTAGGTTGTCATCTGACTTTTCAGAGTAACTGCAGGCTTTCCCTGCAAATATGCTCGGTGTCCTAGAGCTGATGGGATGCTGTACAGCTGATATGGGTCCCATGGCGCATCTTTTGTGAAGAGTTTCTCCTCAATAATAAGCATTTTGAAGCCCAAGTCTGACGTAATGGCTTCACAATTAGATTTTTCAGTTTTAGATGTAGGTTAGCCATTGTCAGTCTGGTCTGCAGAGCAAGTCTTATCTGCCCTCCTACAGACTGTCAGGTCTCACACATTGAACTTGAGACTGATACAAGTTGCTTTCATCTCCCACCCTCCCAAGGAGATAATGAATGCACCTTGTGTGCACAATATTGTGTTTCCCCTCTTCTCCTCCACGGTTGTCTCATGACAGCTTGTCAGCCTGACCCACAACACTTTAAGCCAGCAGATGAGCAGAACCACAGGAGAGGGAGACTATGGAGGTCCTGGAGAACAGGACACCATTCTCAAATGTGCTCTCCTACACACACAGAACACTTCCATGCGAAGCAGCCACGTGCTGCTGCTTCTCCTTTCTCTTTTGAACCACATCATCCAGCAGATGTGTCCTCCTTCTCCGTATCCTGCTTGGTTCCTCCCCACCTCAGAGGGCTGTGTTTAAGAGACTGTCCCAGCAGAGAGAGAAACCATCATTGAAACCATTGGTGCTGGATTCAAAACTGGACTTGTATGGACAAAGTGGGGAGGCACCCCTTTGAGCCTCAAGCCTTCTCCCCCATTCCTCATTATGAGTCCGGCAGGATTAGCCCACTTCCCATCTGCTCTGCTATCCCTACAGCAAGGCTCTATAAGGAGGCATAATGCACGCTAGAAATGCTCTTTTCAATAGTCTGCCATCTACCCTTCCTTTCACATACATTTTGCTGCCCCCCAGTGACATAGCTGCAGGCACAGCAGGGAAGACAGTATTAAAAGAACAGTATTTCCATCTTCCCATTCCACCACGGCTCACGGGTTGCTTTATTACTGTTTTTCATGGGGGTTTTTGCCCCCTCTGTCTCCTGGGGACTCAAGCCTGGATGCTAGCTCTCAGCAGACACGGACACAACCTTTGTCCAAGTGCTGCTTAGTTAACAGGTGAACCTGATCAGTTATTTCATTTTTTAGTCTCTTCCTCCCTGCAAACTTCTCTGGAAGCTGCATGAACTTTGGATTTCATGGCTTCCTGCAGTGCAAACAGCTTCAGAGATCTCTGGTACACAAGGTGAGATTGGGATTTCCTTGGAGAACAAGCCATTAAACCACCCCAAATTCATCTCTGAGCTGCACAGAGCAGAGAAAGGATTCTCAGATAGATGCTGGAAGAGGACTGCTAGGTGTGCTAGATGTCAAAAGTGGGGAAAGAAGTGCCTGAACATAATAGATGACTGCTGGGGCAAAATTAGGTGGCAGTAGTTGGGAGTAAAGGGGAAAAGAAGTCTGTAGTTGCCAAGAAATAGGAGCTTACCAGGGGTGTTGGTAAGAGAGTTCTCACCTGGAAGAGAAAGAATGTCCTTGAGCTAACTTGTTTTTTTCTGGCCCATTACACAGCTAGCCACAGCCAGCTTGAATTACCTTGGCCACCATGGTTGGTTCATGTGACAGTGGGATACAATCCAGTAAATACATGAACACAGCTAGCCCATTCCACCTTTATCCAGCCCCCTTTTCAGTGACTATCCTGGGACTAGACTTTTTAGTACTGATGTTGCACCAACCCATGAGAACTCTGGATTTGTATTCTGTGGCCAATATAGGCATCTCAGTGGGAAAGACACACATCTGAAATGAAGGTGCTGATGGCTCCCATGGGAGTAGGGCAGACAAATAAGGTACCCACTGCAGAGAAGGAGGTAGGCAACTCCAGAATCTAGCCTTGACTGCAGAAATTGATCAGCAAATGAGTTTCTTTGAGAGGCAACTGTTGGCAAAAATGGGGCAGGTGTGATGGAGGGATAAAGTGTGAAGGACACGGAATCTTGGTGGACACATGTTGGGCTGAATAGTTTTCTGGGATGCCCCAGGTATTGCACATGTCAAGATCATAACTAGATGTCTGATGGCTTAGCCAGGGGCTATAGTTGAAGAAAAGACAGACCCTTGTGGTTCTTTTTGGTGCTGAAGCATGATGAAAAGATACATTCATTTTACTTTATGTCACAGCAATATAAAAAGTTCCAGAGGAATAAAGCAATTCACCCTCAGCAACACAGCCAGTATTAATACTAGTCAATATACTTTCTCAATGGCCTCACTGCTAAAGCACTGTGCCATCTGTGCACCCTTTTTCTTGGGATATTCCTAAGCAGCAGTAGAGTTCCCAGAGCATCCCATGGCTGAAGAGTTATCAGCTCTCATGGATCTCCCACAACCCTTGATGGTGAACATAACTTCATGAGCTTCCGCTAAGTGTTCAGGACCCGAGCACTACTGACTTATTTGTAAAGAACACACAACACTTAGCAGGTTGACTTGGAGGGCTTGTTTAATCTTCACTGCATAAACGCTCACAGTGTCAGAGACAAGGAAAGAACAGCATTTGCAATTGAACAGGCTGTAACTACATAGGACAACTGTGAGCAACATGTCTGTAATACTTACCGGTTGCACTTTCCAGTTCTTGCCCATTGACCACCCACGGAAACCAGTCTGCAAGAGAAGAACAGAGGGGAGTGAAGAAAAGACAGACAGAGAGGGATTCCTATAGCCTGCAGGCTTTGTGAAATTTTTATGAGATGCTTATCTGTCCAGGAAACGCCACTGCCCTCTGCTGAAAGGCAAAATAATCTCCTCTCCTCTTCAGCCTCCACTGCTGCCTGGCTTTTTTCTTTAAAAGGCTTGTGCATGCAGTAGGTCCTGATCCTATTGCTGCTGATGCTATTCTGATCCTATTCCACCAGGGTCAAAGGCTAGGCACAGGAACAAGATAGTAAATACCTCCAGATCTGCTCCTGGAGTCTTCATTTCTGAAACCCCATTTGATGCATTTGAAAACAAACTGCACATTTCCTCCCTGCTCTGAAGGCCAGCCAAAATCCCTGTCTCCATTTTACAGAAGAAACTGAGAAGTGGAGATTATTTTCTTGGGGTCACAGACTGAGTCACCAGCACAGCAAGAAACAGACTGCAGGTTTTGCAGCTCCGTAGACAAATAATTATTTGGTTCATCATCCTGCCTGGGTACAGAGTTCAGAGTTGAAAATCTTTCCCCTCTCAGTCCCTGGGCATGCTGGAGAGGGAGAATGATGAAGGCTTGCCATTGCATGTGGTATGGAAGAGAAGAAATTGAAACTGAGCTAGACTGTTCATTTGTCCAAATATAAAGAGTGAGAGAGCTGCTTCCTACATCAGCCAGGAATAGGAAAATATTTCCTGCTAGCCACAGCGGAGGGAAACGTCTGCATTACAGGGGTGGGATGAAGGAAGGAGTTGGCAGGAAAAACCCAGTGATCTGGGGCACTTCAGGGTTGTGTGCAGGACCAGCCCAAAAAAACAGTATTCCCTGCTACATCTTACAGAGTCAGCCTTTCGTTGTTAACAGAAGCACTGCATGGGTAAAAACCATCAGATCCACAGACTTTGTCTTAGTTCTTCCTCATTCCAAGAGCAGTTACTTGCTGGCTGCAGAGGGACTCTTGGGACCTCTACATAATCCCGCTCTGCAGCATTACAGGAGTCACTGGATACTGCTATTCCCCTCCCCTGCCAGCAAGGGATAAACTGCTGGTGGCTGACCCAGGGAGAGGCAGAGGTGTAAAATGACTTTACTTCGTGATGTAGTGCAGCTTAAAACTTGCCCTGTTCTGGCTAATCTCTTAACCATAACAAGGAGAGGAGAAAAATTATACTGAACACTTTCTCATTTTTTTCTGATATGAAAGGCAGGACACAAATTCTGAAACCACTGCAGGGAGGTGGGGGCAGATTTAAAACAGGAGTCATATGGAAAAAAGGGGGAGGCTCCCCTTTTTTTCCAACATTTAAAAGTTAGTTTTCACTGGCTGTTGTTTCTCTCCTCCCTAGCTGATAACTAGAAAACCATTCCAGTTCTAAAACAACAGGACAGAAGTGAAACCTCTGTCTCTGAAGAGACAAAAGTGACTTTCTTATCAGATTTTCACTCATTCCAATTTATACTTGCTATGGTACCCAACTTACATGCTTTATGAATGACTGGGCTTTATTGTTCAAGTTGTAATAAATTCATCCTTGATGTCTAAGAAAACTGCACTTCTAATACACTGAATCTGTACCTCGCCCAAAAACCACAAGAGACAATGAGAAACCAGCTAGTGATTCCTGTTTTTTTCCATCTTAGAACAGAAAAAAACCCAAACCAACCCACACCAGAACAGAAATGCTAAGATAAAATACACAAAAGTACGAAATACTCCTTTCAGGCCTCCTTGATGCATCATAAAAATTAGAGGGTTTTTTTTTTCTGCCTCTAACTTTTCAAGACCATCTCTTGGATGCCTCATCTCCCTGCTTCACAGTCACAAATATGACATCCTCTGTGGTGCACCTTTACAGGAAAAAGTGCAACTGGGGGCAGAATCAGGCCTCAGCATGAGAGGAGGACTGAGGAGAGCAGTTTGGAATGACCTGATTTAAATATGATAGGTGCAGCCATCTATCTCCTACATACATTTTTTTCTGGGCAAAGCTTTTTCTATTAATTGAAAATAAACATCTTTCACTGTCTCTCCTGAGTCTTCCGACTATAATGTATGATGCAACCCTCTTGTTTTGGTTTTTTTTATGCTTTTTTTTTTTTCAAACAAATTTTATTCCACCTGAATTTTTGACCAAGTAACCTCAAGCAAACAAAGAAGTGGTACAACAAAACCAAACAAAAACAGAGAGTGGATTAAACTGTGGAGGTTCTATACTTGTATACAACTATGTACAAACTACAAAACCTCCCAAGCAGCCAAGTGGCCTGGAACAGGGCCATTCCAGCAGGAACTGCTAGTGACAGCAAATGTTCCACAGCTGTGACAGAACAAGATTTGTGAAGCACTGGGAAATGCTCTGCAGATCATGCAAACACAGGTGGTACAGCAGTCTACATTAAGCACAAAGCACAGCTACGCCCTCTTTCTCAATTCAGCCTGGCTGTTCTGATAACCCAGCCACCACTGTAGTGGAGGCTGTGGACCTCTGCCTCTTGTGACTCCCAGTACTTACTGAAGAATGGACTCATATGGGAACCAGTCACCAGGTCATAATTTTTTCCTCACAACCTTATATCCACCTTGACTTTCCTGCTTGATCCTTTTCCCTTTACTATCCATATACATGTTTCTGTCTCCTAACATCATTGCACATTAGCCTGCATATGAGACCCCATGGAGACAGGGTGGAGAAGAAATCCTCCCCTTAGCATAAGGACTCACCACCTGGGGACAAGGAGAGTGCTAAGAGACACAGTAGTATGCAGGCTCCAGAGGTCTTCATCCCTGAGAAGTGAAGGAGAGAGAAGTTAGAGGAAAGCTAGGAACAGGGATACCCTCCCCTATAGCACAGAAAGTTTGCTTGCTGCCAGTTTACCTCTCAAGACCATTTATCTTCCCAGCTTCCCTCCCACCTGTCTCCCTGGACAGTACTCCAGGTGTTTCTGAAACATTCTGGACTGAGCATCTGATCTCCATCTTCTTTCTATCTCTTTCCACTTCCTTTCTCCAGTCTCCATCACTTTTACCATCCAGGTGGCTACACCCCTCCACAAACACACACACAGCATGCAAAGAAAAGTTTTCCCTTGTTATCTCCATCCACTCTTCTTCTACTTTTAAATTGAGGAGCACTGAGGGAATAGATGGGGTCCCCAGCACTTACTGTAGCCCTTGGTCTCCACTCCCTTCAGCCACAGACGCTCTGTCTTTCCCCTTCAGCGTTCCCCCCCACTTTGACTATTGGGTAAATCATATGCAGCCACACCCAGAACACGTTCTACTTTTGGTTGTCTTCAAAATACAATTTTTGGGAAAAAAAGAAAAAGAAAAAAAAAAAAAAAAAGAAGCCGGGTAGATGTAGGGACTTGGTGTCATCATACATCTGGAATGAGGGGGGGAGCGAGAAGCAGCAGCCCACACCCTCATTCCAGAGTTTATTATCCTCCGAAGGGAGTCCGCTCCTCCCATTCCCCCAGGATGGCCCAGCATCAGGGACGGATTCTTCTGTCTCCCTTCAATATCCACGTCCCGTTCTGCCCTCCCACGCAGGCCCTCTTCTTCGTACGCCGCCACATCTGGCCTTGTTTCTCCACTCAGCTGCTGCCTCCTCCCACCCCAGCTCTTCGGTCGTCTCACTTTTTCCTTGCCTGCCTCTCTCCCTCACGGGCACCGCAGAACCCGCATCCCTTTTTTTGACTACACGACATGCTCGGCATGACCACGCTGCCGGGAAGACTCTCGCCTTCCCCCCCGGCACGGCCCGCCCGGCCTTCCCGGCAAGCGATGCTGCGCAGGAGGATTGGGAGGACCGACACCGGGACGGCGGGAGCTCCTCGATGCTCCGGCCGGGAGGGAGTCCAGGGAGAGACGGACCCTCGACGGCCTCGCCCGCCAGCGGAGAGCGCCCGGGGGCAGCGGCAGCGGCGAGGATCGGGAGGGGAGGACGGCGGACTGGCAGGCAGCCAATCGGCTGGCAGCAATGATTATGACGTCACCCCACCGCACATGCCGGGGGGGGATGGGATGGGATGGGATGGGATGGGATGGGATGCGATGGGGATGGGGATGAGGATGAGGATGAGGATGAGGATGAGGATGAGGATGAGGATGAGGATGAGGATGAGGATGAGGATGAGGATGAGGATGAGGATGAGGTGCACCTCAGGACTGGGCTCATGTGCTCTCGAGACAGGGAAATGCCACTGCCATTGTGGGCAGCCTGAGAAAGGTGGGGAATAGGGAAAATGTGTCTTTAAAAAAATAATAATTAAAAAAAAAAAATTAAAATTTGAAAAATTTAAATTAGAAAAATGGGAGAGACGTATACTAAAAAAGGAAGAGGAAGAATGAAACCTGCCTCCCACTGTGCCATCCTTCAGACTCCCTTGTGCTGCTTTGCCTCCAAGCATGCTGCGTTTTATCAATCAGCCCCCCTGGAAAAGCTGCCCTCACCTAACCCTTCCTCCAACAGCCCCAGGATGCCCTGTCTCCTGCAGCCTCAAAGACTTCTTTTCCCTTTGCTGGTCTCCTCCTCCGTCTCTAAGGAGGTACTGGCTTCATGGTGCCCTTTGTATAAGCTTCAAGGCACAATCTCAATCCTAAAGCCAAAGAAGCTGAAGGAGGAAGCTAGAAAATTACACCAGCTCACACCTACATGCAGAAACCTGGTAGAGGAAATCTGTGTCCCCTAAGTAGCTCAAAAAACCTTGTGTGTTCTTAACAAATTGCAGACCAGGAATAAAACCCAATAATACCTTGTATACAATTGCTAATAAAATTCTTACTACGTTCGCACTGCCGCAAAAGGCTCAAAAGAATCGTTATAAAATGACTGAGACTCAATATTCTGTTAATGGTTTAATTTAATTAATAAAATTGCAATGAGCAAAACAGTGCTGGGTGTGTGGAGAGTCTCTGCTCCACTCACACGCACGACCCCTAAAACTCTGGAATTACCTTTTATTGATTACAATTCTATGCATATTCAAAAGGAGGTGGGTTTACATACATATTCATAGGATTACATCATGACATTATAATATTCATATTATAATAGACGGAGCCTCCCCCAATAGGCGGAGCCTGGGCGGAGTCTTCTACTGGGGAGATATCTGGGGGTTGTCAGGGGGTCTTTGGATTAAGTAAGAAGTCTTCCTCAAGCTTGAACTTTTTTACCTTTCTTGATTTCGCTGACTTCATTATCTTGTTACAAGGCGATATCAGGCCCTAGCCATAACTTTCCCCTTACCTGCTGGTTGTGACATCTTTATGTTCTTTTTGTGCAGATGTTCACATTCCTTTGGTGCCTAGTTAGCCTTGGCAGTGTCTTGTTTTAAGAACAGGGCCTACACTTTTAATTATCTTCAAGAGAGAAGTTAGCCTCATTAGGGCCTTGTATTGTTCACACTATTTCAGTGGGAAATTACATGCCTTAACTGCTTTGTCTAGCCCCATATTCACTTCTTTCTCAGTTTAATTCTTTCCTGAATTTTACTGGGTAGGAATACAAATTCATCAACATATATTACAGAATGTTACTAGCTTGTGAGTACCTGAAGCCACAATTTCCCACCTAAGAGTAGCTGAGCATTGGTTGTGGCAATGCTCAAGAGCAAAGACAAAACAATTGCTCCTTCCTATTTCTGGTCCTCCTGAGACTTGTTGGGGAAGTACCAGTGCCAAAAGTACCAGAAGAGGGGTAGAGGGGATGGGCAAAGCTAGGCATCTCCCTGCTCACCCAGGCAGCCTTCTGGACCAAAGCTTTATCCATTCCATTTCACTGAAAGGAGCCATCACCATTCCCCCTTTTGGAGACTGGTTTACACTCAGTCCACCAGAGATGCTTAAAGCAGACAAAAGGAAGTGTCTGAAGTCCACATAGCTGTGTGTTCAAGTTACACCTTTACACACAGCTTGGTTTGATTTTTGTTTACCTCTATGCCTCTGCGTTGTCATAGAAGCCTCTATTACTGCTTAACCAGATAGTTAAAATATCTTGAAGACCTTGTGAATTCTGAATACATTTATTTGGAAATTTCATGCTGTGTTTTGGTCTCGAATCTCCGACAGAGTGCAGGATTCTCCTCTAGTGCTAGGCAAGGCTTATTCTGATTGGGTTTGACCTCTAAAACCCTTTTTTCAGACTGGAAGGCTCTGTCCTCCCACAGCTGTTCAGTGCGGGCAGATCATTTTTGCCAGCAGCAGTCCTCTGCTTGTACAGCTTGGTGTGGATGCAGGGATGCTCCTGACGATGGAATCGCTGATTGGAAAGAAGCTCAGTATTTTCGATACTAGGAAAACGGCCGAAAAATTACTGGAGGTCTCCTGCTGGTCTTGCTCGCTGTGGACGCCGGAGGGAGCTGCAGCACACCACCCTGAGAAGCCCCATTTTTGCTCTTGCAGTCCAAGCACATTTTTGAAGAGCTGTGGATCTGTGTCTGCAGGCCCCTATCGGGAATGCAGGCTCTCCTGTTTGTCAGTGTACAGGATCCGCAACTACTTAATCGTTTTGCTTTTGGGGACAGAAAAGAATCTTTTTATTTTTTCCTCCATCCTTGCCCCATAACATCAGCAAAGACGGCTGGACAGCCCTCACTTCTGAAAGTTATGAATAATTAGTATCCTTCTGTGCCTTCCCTTCCCATTCACATTGCTGCCTTCTGCTTTGTATGCAGACATCCTTCTCCAGCAGGGGTAACTTGGGAACATCTACAGCAGATGGCTCAAGGTGAAGCACTCTTCCATCTAAAACATCAGGTATTGGTGCCACAATGTGAAGGAGAACTATACTGCAGTGGGTTGGTGATTCATAAAGGAAACAATTCCATAAAGATATCCCCTTCAGCTGCACTGACCCCAGTGCCTGTAGGTGTTTACCTAGGACCAGAAAAAGACAGTAATTCAGCAAAAAATGCTCTCCATTTTGGTACTGATTCCACTGTTACCAAGGATGCTATAGCGACAGTAGCATGGTATTTTGGATGAGACACAAAATCAGCTTTCTTAGAAATTACAATCTCATGCTTTTCACCCCAGTGATTATGCATCTCAGCAGACAGGTAAGTGATCCTGGGACATACTATTCATAAGGTCTTGGAGAGGCATTTAAATGCCAGATGATTTTGCCTATCTCTCTGTCTCCCTGGCCTTCACATATCCTCACAATAAATGGGCATTAAGTTACACCTGAGAATTTAATGGATTGCTGTAAGATGTTTCAATGTGACCAATAATGCAGCGTTACCAACCATTTAAATTGGGGCTGAAGGTTGCTTGGCCATTGACTTCTCAGTGCTGATGGGCTCCATTAATAGCTGAGGTCTGACACCATCCTGCAGTTGTTTCCATGTACTGCTGAAGTTGTCAGAGGGAAGAGACATGAGATCAAGGCCTACTCCATCTGTCCCCAGTTTTGGGAGGTACATGTTTGACTTTGTAGAAGTGGGAACACTGAAAAGTACAGGAGACTGGACACGATCCACCTCTTTCTGGCTGATGGTCATGCTTTCTGTCTACAATTGTTCTGCCCTTTATTTCCAAATCAACAAGCCAGTCTTGCAGTCACAAAATACCCTAAGGGAGTCCATGAAACTCTAATGAATACATGCTTAGCTCCTTCAAATTAGTTCAATATTTAGGAAGAACTGACCACGAGATGAGGCAAGCTGTGAGCTCTTTGCTGTTTGGTTAGTCATTTTGCCATGTGCTTCAGGCCAAGCAGTCTTCAGTGAGAAGTTTTCAGAACCTTCTTTCTTCCCTCACTGTGCTTCAGGATTTCCTTCTCTGCTCTTTCTGTAGTTCCTCTCACAAATATCTTTCCTTTTTGATCCCTTGTACTGTTTTGGAGCTGATCCTTTCTGGCTGTTTCACATGCCTTTCAGCACTCTCTCCAAGCAGCTGAGTTCAAGTAAGACTTCTCTTGAGGCACTTTTTCCAAAACCACTCTCTAAGGGAGGCAGGTAACACTTTAATCTTAAGAAATACAGAAATCCCTCCTGTAAGGTCAGTTATGTGTGTCTATACAGATTCTGGATCACATAGAAATTCCATTTTTTGTTAAACTGGTGCAAGTTTTCCATACAGATGAGGCTGTCAGCATGAATTAAACACTGCTAAAAATATGATGGACTCCTCCACCCTTCTCTCTTCTCTTCTGGACATCACAAACCTTGGAGCAAAGTCAGTAGGATTAATCCTCCAGTTGCAGAGTGGCAATAGTGCACTGGAGCAGTAACCAGAACTGGCTAAATGAGACACTGCTAGAAAGCAGAGGGGTATCTTAAACCTATGCAGAGAGGTTCACCAGATCCTCTGGTCCAGTGGAGATAAGTCACAGCTGAACCTTCCCACCACTATGGTACCTGTCTCAGCTGAGGTCCAGCCTTTTGTACTATTTTATTGTCTTTTAATAGCTGTCCAAGGTGGAACAGATTTTAGTAGTTTTGTCTACCCTAACAGCCCCAAACCATGAGTGGTGCACCCCTCAGCACTTCCCCCTGGAGTAGATCAGCTTCAAAAATCACACCCTGAAAGAGCTATGCTGAGGTTCAGATGGTGCAGCACTGAAGTGTAAGTCACTCAGAGATCCCCACACAACTCTGTGAGTCCAGTAGTGGAGCTACAGAGAGTACTGGATCTTACAGGATATGATGAGATTGGTACTGCTTGCAGTGCCTGCATCGGACATGTCCTTTCACTTAAAAATGGCAATGGAGAGAGGCAGATGTATAGATGCATATACAGAGATGTTCCATGTGCACAGAGAGAGAGAGAGACTGGGGGCAAGAATAGCAATTATAAGAAAATAAATTTTATATTATATTAGTTGCATTCTATTCTATTAAAATAGGATACCCTGTAAGCTTTTAAGCATAATCAGGAAAGAGGGCAAAACAGGCAATTTAAAAAGTTATTTGCTTAAAGATCTGTAGTATTTAGAAAAAGATCTATTGTCAAGCCTTCTTTTTAAAAATCCATGTTAGCAGACAAATTGACAAGAGTTTATATTGAGGGGAAAATTGGGAAGCACAATCTTTCAGGTTTTTAATGCTCCATTTCCTACACCCTCACAGGGACTGTAAAGGCTGTAAATACTCATTTATGTTGTATTCTATAGTAGAGGAATTTGAAGAAATATTTTTGGGCATTACTGCAAATGAACTGATACAAATCATTCTCTCCTGTAGGTATGGCAGACTTAACCACATCACTTGAATTGTTTTCTGACTTTCCCCATGTACAGTCATTATCCAGCTTGATGGCAGACTGAAAACAAGGCAAGCAATGTTAATGAAAATCTGTCCTAGTGTGATATATATACATGTAAAAGGCCTGCATTGGTTTAGCTCACCTATTAAAGACATGAAAACAGCAACAAATGTAGATCATTCCACATCAATATAAACACCACCTTTGCAAGATGCCTGTAAAAAGGCAAAAAGACTGGTAGCTTAAAAAAATAACTTGATATTACTCTAACAATTTTTTCCTCTCTCCATCAATGCAGATACCTTGATTCATATTGTTTTTTGAAAAAAATACTTCATCTATTCAACCATTACTTCGTTTGTAACTGCTCTTAGAATGAAAACCCAGTGGAATTTCATTTGCATGCAGCTGTATAGAATATTTGCATTCAAATCAAAGCACACTGATTTGCTTGTTAAAATATCAAAATGCTATTTCATTGTATCAGCCTAGCCTCTTTAGCAAGGTTTCTTTTGCTATTTACTGTATCCTTCTTGAGTTCTCATGCCATGCCTGCCATCTCGGGTTTCACTCCAACTCAATTCTTGGTGTTTGTCTTACATTGTATTTTTCCTGCTTTTTTCTCCTCTTTAATTTCTTCTTCTTCTGTTTCTGTCCTGTTCTGGACATGTGCTTTTTTTTTTTTTTTTTGGCTTGGGTTTTTTGTTTTTGGGGTTTTTTTGTTTGGTTTGGTTTGGTTTGTTTTTTTGTTAGGTTTGGTTTGGTTTTTCCCACTGGTCTTTCTCCTGGTTTCTCTCTCTACACAAGCTTTTCTGACTGTCTCCCTGGTTTCCTTTCAGTCACCTTCACTGGAATGTTGGCAGCAACATATTTTTCTTTGAAAACAAAGAGGCTAAATAAGTAAATGAATAAATAAAAGAGCTGGGAGCAGACAGGAGGTTTTAATTCCAGAAGGGTCTGTATTCTGCGAGCTTTTCTCACTTCTCAGCAAAGGAGGAGACAGTTGCGCTCCCTGCCCATCCCCAGCCTCCCAGGGAGACAGGCTTTCCCCTCCCCTGGCATGAGGACCTTGGCTGAGGGTGATGGATTGCACTGCAGTGAGGGCTGGGAGCACTGCGGGGAGAGGGGAGGGAGGGAGGGATGGAGAGAGAAGGGAGGGGACAGGCTGCCAGCGTCAGGACAGGAAGGATGCAGTGGGGGCTGATCAGAAGAGAGGAGGGGGGAGTGGAAAATGGGGAAGGGGAGGGCATGGCTGGGAGGACGTGCGTTTCTGCAGGCTGCAGCATTCCGAGCAGACTGGGGAGCCCAGGTCTGAGGGAGGCAGACGGCAGCGTGAGGAAGGCTGTGACTGGGCAGCGGGAGAGAGAGGCTGGGAAACCCAACAGCAGTAAGGAGAGGGAGGAGGGAGATGCAAGTCAGAGAGAGGGAAAGTAAGGCTGAGGTTTTACAGCAACGACAAAGGAACACAACTCTTGCAGCTGAATGTCTTTGGAGCTATAAAAGGGGAAGCAATGTCGAAGATGCAGAAACACTCAAAAGGTCAAACAAGGCGTACTGCAAACCTTATCTAAACGCACTTTCATTGCACTCCCAAGGGTGATAGCAGTTATGACCTCTGGGCAGCAGCGAGGTACATTTGCATTGCTGCAGCTCCTGGTGATGCTGGAATGTTGGCAGCGCCTGGCTAAAGCTTTATTGCCTTGTGGATTCTGGAAAGGGGGATGTGTCCTTTGCCTGGGGACTGTAAGAAAACCAGATTACCTCCTCCCCACTGCACCCATTACAAATGCTGAAATATCACTTGGCACTGTTAGCTGCCTTTCATGCTTCTCAATTTTTTTGATACGTATGTCCCCATCTATACCTCATTCATTGTCCAGTATTTTTGTTGTTTTTCCATTTCTCTTTTTCCATCCGCACTCCCTTCTCCATTATTACCCTTCTCTCAATTCACCTCCCAGCATTATCCTCCATGCTTCCTTCCTCTCCCACTCCCCTTTCCCAGACTTCCTCCTGCCCACCCCCAGCCTTACTTCCCTGCTGTCTAAACACGATGCCAGCCTAGGCGCTCACCCGGGGCCCAGAGCAGGCATGGAGGCAGGCAGGCAGACGAGACAAGGGCTCAGTGGGCAGATCCTGCCAGGGGGGTGAATCCGGTGGGTGCCGGAGCTGAGGGGCTGGGTGAAGATAGGGGGCGGGGGTAGTGGCAGCCATGGAATCAGCCTGCAGGAGGTTGTCCCTTCCCTGCAACTTCTTGGCAAGACTTCCCCCCCCCGCCTCTCAGCTCTCAGACCCCCCCGCTGGCTATCGCTGGCTCCCCCCCGGCCTTCGCACTGCACCAGCTGCAGCTTCCAGCTACACTGACCTAGTTCTGGCCTCCCTGCAAGGCACCTCCATCCCCCTCCTCTCTTAGCACCTGGCCGCAGAAGGAAGGAAGGGGAAGGGTCCCCTCGCACCGCAGGGAGCCCACTAAAGCACTGCTCCCATAATGGCGCCTGACTCTGCCAGGGAAGACCCGAATTACAGATAAATCACATCCACCCCTTACGCTCCTCCATCGGTTTAAGTCAGGAGAGCAGGCGCAGGCTGCAGAACCATATTTTCGTGTGGCTAGAGGAAGCATCGGAGTGAGATGAAGAAAATGCTCCCCAAAAGTGAGAGAAGCCTTAAAAACCGATTCTCTGCAACACCCTCTCATCAGCCATGGGCATGGAATTGCTGGACACAGGAGGAAAATACCAAAACTGGGAGAAAGCCAGGGACATTTAGCTTGCCGTTTTAAGCCTTTCAGTTCGCAAGGACAGATGTTTATCAATCAATGCAGCAAAGAGCCTGCAAGGTATAGCCACCCTGTGGTTGCATCAGATCCTTCCCACCGGCGCTGAAATCCCTGCAGTCATCACTGCAACAGCGTTCATCAAAAGACAAGGAGGAGACATAAAAGGACATAGAAGTCAAAAAAAGGGAAAGGAACAGGAAACCAACAAAAGCAGGCAGACAGAAAAGAGAAAGGAATGTTCTCAAGATGTAAAGGAAAATCCCATAAAGAACAGCTGGAGTTGTGGCCAGGCAGACGAACAGAGATACAGAGAGAGATGCATTTTCCTTCCAAATTATTTCCCTCAAAGGCATATTTTTACTTTTGTCCAGGTCCTCAGTACAGTTCCATTTCCTTGCAGCATAAGTGCAACTTAGCCGTGAGAAATGCACTCGTCTTTCGAACTGGGAGCTTGCTGGTTATATACCAGGCTTTGAAGCCTACCAGCTGCTATTAATACATCCCTTTGTTTCTGTTTGTAACTATGCCTGCCTGAGGTTCTTTGTGTCTCCCAGTCATCAAACTGTGCCCACAATAAGGACAGCAGAAGCCTTTGACCTTCTCCAAAGTTATTCATTGAATGAGATGCGTGCTTTCCTCCTTTATGTCCCCAAACGGCCGCTGCCTGGCAGGGAAAGTCCTGCAATGGCCCCTGGGGACCCTTCCTCTGGCAGGATTCTGCCCTGAGCCTCTGCAATCCCCGCTTCAAATGTCGGGAACAAGCGGGTTCTTACTCCTTCCATTCCACCACCCTCACTTCTATTTAGCCCCAGCATTTACACCAGAAGATTAATTTTCCTCCCTAGCAGCTTGCCCTGCTCCCTTCCCACCGACCACCACAGGAAATGGACGGCCCTGCCCTCCCCCTGCCAGCGCCTTGGGCGCCGACCGCACCCCCACGGCGGGGAGGGCAGGCGGGGGTGCAGAACTCCTCCAGCCCAGAGACGGACGAGCCGCACCCCTACAAACTCCTCTCCCCCACGCCCGCGGGCGTTGTCTGAGCCCGGACGGCGCGGAACGGAGCGGAACGAAACGGAGCGGAGCGGATCTGCTGCTGCGGCCGCCCCGCTTCCCTCCGGCTGCCCCCGGGCGCGGCCCGCTGCTAGCAGAGCCGAGCCCCGCCACGCCGCGAATGCTGCCCGCAGCTCCAACCGCCCCGCCCGCCTACGGGGCCCCTCCACGCACTCACGCACCCGCGGGGGAGCGCATGCGCGGCCCCGGTCGGGTGCGGGGCCGGCGGTTTCCGCACCGCACGTGCTCGCGGGCAGGGAGCGGTGCCGGGTGGTGCCTGTCCCGTCCGCCCGCCCGCCCCGAACCCTCAGCTGCCCCTCAAGCACGCCTGTCCTTGCCGTGTGGCCCCACGCTGGCACCCCGCCCGGCCGCTGGTGGGAGCGCTGAGGGGCTCACGGGTGGGAGCTGTGCGTGGGGAGCCGGGTGGCCGCCATGGCTGGGTAGCCCTGGTGTGGGGGTGGGCTTCATTCGACAGCAGCGGTGGGTTGGGGGTGGCAGGCGGGGTAGGTGGGTGGTGGAGCTGCGTGTCAGTTCGGGTGCTGCGTTCCGGGGAGGGGATGGATGGCGGATCGGCTGTTGCGGTCTCCAGAGAGAAGTCTGGAGCAGCTGGCTGCTGGGAGACTCCTCTGGTGCTTGGGTTAAAATACTTCTAAGGCTGAGTCAGTGAAACCTGGAACTACTCTGCAGACCCCCTTTGCTGGCAGCCTGTTGTGTTGGCAGTAATTACTCCATTTTCTTCTGTCTTACGGCAGTTTATTTGGAACAGGAATTAATATGACAAAACCGCTGGGAAGAAGGTTGTATGGAATCAAAGAGGGTTTTGCACCATTTTGCATAGTCCTCATTTTACATAGTGTGAAACAAGAACAATATGGCCATTTTTTCATGGAAACACATTCCAGAAATCGTTTCCTTCCATGGGACCATCTGTGTTCATATGTCAACCCAAGCATTCACGTGTGAACACAGGCATTTACCTTTCCTTATGTTTTTTACTTATTATTCAGTCACCCAACTGGGAAACAGAAACATTGCTATGTGACTTAGCCTACCAAATCAGTAGCTACTTGCAGACACAGGCAGTGCACAGACTTGAGCAACTTGCTGTAAATAATTAGGCTTAGCAACATTTACAGACTTGTTTTTTCTCCATCATGAGCTCATACACCCTATCAGAGACAATCTATGAAACTTTCTGATCAGGAATGATTGAATAATGTCCTGCAGACTTTGGCTTCAGGACTAAACAGCTGGCTTGCATTTTTAGTGAACCCAGTGACAAAAGATATTTCAGAGAATCAGCCGTGAAATCAGATTTTGCATAATTAAGGCTTTGGATCAGTTCTTACATTATGCGTTTCAGAGTGCCTGGGAAAAATCTCAAAAGAAAGGTGCCAGGAATGTTTAGTGTTCAGAGGCATCCATTCTTCATGGATACTGCAATTACATTTCTTTCCTAAAGGGTGGAATTTGGTACTCTGAACCATTGACACTGAGGGCACTAGCCAATATTATCCTTGCACTACCAAATAGTAAGAATTTTGTCATAAGAACAGGTCTATAAGTGACAGAAGAGATCTCACCTTCAGTGGCCAAAAAGAACAGAAAAAGGCCTAATTCTAGGAAGGTATAGTATCAACATCCATCTTGGCTGCAGTGGCAACTCTTTTAAAAAAGAATTCTAAAGCCTCTGCAGCAGTGGTCATATCCAGAGAGAGCTCTGCCCTTCTGAGAAAGAGCAAAAGACTTCAGGACTTCAG
This sequence comes from Heliangelus exortis, assembly GCF_036169615.1. Taxonomy (NCBI): domain Eukaryota; kingdom Metazoa; phylum Chordata; class Aves; order Apodiformes; family Trochilidae; genus Heliangelus; species Heliangelus exortis. The sequence continues at coordinate 119,677,885 of NC_092422.1, read as the reverse complement.
GATTTGAAACCGTTGTAGAGATAACTCTATCATTGCTCTCACTTCAATACTCAGTTTTTCTGTGCCCAGGTTCACACACACTATAACTCCAGCAGCTCAACAGACTGGAATAAAAGTGATATAAGGCTCCAGTCTGCATACAAGTGAGCTAGGAAGGCAAATGGTAGTTGGTGGAATAAATTGCTACTGATAATCACAAGACCCGGATGAAATATCCCTAATGGTTTGCAATGTAGATCAAATATCTTACCTTGTACTAACTGTGCCGAGTGTCTTTCCAGTAGAATTTGTAGAACTTGTAGTATTTGTAGACTCATTGAATTACTTTCGCTGAGACGTGTTATAAACAAACACATATTTGTGTGGCCAAAAATCTGTGTTACAGAATTTCCCAGCTTGACAGTTCTTGCCTTTCCACAAACTGATAACCACATTTGGGATATAGAGGCAGCTATCTAATGCTTGTCTACCTATGGAAATAGACCTGAAAAAAAAAGCTGCTATTATCATACCACTATAGTTATAGCTATATAAATCCTAATGTGGACATTCTCTTTGCTTTATGCTATCTTAAAAGCAGCACACATGGATCTAGAAGAATTCTTACTCTGAAATATGTATGCCTGCTAAATGATGTGCAGTGGTTATGCACTTCACCTTCAGCAGAGCAGTGATATACCACAGCAGTTTTCTGTTAGTAAATTCCTTCTGCAAACAAACCCGTGCATCTCTCAACCTATTGTTATTTATTTATTTATTTATGTACTGACTTACTTGCCCTGCTGGGACTTGCCTACAAGTGCCTCCTTTTCTCAGGTTGTGCTTTCAGTTGGCATTTAAGTGAGCAATAGTTGTATTTTCCCCTATACTGTTGTATAGTTAGGTAGATAGAATCATGGAATCATTAAGTTTGGAAGAGAACTCTAAGACCATCAAGTCCAACCATCAACCCAACACCGAGATGCCAAATAAACCATATCCTGAAGTGCTGTACTCACACATTATTTTAGCACCTCCAGGTATGGTGTCTCCACCACTTCCCTGGGCAACCTGTTCCAGTGCTTAACCACTCTTTCAGTAAAGAAATTTTTCTTCATATCCAATCTAAACCTCCCCTGGAGGCCATTTCCTCTAGTCCTGTCATCCATTATGTGGGAAAAGGGACTGATGTTCATCTCACTACAATCTCCTTTCAGGAAGCACTAAGTTGTCCCTTCAGCTTGCTCTTCTCCAGACTCAATGGTGCCAATTCCCTCAGCCACTCCTCATAAGACTTGTGCTCCAGACCCTTCACCAGCTTCATTGCGGTTCTCTGGATACCCTCTAGCACCTCAATGCCTCTCCTGTAGTGAGGGGCCCAGAACTGAACACAGGATATTCAAGGTGCAGCCTCACCAGTGCTGACAACAGGAGAACAATTACCTCCCTGGCCTTGCTAGCCACACTGTTTCTGATGCAGGCCAGGATGTTGGTGTCCTCCCTGGCCACACTGCTGGCTCATATTCAGCTGGGTGCTGACCAGCACCCCCAGGTCCTTTTCTGCTGGGCAGCTTTCCAGCCACTCTTCCCCAAGGCTGTAGCATTGCCTGGGGTTGTTGTGACCAAAGTGCAGGACCTGACACTTGGCCTTGTTGAACCTCATACAATTGAACTCATCCCATCAATCCAGTCTGTATAGGTCCAGCTGTAGAGCCTTCCTAGCCTCAGGCAGATTAGTACTCCTGACCAATTTAGTAGCACCTGAAATTTATTGAGGGTGCACTCAATCCCCTCATCCAGATCACTGAAGTCGATAAGATTGGGCCCAAATCTGAGCCCTGGGGGAACAAGGCTTGTGACTGGCTACCAGCTGGATTTAATTCAATTCACCACAGCTCTCTGGGTTCAGCCATCCTCAGCGTGCTCCCTCAGTACTCTTGGTTGGATCCCATCAGGCCCCGTAGACTTGGGAGATATGTAGCAGGTCATTAATGGCTTCCTCCTGGATTATGGGGGATTTATTCTACTCTCCATCCCTGTATTCCATCTTAGGGTGCTGAATATCATGAGGAGGACTGATATGACTGCTAAAGACTGAGGAAAAGGAGGTGTTAAGTACCTCAGCCTTTTCCTCATCCTTGATGGTAATGTTCCACCACACACTTCCAATAAGGGATGGAGGCTCTCATTGGCTCTCTTTTTGCTGTTAATGTATTTGTAAAAACATTTTCTGTTGTTTCTTATGACAGTGGCCAGGCTGCGTTCTAGCTGGGCCTTTCTAATTTTTTCTCTCCATGACCTAATGAAATCCTGTACTCTTCTTGTGTTGACTACCCCTTCTTCCACAGGTGGTAAACTCTCTTTTTTTTCCCCCCTGAGTCCCAGTAACAGACCCTGTGGATGGCAGTCTGGAATACAGAAGTAGTCTCTGGCTTGCAGCCATGAAAAGCCAGAAGTCTCAGCAAGCAACCTTGATAGGAGAGTAAATGGTGATTTTGGCAAGACACGATCCAGGCAGCCTTTTCTGTAGCATACTCATGGGGTAAATAATTTTCAGAAGAGGTGTCTGAATCACTCCTGAGGTCTGGGGAGTAGGACCCCAACATCTGCAGGACCAGATGAACAAACAGACATACCCTTCAGTAAAGTCAGTCTTAGAAATACTCAATATTTGCATTAGGAGTGTTCTAACTATCAGGTGTAATTTTGCAGCAGGTGTACCAAAGCAGAAGCATATGATAGCATGATACATCATTCTGCAGTATGAATGAATAAATGTTGCAGCAGGTTTTAGGGCATATATTGATTACCACTGTGGAAACAGTCCCATCATGTCAGTTAAATACCAGGGGAATTGCATGAACGGTTTGGATGGCACACCTTTGTCCTTCAACCACAGGTTTTACTGTCTGAAATGGCTCTGGATGTGTAATGTATAGATGACCGATGATGGAGATGTAAAGTGTTGTTGGAGTGGGAGAATTAAGATGGTTAGGATGGCACCATCACATGCTGAAGAGCCAGAAGAAAGCAGTCTGAACTGATTACATTCCTGACAAGGTGGGTGTATCAAATATGAGCCAAATGGGTACATCCTGTCTTTGCAAAGTCAGGAGTGTAACACAGAATACTGAGCAATATGCACATTGTTCCCCCAGGGCACAGACTGTGCTGTATCTAGAGGTTATGGAGGTTGATTAAGGAGAAATTCACACGAGACATAATTGGGGTAGTAGGTGGAATAAGTTTGGTGCATGTCATGAAGCCCAGTGAGATCACATCTGGAGTTCTGTGTCCAATTCTGGGCTTCCCAATGGGAGAGAGGACACAGATATCCTGAATGAGTCCAGCAAAGGGCCATGGAGGTGGAGATGACTGGGGATTTGAAGCCTCTTATAGGAGGAAAAGCTGAGAGAGCTGGGTTTGTTCTGCATGGAGAAGGTTCAGGTAGATAATATCAACATGTATATATACCTGTCAGAAGGGAATGAAGGAGCAGGGGGGTACACTTTGCTTAGTCATGCCCAGTCAACAGTCCTGTCAATTCAATTGGCACAAACTGAAATACAAAGGAATTTCATTTAAACATAAGAAAACCTTTTTCTCTCTCTCTCTCTCTTTTTTTGTTTTTTTTAAAATATCTATGTACATGGCCAAACACTGTATCAGGTTGTCCTGAGGAACTGTGGAGATATTCAAAACCCAACTGGACATGAGGAGTCGGGGCAACGTGCTCTACCTGACCCTGATCTGAGCAGAGTGGTTGGACTAGGCAGGCTCCAGAGTTGCCTCCCAGCCCCAACTACTTGGTGGTTCTGTGGTGACAGATGAAAGCAGCTCAATGTGCCACACACATGAATGGTGATATGTGCACTCTGTATGTGTGCCCCTCCGTGCCAGTGGGGCCATCGTGTGGGCTTGAAATACAGGCAGCAGACATCAAACCAGTTAATACCAGTGTGCATCTGGGAATTCTTGGGAATATCCTGCTAACTGACATGTTGGACTAAGCAGCCAGCTGTAGTGGGACTGTCAAGGCATCTGAAAGTTTTGCACAGGCAGCATTTTGTTTGTACCACTCAGGTGAAAGAAATAAGGCAACTAACAGATGCATGGTGAAGGGGGGGATTTTCAACGCAAGGTGCGTAGCAAGTGGTTCTATATTTGAAGTGCCCATTTGATCCTTCATGGAAGTACAGATGGAAAGAAGAGGGACCACTAATGCAGTGGCTGAAGCCTTCCAGGTGTGTGTTTTGGGGGCAACGTGCTGTCAAGGTGGCACACACAGCTAATCGGATAGTCAATAAAAAGGGTGTGGCATGGGGGAAACTGAGTAGGTGTGCCACAGAAACTGATAACCCGTGTTGGTTAATACCTGGTTGTGTCACAGCTGCTTGTTGCCAAGAGTTATTTTAGAGAAATGGTAGCAGCAAGGGAGGATGCAGCCCGGGCTGCACACCAGCTATGGAGCAATGGAGTGTGGCAGGTGGTGCGTGGGTCATGTCACACCTTTACCTGCCACACGAAGGACAAAGGTTTTATCGTTGTGCACCACGTACAAGCAGCAGCAGCGGTGGTGACGAGCAAGACAGGCGTCCCGCGTTTTGCCGTACCACTCAACGGCACGGATACCGGCGCCGTGCTCGCAGCCGGTCACGGGTGGCAGTGGCACCATGTCCACGAGCACGCAGGCGGGGTGGAAGGTGGAGCGCGGGGTCCCGCGGAGCCCTGCGCAGTGCTCAGCTGGGCTGCAGGACGAGCCCGGGCGGTCCCGCCGTGGCTGCGCTGCTGCGGGTTCAGCAGTCCCCCGCCTCGGGCTCGGGTCTGCCAGGGCGAGGGGGGTTCGGACGAACCTCTGGCTGGGGCAGGTGCGGGCGGGCAGGAACGGGCGACGGGTCTCGGCCGTTAGACAGGGGCGGCCCCTGCGTGCAATGACACAGCCCCGGGATGACGGGTGCACGGCGAGGTACGGTAAGCCCCTCCGACCCGACCGGGCCCCACCGAACCGGACCGGACCGGACCGGATCGGATCGGCCCGGCCACCTCCTTCCCCGTCGGTGCGCGGGGCGCCAGGCTCGCACCGCCACCGCCCTCACGCGCTTCCCCCACCCCCCTCCCCGGCACCGGGGGGGACCCGCCCGACGCCCCCTCCCCAGCGGGTGCCAACCCCGCTCCGCCGTTACCGCCGTCTTGGGCGGCGGGAACGAGGGAGAGAGGCAGCGGCGGCAGCGGGAGTGGCCCCGCTGTGGCTGGAGCGGCGGCCGCGGGGGGCGGGGGTCTCGGCTGAGGGAACAGCCGGCCTCCTCACCCCAGCCGCGGGGAGGAGTGACACCGAGGAGGGGGAAGCAGGGAGGGGTGGGTGGGAGGGAAGACGAGCGTCGTGTCGCGTCGCCCGCTCCTCTTTAGGACCGCGCCGTTGAGCGGCTGCCGCCGGCGGGGAGGAAGGGGCGCGTCTCCCCGGAGTTCTGTTCACCCCGCGGCTTCCCCTCCTGGGCCCGGTGCCGGAGGGGACGGGAGGGAGGGCGGGCGCCGGCGGACCCCCGCGGGTGCCCTCAAGCTCAGCCGTGCCCGGGGCGGGTGAGATGTCGAGCTGAGCGGTTGCAAAGCCTGGGGGTGGGGTCCGCCGCCGTGCCTGGAGGGGGTGGGGAGAAGGAGGAGGGGACTGCCCTCAGCCGTCCCGCCCCGCCGCCGCGCTGCGCCCATGGTGATTGTGCATCACCGCGCGCGGAGCCGGGCAGCAGCGCTCGAGCTGCCGGCGCCTTCCCGCCGCGCCCGCGCGGGCCGGGCAGCCGGGGCGCCCAGGTGGGTGGCGACCGGGGCCGCTCCAGGAAAGGGGGAGCGGCGGCCGCGGTCGGGGTGGGTTGGTGGGGGGGGACACACGGGGGTGGGTGGGTGGGGGCTCCGCGGTGTTGGGTCTCGCCGCGCTCCCGTCTCGCCCAGCGGGGGCGGCGGGCGGGTCGCGCCGGGGTGTAAGGGCTGCGTGTGCGGGCAGGCGGAGGTCGGCTCTTCGCCTCCCGCCATGCACGGTGGGGTTCGCACGCCCTCAGCCTGCTCGGTGTCGCCCGGGGATGGCTGGAACGGAGGGGGGAAAACCGCTCCCGTGCGCGTGAATGTGGAAATGTGCGCTTGCTGGGGGCAGTTTTTCACGTGACGTAGGGGTGTGTATGAGTGTGTGTGTGAGTGTATATGAGTGTGAGTGTGTGTATGAGCGTGAGTGTGTGTATGAGTGTGTGGTTGAGTCTCAAAACGAAATCTTTACAACTCGGTTTCTTTTGTTTTCTGATCTTTACGGAGCTAATTGCACATGGGTGGCTTGGCTGCCTAGGTTATACCGGGGGCTCAGTTCTCAAAAGTGTGGACTGTTAAAGCAATAATCCTCTAGACACGTTATTTTAGTTTATTATTTTTTTTCTCTTTTAAAATCATCGTTTGTACGACTGTTTATTTTCTGTGGCAGAGCATTCCTAATGCATAGGAATACATGCTTCTGACGTGAAGCATACTTCCAGTCTCCTCATTTGAATTCTAATTGTTATTCCGAGGCAGAAATTTAAAGACACACAAATAAATAGAAATAGTTTTCGTGGGTTTTCAAACTTGATTTCTGTATATGTTCACGTGTGAGTACCAGTTTGTCTTTCCTTTGAATATGCATTCTTCAGTTAAGTAACAAACCCCTCTAGAGTTGGGGTTTTTTACCCCTTAAAATGTGTTTCTATGGTAGTGTATTTCTGTAAATTATTTGGAGCTTCACGTTTTCATTTTGTTTTGCTTAGTGTCTTGGATAGTACCTTTTTATTCAGTTACGATTTAGCGTCATATAGATATCCTTATATGTTTGTTTATGTCTAATAGGGATGTTTCCCCTTTTTGTTTTTCCTTCCTTCCTAGGTGTTGGTGACTTCAGGGTCATTTAGAGTTTTAGTTCTGAGGGAGTAGAGACACGAGGTTTTAGTCTTTTCTACATAGAAAGCTACAGCTCTTCGCCAGTACTCTTTTCTCCTCCTGCCCATCCCTCCTCCCCCGCAGGGGAGATCAATTTGGGAATTATTTTAACAGTAATTTACTTCCCCTTATCCCCTTTCAGAAATTTGTCTTTGTCCCCAAGGCATCCACTAGCTGTTGCCTGTTATAGGACCAGGAGGGAGGTTATCACCATTATCCCTTGCTTGCTTGGGGAGCTTCAGTAGTACGTCCCTTTCCTTTGGAGTGCAGTACAGAAAGGCATCCAGAAGACTTCCTTGCCCCCCTTTTTTTGATAGTAGAGGGTCCAGGAAAAGGGGTACCTAGCGAGACACGTGACTTCGCGAAGGAAGCCTGGACCGGAGGAGCACTTGACACACCGAAAGGACCACCGAGCCTTTTTCGTCTTCCACTCCATCCTCCCCAAATTTCTGGTAAGTCTGCTCAGCCCATTCATTCATGTTGCCCTTCCCCCACTCCAGGCGCTGGGAGAAGCATGCACAGAGACATGGAGTGTGGTGGTGGGGGAAGGGAGAACGGGTTGTGTACACAGGGGTCGGGTAGGAGGAGAGGGGGTATTGTACCACATTTCAGGCGAACCCGGGCAGCGGTGGAAGAGCCTCTCCTCAGGAAAGCGGCTGATGTGGGAGTAAATGTGTGTTTTATTCGCACGGGCGTGCGAGCACACTCAGGCAGAGTGGAAGGGCTGTGAAAAGCTGAGAGCCTGTTGTAGGAAAAAAATACTAAGTAGAAGGATGACTGGTGCTGGCTCGATATGGGGGTCGCATTGTTGGGTGTGGGAATGAGGAATGTTATCATCTACTTGCTAGCATGAACGTAGGGAGGGAAGAAGGTGTGTGTGAATGTCTGCCCATTAGAGGCAATTGTGCCTGGAAGGGTTGCTGCTAGCATCTTTAACATCACTTACTGCTAAGGTGGGGACAAACAGATGAAAGCCATCGCAGGGAGTGCAGTTGCCCATCAGCGAGAGGGAGGGGTGTTGCACTGGGAGTGAATGGGAATGATTACTATATTCCCGTGTTCTTCGACTGTTTGCAGTTTACAAATTTCACAAGGAAGGGAGGTGAATACCGTGCTGTGCTTTCAAAGAGGCGTGCTTGAGGTTTACCTGCCTGCAGTGTCTTAATTCTGTGATGCATGTGTAAGAGGGTGGATGATAATGCAGCAGCACTGGACAGATTGTGCTGCAGCTGCTCAATATATTACATAAAATACGTTTAATTTTTTTTTTTTTTTAATTTTTCAGAGGCTTCAATTTTTAAAAATATGTTTTCTTCCAAAGACTGTCAAACAGTTAGGTGACAGTCTTAGGAAAACTAGGTAGGTAAGAGAGAATTTTTTTTCTTGATGTTGTCCTTAAGCATCACCATGAAGCAGCAGTGTCAGGAATGAGTTGATTTATCTTGGATTTCTTTTTCTGAAGCAATTTTAACAAATTGATCTAGGTGCTAGTTTTTATCTGTGTATGTATTGCCGTGGATTTTTTTGGTCATCCATACATAATTCATTAAGATTTTCTTTAGATGATCATCATTCTGGTATCCTTATGGGGGGAAAAAAAAGTGCTTTATATTTGAAACAGCTGTGAACTGTTTTCAGACCTTCTCTCCCTGTGACATAGAAAGTAATATTTCTGGGATATCTCAGACTGCTCTCCTCATTAAGATGAGACAGAGGCGTTCATTGTATCTTGTGATGGATCATATGCTGGGTCATATGGTGGATAGCCCTTCCTTAGTTGTTTAACCAGTCTGCTGCCTAAGGTTGACTTTATAATTCAGATTTGCCTTGAGGTTTCTTCTAAAGAAGGTAAGTTAGGAGCATCTGCCAAGTGTTCTTCAGGCTTCAGTATATTGAGGTGTGGCCTCCAAAACAGCATTCTAGAAACTGCTGTATCGTTGGAGGCGATTGGAGGTGTGTGCTCGCTTTTGAGCCTTAGCTGATTTATTATAAAAAAGAAAGCAAAATACCTTTTTCATCTTGAATAACACTTGTTATTCAATAACACTTGTTCTCAAAATAAATATCAAGGGATATGCATTTAAGATAAATGCCAACGTGCAGTGTTAACAGACTGAGGCGATTGGAGCTATGTTTTTTCCTAGTTCTCTATTTCCCATGGCAGTAGTGGCAGTCAGTCTCTTTGCACTTTGCTTCTTGCTTCCACGAGATACTTCTTATAATTGTCTGAGCTGTAGGAATTAAACGTACCTATAGAGGTTTGCTAAAACTAAGATGAGGCTTTACCTTTCTGAAAACGTAAAACACTGCTGAAATCTATGGAGTTGTGTTAGCTACATAGTGCTGTAACTGAGGCTGAGAGTCTGAGTCGAGGTCTAAAAAGAGGCAATTCTGGGAGGGGCTGCTGGTAATAATTGTCCTACTAGCTTGTTTCCCAGATAGCACCATAGTCAGTGGGAGCATGCTGCAGCATCAGATCACAAGTCAAGAACTTGAGAGAGCTGTATCACATTGTTTCCTAATGCTACAGCACATTTGGGATTCCGTTTGTCATTCCCATACAGGTGAAACAACCCTAGTCTTTCTACTTTACAGAGGCACTGAGTAGTTGCATCCTGATAGAAAGGATACAGAGTGATCTTTTCACATGCTAGGTATCCTTTATCTTACACGTTTATCAATAATACATAAACAAATTAGTATCTCTTAGTAACTGGTTTCTTGTTTCAGCATAGGTGAAAACACATCATGATGAAGGAGACTAATCCATTTCGCACCTGCTTTTGGGTGTTGAAGTCAGGACAAAGGAGTAAATGGACAATGGAGACCAATCTCCTATTTCTGGAGGCAGGTCTCCCTAAGACCCTCTCTGTGAAGAGAAGATCCCTTCAAGGGAAAAAGACTGGTCTTCAGAGAGAATTTCCAGATCTTTCTAGACAGCTGACTTGATTGGCTGAATGCCCTGTTATGTCAATAAAACATATTCACATGATGTAAGGTAGGAAAGTAGAACAGTGAATGCTTCTGTTAGAACAGCTGCTGAAGATGCATTACAGATTGAAAGAATGAAGGAGGAATATGTTTGCATCTGATGGGAAGGGAACTCCTGTGTGAATGCCAGAATAAAGCCTAACTTCAGCAATACAGGGATGCCACAGCTCAGAGTGGAGGTGTTGCATTCTGTTCCCTCTATGACTTGCTAAGAGGCTTTTCCATAGAAAACCTTTCTGGTGCAGATGCAGCAGTGACTACTTGGCTGGCATGAAACTTAGTTTGATTTTTGTTAATGGAGCTTTTACTTTGGTGCCACCCATTTACCTCTCCCAGCCTGTTTTATGCAGTTAAGTTTATGATGATTTTTTCCTTTTCATTTAAGAGATCTTAGTTATTGAAATATTGTGCTTACATTGACAGTAGTAGCTTTGAGCAAAAACTACATTTCAACTGGTAATCTAAAAGGTATTTAAACATCTGTCTCTTCCCCTTAAGTATACTATACTTATTTTGCAATAGATGCTCTGGTGGATTTGTTTCATGTGTATTCCATGCACACCCAGCATTGTCTGAAGCTGTGACTTTTACATTGAAATGGGTGGAGCTGGTTTTTCAGGGAAAAATTCTGGAAATCCAACTTGAGAGCTTAATGCTCTTGTGCATCTGACTACAAGGCAAGCTTTCCTCCTACAGACCATTTTCTTGACAATGTGGGAGGGATTGTTAAAATGTTTGGGTTAATAGGCTAAATTGCAGGTTTTGTGTTCCGTAAGACTTTTTCCACAATCAAAATAGAGATTATAAGGAAAGGCTGAAACTGCTAAATAGAATATGTTTTTAGGAGCAGAATGTTAGCATTGAAAAAGATACTTCTCTAGGTGGAAAAAAAATAGAGTATTGGGTTAAGGGTCAAGGAACTGATAGGATTAATAGTTTTTTCCTCTGCTTCGTTTTAAGTGACTTTTCTTAACAACCTCAAGTCTGAAGGTAAAAATTATCTGCCTGCATCATGATGAAATGTGAGCCTTTTTGTATACATTTATGAAACTTTTAGGGGAAATGAGACACAGTATTAGGAGGGAGATGGATACCCATACTCAAGACATTTCTATATGCCTTCTAGTTCAGTGTTTAATTGAGATATCTGGATGGCTCTTGATGATGCTGTAGCTCTTAAAAAACAGAAGAAAGGTGGAGGAAAGAAAAGGCTTCATTTTTTTTTTTCTTTCTTCTTCAGCCTTTTGCTTATTTTGAAGCTGATTTTTATTTGCTGAAATGGCAGTCAGGGACAGATGATGGCACAGTCTCTTCAAATGTAAGGGGGTGGAGGTGGGGCCATGTATTAAAGAGATTTGAGAAAAATGGGAGTATGTGCCTTTTGGCAAAGAAATCAAAGGTCATTAGCAAGAAAAAGGGGAAAAGGCTGCCAGAGAGAAAATACTTGTTTCTTTGCCACCAGTGTGGCAGAACCAGTAGAGGGGGAAAAAAAAAATCAAAAAACCCACCAAAACCAAACAAAAACCCCAGACATGCTGAAAATATGTGAAGGCTTTGGAGGATTTTGTTGTTATTGTTGTTTTTTAAATTATGTCAAAGACTGTTGATTTGGTTTTTTGTTTTTTTTTTTTTTTTTTTTTTTGTGTGTGTGTGTTCAATGGTCTGTAGCTCTAGGTGTTTAAAATGAGGTAGGCTTTTGTTTGGCTGCTTTTCTTTGGCCTCCCCAGTCAAGTAGTGTATAGACAAGAAGCCTCTGAATGGTGCTGTGCTGTAGCAATGCCATTTCCAAAAAATATAGCTTGTCCCAATTCTTAGCTGCTGATGTTGTCCTTGAAGTTTTCTTATGAACTACCATGTAGAGAAATCCATTGTTGAGAGACCCAAAACTGGGGCAGTTGTCAGCCATTGCAAGCCAAAGTCTCATCCTGCCCATTTCACTTTCAGCTGCTTTCAAGAAAAAATGGGTTCCTTAAGCTATCAAGGGATATTCTTTACAACCTTCCACAACAATTTCCCTGCAGGGAGCAAGCACTCCTTATCCTGCTTTACCCTGAGCATCTTGACTGCTGTCAAGGACTGGTCTGCATCTGTGATTGCCTTTCCCTACCTTATGCTTTCCTTCAGTCACTTAGTATGAAGAACTTTAGTCCTTGGCTTTTATGTTTCTCTTCATTTTACCAAAGCAATGGAAAAAAAGTCACTCTTTGCTTGTGGTCATTATGGTTCTCAGTATCAGGAATAAATGGCCACTTAAGATTTTATTTTCTTATGAAGAAAAAGCTGCACTAATAGAAAAAAATTGGGTTTTTAATTACATAAAGATCAGCTTTTTCTTATGGTGGTAACAAAACCATTCTATTGTTCCAAGACCTACTGTGGAAACTACAGTTTTTTGTAATACTAAATGAAAGCAGTTGTGTACCTGTGGTTTTCATGCATTTACGTTTTCTTCAGACACCAGATCTCACATTAGGACCATCAGGCAAAGCTCCTGTTTCTGTGAAAGAGTTCAGTTCTGTTTGAAACTTAAGCAAGCTGTATTGGTGAAAACGGTGTCTGCCTCTTTATGTTAATGTGGAAGTTAAAAATGTGTCACAGAAAACAGCTCTGTTTTTCTCCAGAATTCTTTTTCCCTACACTATGCTGCTTCTTGGTTTTCTTGAGTAGTCCATTAAAGTACCTGTAATAGTTTTACAGCTTTTAAAGTATTTGAATATATAGTAAAAACCAGATCACCTGTATTCAAAGGAAAGGGAGAAGTACCTTTATCTGTTACCACACTGAGCTGTTATCACTTTTGACTAACGCTATTGAAATTCTTTAATTTGAACTATTTTTTCTGGTTTTGGTGCTGAGTTCATTAGTACTGTTTATGTAGTTTATGTATATAAGTGTTTTGTTTTTTGGTTTTTTTTTTTTTGTGTTTTTTTTCTTAAAAAACCCCAACATGAGCAAGAAAGTGCTGGTGCTAAGTTTCATGCTTTGATTTTGCTTTGGATCAAATGTGTTAATATTCAATATGCCTAACATTTTGTTGATGCTCCTTATTCCACATTTTTTCCCATTACTATGTCCTGTATAATACTGAATATATTTCACAGAAGATGTGAAGTATTTGTAAGAAAAATCAGTTTTGAAATAGTTAAGCAGAAAAATCATGTTTTAAGGACTTTTTCTATCTTCTGTATTGCTTTTTAAAAATAATTTGGTGCACTCCATTGTCTTCCATATATTATGGAAAGGGATGCATCCGTCTGTCACAGGTGTTTTAGCACTACCTCAGTGAAGTAGTGGAATTATTTCCAATTGTAAAGAATTACCCAGTCATGAAATTGAAATTCAGGCCTTTGGAGATGGCCATTCAGAACGTATTCAGTCCTTGGCATGCTTCTTAGTACTGTCAAGAAAGGAGGATGCTACTTGTACCAGTAGTTACAAGTGTGTGTATGTTGTGGTTGAAACTAGGCTGAGGATCAAGACCTGACTTTTATCATTTACACTTCATTGAACGTAAATGGATATGGATTTGTGTCCGTTTTTGTTACTTCTGTTGCAGATGAGTTGTAAACATTATTTTCCCACTTGGAGGTGGGAAGTCGCACTCTGCCGAAAAGGACTGACTTGTGTAGAGGGAGTAGGACTTGGTACAGTGGGGAACATAAAGACAGGAGCCTATATACTCTAACAAGTCTCATCTTCTCCACCATCTAGAAGCACCATTGAAAAGAAACCTTGAAGGTTGCAAGAGAAGTCCAAGATGTGCAGTTCAGTTGCTCCCAGGCTGTGGTTCTTAACAGACCGTCGTATCAGAGAAGATTACCCTCAGCAGGAGATCCTGAGAGCACTGAAGGCCAAATGCTGTGAAGAGGAGCTGGATTTCCGGGCCTTGGTGATGGATGAAGTGGTGCTGACCATTGAGGATGGAAATCTTGGTGAGCATGAGCTAAGGCTGGGAATGTGCTGAAAGAGTACTTGGAAAAAGATTGTAAAATGGAGCATTTCTACTCTTACTCCATGTGTGCCATACTACCGTACGTCATCTAAATCATGTAGATGTACATAATAGTATGTTCTCTAGTTTTTATTGTGATAATCAAATATAAAAAAATTGCTAATCTGCAGTATAACTGATTTTGCCTTCCCTCTGTAGAACCGATAGGTGGGCTGCTTTAGTATTTTGATTCCTCTGGACCTGAATTAATTCTGAATTAAGAAGAAAAAAAGGGAGTTTAATTTTTGCATAGTTACTTGAAAGTTCATGGGTCACATTTGAGAGTTTTGGGAGAACTTTTTTCATCTCTTTGTGCACTGATTCCAGGATAGCAAACACACTTTAATTCAACCAAGAAATTTTCAGTGGACAGCACAAGTTGTTATGGAGCTGGAGGTAGTAATGTGGCGTAACTAAAGAAGGTGGCTCTCTGGGTGTGTAATTATGTATATGCCAAAAATAACAGAACTGAAAAACAAACTCAGAATAATTTAAAGTGTTGCTACAACTTAGTGTTTAAAGTAAATTGTAAGATTTCTGTTTTGTTTTCCTACTAATTTTCTTTTTTTCTGTGATGATTAAAAAGGAAAAGTAAAGACGTAAAAGTGTGTTAGAAATTTTAAGTAAAAGGATTCTGTAAGTAGTAAGATTACATTATAGGAATAATGTTAATACCAGCAGTGTCAAGATGTGTAACATTTACAATTTTATTTTTTTATTAATCTTTTTAATTTGGATTTCCTAAAGGAAGGAGATGGCAATGTTATTTTTTTCCTTTACTTCTTCCATTTTTCTTCTCCATATATTATTAAAAACATATAGCTGGAGATCCAGGGAAGAATTAGATTTCTGAAAGTTATGTTAGAGTAATTGCATGGGAGGAAAATAGAAAAGTACTGTCAGCCCTGAAGAAGAGGCTACCTTGTACCTTGCTCCTTACTGAGGAGTCGATATAGGAAGCAAATCTTACAACTGACTCTGGGGAAGAACTTTGTACTTTATTGTAGCTTGAATCAATTAAGCATAAAACAAATGCTTGGAAAATCAGGATTTTTTGATTCAGCTGTCTCAAATTTTTTATTTATGCGTTTTGTCTTGTATTCTGAAGTGCCTATAGTTTTTATCAGAGACTTGAAACTCCGTAGGCTATCTTCAAATCAGGGAACATTCATGTCAAAAAATCTGGACATTTTACTGCCCTGAGCATGTTGTCCTTTTGACTGCATGTTCTGTGGAGGCAGCCATCTTGCACTGTAGCTGCAGCCTCTACAGTTAGTAAAATTATACATTTCTTGGTGAAGTTTGTCTTTCCTGTCTTCATCATGATTTTTTGGAATTAAATAAGGCCTTTCTGCTCTCTTTCATTTAATGTCCCCTAATGCTGAAGCTGTTGGAAGAAGTAAAGTATGCACATTGGAAAACTAATACTGAGAAATGTGTAGTACAGGAATGAGAAAATTAAGGGAATTACTAGAAAGAGAGTGCAAAATAAATGTTTTTCGTATGAAGTGTTCATTGAAAATTGTGTAAACAGCTGTATGAAGAGCTCTGTTTTAAAAAGGAACAAAAATGCTGGAAGAGTACAAACTGTTTCCTTAAAAATAATGGACTAATTGTGTCCCTTTTTTTCTGGGGAGGGGGGTGGAGCAGGGGGTGTGTGTGAGTTGTCTTATATTAAATAATTCTTTCACATGGAAAGAGATGAAGAATCTTCCCCCTTAGTTTTCCAGTTTTATTTTTCCTAGTGTTTGCTCATTGGTTTTGATACAAATTTCTGAGACAAAAGTTTTGTGTTTTCATTTTCCTCATTAAAGTACTCAGCTGGCATAGGGAAATATTTCCTGGAACAAAATTCATGAGGGAGGTAATGTATTCTGTATAGTTTGTTACAGTTGTGTCCAGGTTGAGTAAAAATTTGTACAGCATAGAGGATTTGATAAAGATGTTTCTTTAGTGGATAATAATCTGCTTTTGTTTTCATTTCTACTGTTAATTGTGTTGAAAGCTTATCAATACAGGGCTTTAACTCTTAATTGGAGGAAGTAAGTTTTTACAAATAGTTGTGATTTTTTTTTTTTTTTTCTTTAAAACCTGGGCAATTGCTAAGTAAATTGTTAAGAGAATATTTACAGAGTCAAGTTGAACATTTCAGGATACTATCTAAAACTTCAGAAATGTGGTATTTCTGTAGATGATCTTTGGCAACTGGCTGACTGTCAGGAACATGGCTGAAGGCACAGGACATTAACAAGCTTGAAATTACTTATCTTATGGAGGTAGAGTGGGAAAGACACTTCCAAACTTAGGAAAAATGAGCAGAGCAGTGGGAGACATACCAATATTGAAAATTACATGGTGTGTACCTAGAAGGTAGAGCACAATGATATAAATGTCCAAAGCCAAAGACAGATGTGGGAAATGTCTGCATTGTATGTAATATATGTGTATGTCAAACTGCTAGGATTTCCCATGTACCTGACACAGCTAAAGGGGAGAGGTAGAGTTGTTTCCACCAGTGGATGTGGCAGCAGTGACTCTTCTGGGCATTCTGTGCTGTTCTGGAGGGCTGGCTGGGAAGCACGGGTGGGTTCCCAGACAAGCCAACAGTGTAGCCCCAGAGGTTTCTGCTGGTTCCTTTTCTTCCACAGTTGAGACTTGGGGTGACCCAGCATCCCAAGCACCCCCCACAGCCCCAGCAGTACTGGCCACATGATGAACCTGTGGGCAGGTCAAGGTCCATGTTAGGTGTCTCAACACAACATAAGTCCAGGAATGGTTGTAAATGCAAATTAAGAGATGCAGAATTAATGTTTTTCCTTTAAGTTTAGAAGGAAACTCATAAATTGCTTTCTGTTTAAACATTTTGGCAGTAGTTTAAGTTCAACACATAGTTTTTGAAAATAACTGGTTTGTGCGTTTTTTAAGTAAGTGCTTGCTTACCCGAGCCCTTTTCCTTTGCACACTGGCAGTAGGACTCTCCAAGGCAAAAGCAGAGTTAAAATAGATGGAAAAGTCCAGCTGTATAAAAACAATATTTTTCTGTGGTAGGCTGAAGCTGCTGCAATGGTTGCTGAATCAGATGTGTACAGCATTGGTGCACGGGAATGGACAGGAATGCACGTGTGGAAAAAAGTGGAGGGTGACACTGTGGCTATTCTGATGTAAATGGGCTCAAGCTATGGTGTGGCTGTAGCCTGTTTCTTAAGAGCTAAATTCTTGAAGCTGTCTAGGGTAATCTACTGCAGAATGGAGCAGCAGTGTTCCTCTTGTGCCTTTCCAGCCTTGCTGTTGCTTCTTGCCTTGTGTAAGGACCTCATGTCTCTCTTGGCTTGCTTTCACACTGTAGCTAAATTAGTCTAATTAAAAAAAAAGGTTGACTAAATTCTCTGCTTGTTTGCAGGATTTGGCATTTGTGAGTTTAGTTGGCTAATCCAATGGAACACTAACACTGCCCAAATAATTACCAGTTTTCTGTTGCAATAACTTGCAGTGTCACTGTAACACCATTTTGCAGTTGCACAATTGCTTGCTCTAGTACACGAGGGCAGGGGACGGGCAGGGGTTGCTCTTTTAAGGAATGGTGCATATGTGTGCTGATTTAGTTGTAGCTTTAAGGCATACTGTAAAGCAGGATTTTTTTAATGGTTGGGATACTTGGTAGGGTCAGCTTTAAAAATTCTTTGTATGCGTTTCTTTAAAACATCTGGTGTTTACTGCTGTAAGGAGAGCACTGGATTATGAAATTAAAGGGGTATTTGCCTAATTTGGCTTGGCAGTTCCTATATTAGTTTGATATGTATAGCAGTAAATTTAGCAAAACTGCATGATGTTTTCGCACACCCATCTGAAGTCTTGACAGTGAGTCCTCTTAAAACATCTGATTTTAACTATTTGTCTAAGTTAGCTAGTGCAGTGATATAACAAGCTTAGGAAGTTTTAAACTAGGCAAATTAAAGCTTGTGAGCAGGAGCGTATGGAGTGGGATGAAGGTGGAGGAAGCCTGTAGAGAATAATCATACCAGTGGACAAGGGACAAGAGATGACTCATTGGTTGTCTCCTATGTCTTCATACAGCATGCTTTCTTCTCTCCTATGTCTAGGACTTAGCAGAAATCTTCCACACTCAAGACCACACTCTTTACCTGTTCGGAAACACTATTCAGGAACTGTTTTGGTGAAGAACATGCTAGGGAAATTTGTATCTTTCCTCCTTAAAATGTTCTACAGGGAATGTCTTAAATAAAATTATTTGCTATCAGAAGAGCAGAAGTTGGAGATTACTGAGTCAGCAACTTATCAATTCCTCTATTGTAGGTTTTTGCAACCTTCACATTTTCTGACATGGTCATGTGAAGGAAAATGGTTTTAAGGAAAGTTGTTTCATGAACTTCCAGCTATTGAAGATGCTGGAGTAAGTGATATTGGAGTATCTTAAAGCATAAAACAAAGTGTGAACTTTTCATAAGACTTTATTGGCTTTTCCTTTAGTAATGTAAAAGCAAGTGATCAGCATAGATAAGGAGTAAAAAGGACATAATAGTAGCGTTGGTAAAACTAATGCTTTGTGTGGGATCAGATGCCTTTCTTTAAGTCAAATGGATGACAACTGGAAACTGATCACTTATCTTCATTCTTTCTGTGGAGGAAGTATTTAAAAGATAGATTCTTTTAACTTGGTAACAGTCCCTGATGTACCAGGCTTAGGCATCTGAGTTTCCTGTGCTGGCCTGAAATTTTCAATATTAGTCACTATTTTGCTTTAAGTCTTCATCTTAAAAGATCTGATTTTGCTTCTTGCTGTCCTTCATCTCTAATTTGGTCTGAACTAGCAACAAATAATTGTGGTGTTTGGTTATTTTTCCTCACACTGGGTTATGTAGTATTGGAAATAAACATGGAGAAATCAGGAAGGTTAAAAGATTTCTGTAGGGAAAGCTGGGGGGGAAAAAAGGGTAAGACTAGGTAGCATTCCTGTGTTTTCAGTGTAATAGAAGGAAAAGCACTCTCTCAGCTAAAAACTTTTAATATTTTTGAATCATCTTTAAGTCACCTAAAGTTTGTCATCTGTCACACTGTAGGAACATAATGACCTCCTCTTCTTGCTGGCTTGTTTCAGCAGTCCCCTGGCACTTGTTAGTCCAGTAGTGCACCTTACTGTAAGAGCTTCTCTTACGCTGTTCAGCAATGACTCAGAGTGATGGAGAAGAGGCAACTGGCCTTGGCAAGGTGTCTTGTTGATCAGCACTGCAGAATTGGGTTGTTTCCTGCTACTACCAACAGCCACAGCAGCCATTGCTTCCTCCTCTGCAGAGCTGGGAAACTTTGCAACTTGGTAGTAGTGAGAGCTGAGGAAGAAACTGCATTGTGTTAGAAGGACTAGAAGGCAGCTAAGAAAGACATGAATTGAGTTTTGTGTTGTTGAAAGTGCAGGGTTCACAGCCACTTGAAACTGTTTCTGCTATTCTTCCATTGTAGAAACCCAATCACTTGCAAGTCTGGTTGATCTTAAGCTGTATTGAGCCATAAGCGTAACCAGGATGCAGTTACAGACTATATAGAGGGGATTCTGGAATACTAGAACCCCAAAACTCTATACCTCAGACAAATACACCTCTAATAGAAAAAACAGAAATTCAAACATTTACCTTATTATCATAGGTATTTTTATAAAAGTGCCTTTCATCAGCTGCCACATATTTGAGGAATAATTGTTTTCATTTAGAACTGTGACACTCAGCACAACTTTCTTACGATGCATACAGGAAGAAAGGATTTATACTCTCTGACCCTGGGTGTCCTTACAGTTTTATTTCTTACTGTTGGGTATTTCTGTACTTCCATGAATGGTTGCTTGTTACCTCAAGCTAATGATGAATAATGAAGGCTAACAATAAATTTGGTTTTGTCAGGATCATTCTGTTTCTTCAGTAAATGTCAGTATGTCAGCAGAGGTAGATACACCTTCAGTCTAAAGCTTTCTTTGCAAGGTGGAGAGGTAGGTATGTTTCTGCGTGGTAATAATTTATTATGGTAATTTCAGAGGGGTGTGTTAAAGGCTAAGTTTTTCATTTGCATTTGTTCTAGTGTAGTCAGCCAGGAAAATCAGATTTGTAGGGCACATCATCTTGAACATACATGTGTGTCATAATACCTGAAACTGCCAGAAAGCATTGGCAGATTTTTAATTGTTGTAAGAATTCTCAGGAATGACCACCTGGGGGAAAAAACAATGTGAAAAAGACAAAAGTGAGATGAAAGAGGTGTTACCATACATTACAGTCAAGAAATTACAATTGGTGTAATATTTGACAAAATAATCTGTAACTGGCTGATAGTTACTATGTCACTTTCCCGACAATCCCGTCTAGTACTGTGTCACTTAAGTGTGCTGTACTGGAACAATTTGCATTGTGAACCAGGTCTGCATGCTGGTGTAGTTTTAAAGCAAACCAACCTCTTTGTGGTATAAGATGTTCTTTAATGCTGCATCAGTCTGCTGAGACAGGTAACAGTGTGACTGCAAAAATGGTTTCCGTGTTTTTGGTAGGAACATTACCTAAATGGATTAGAATAAATGACATTTGGCACTCAGGGAAATCATGGCATTTAGAGTTTTTGTTATTTTGTTATTTCTCTAGTGGGGCCATTTATTCAAACAGCACTTTACAAAATGACAGTACTATAGATCATGATGGAACATAAATGTGCCTGTTGTTTCATTGCTGAGGAGCCTGACCTATCACTAGTAGGTGGTTTTTGGAGATTTCTCACAGAATTTTTTTCAATTGTATAACTATTTTACTCAGTAGTCCCCAAATCATATTAGTCTGAAAGTTCTAGGACTTTTTGAAAACATGGATTGAATCCTCAGAAATATCTTGGTACAAGTGCAATTGTTTGCCAGATTTACCAGCGCTGGGCCAAAGAATGGTACCAGGAGGTGACTATAGTGAAACTCTAGGTAAGAAATTGCTTCCTTCAAGAAGAAAACTGGAGCTGGAAACCAATGGGTACACAGTTTGTGTGTCAGAACTTCTGTGAGACGAGGTGCAAACTGAAGAAATAGAAAACAAATATGGAGGCAAAGCAGGAAACCAAGTTATTACAGTGGTAGTCAAAATTGCCAGCAAAAAAGCTACTTGACAGTTGGAAGAAGTCTTTAGTTTGAAAAGTATTAGAAAAACACGGAGAAGAGAATGAAGGTGGCACTGTAGGGAAGTAGAAGCACAGGTGTTAGATCCAGGGGGATGAATTCTGTGTGGCAAAGCAAGCTGTATGCAGTGGTTGCTGGTTTCCAGTGCTTGGTGTTGAATCAAACCTTCAGAGCTTTTCTCTACTCTAGAGAAAAAAATCTTCTGCAAGTTGGTTAGGCAAGTATTTGCTGATAGTGGAGCCTGTTCACCTTAAATGCTGGTCCACATGGAGGCTGCTGACCCAGTGCTGCTGACACACAGCTGTCAGCTCAAGTGTTCAAGTTGACATGGTAGAACTGACCCAGCTCTCATGAGCTATTCCATCAATGTCATGGATGTGTTATTTAAATGCCAGGTGATGAGGTGTAAAGGATAGAACTGATTTTCTTTCTTGTAATTTTACTTTCTGTTAAGTCTCTTCTAGGTAGCTGCACTTGCTGAAATTCAGCATATTGCTGAATCAGTGTTTGCTTCTAGGATGATAATACCCAGTGTTTATAGTTATGGCTAGGGAATGGTATGCAGAACCATTGCTTGCTTCTGAAAAGCATCTTATGTTCCTGAAAGAGGAAGGGATTAAAGGGATCATACCAAAAACCCTCCTTTAAGGGAGGAGCAGAACACACAGGTGACCAAAATAAGTATTACATCTCACTTGCTGGTGGGGAGGGATGCCATCTAGAGGGATCTTCACATGCTTGAGAGGTGGGCTCATGCAGCCTGCATGAAGTTCAGCAAGGCCAAGTGTAAGGTTCTGCACCTGGGTCAAGGCAATCCCCATGCACGAATACATGGTGGGAGGAGAAGGGATTGAGGACTTGGGGGTGGTGGTGGACCAGAAGCTTAACGTGAGCTGATAATGTGTGTGCTTGCATCCTAGAAAGTCAACCAGGTCCTGGGCTGCATCAAAAGAAGCACAGACAGCCAGTCACAGGGAGGTGATTCTCCCCCTCTGCTCTGCCCTTGTGAAACCCCACCTGGAGTGCTGTGTCCTGTTCTGGAGTCCCCAGCATAAGAAGGACACAGAGCTCCTGGAACGTGTCCAGAGGAGAGACACTAAAATGATCAGAGGGCTGGGGCACCTCCCCTGTGAAGCCAGGCTGAGGAAGCTGGGGTTGTTCAGCCTGGAGTAGAGGCTTTGTAGCAGCTTTCCCATACTCAAAGGGGGCATACTAGAAAGGTGGGGTAGGTCTTCTTACACGAGTGTGTAGTGAGAGGACAAGGGGCAATGGTTGTAAGCTGGAAGAGGAGAGATTTAGGTTAGACATTAAGAAAAAATTCTTTCCTCTGCGGGTGGTGAGATGCTGGCACAGGTTGCCCAGAGAAGTTGTGGATGCTCCCTCCCTGTAAGTGTTCAAGGCCAGGTTGGGTGGGGCCTTCAGTAACTTGATCTAGTGGGAGGTAATCTGAATGATCTTTAAGGTCCCTTCCAACCCAAACCATTCTCAGATTCTAAATGTGTCTTTACTTGGTATAAATATGAAGTATTACAAGCGTCAAGCTCTCTTCATCCATGGTTCGTGTTCTGGGAGGATTCCATCCATTCATGTGCTTTTGTTCCTCATCTGTGCCCTCCTGCATCCAGTTCCTGTCTGCTGCTGACTCCAGGAGCCCAGCCTGGGACTTTTCCAGGGCTTGCCCTGCAACCTTGGTGGTGTTGTGAATGTTACTGAGGGGAGAGGAACATAATATCACTTCTGTGTATATTTGTACATATTTATTGACTTTTCATCACTACTGTTTCACTAAAGCTGTGTAGTTTAGTTTCCAACCTGTAAGTCTCTCTCCCTTACTCTCTTAGTTTCCTATAAGGGAAGGGAGGAGGTATTAATAGAGAGCATCTGTCATTCATGTAATTGCAGGCCCAGCGTTAAACCTTGGTGTGAGGTTGCTTTTGATTATCCACAAATGTAAAGGTAAAACGCTATGATGAGGAGCAACAGCAAATACTCAGAAATGGGCACAAAGTAAAACTCGTTAAAATACAGGATGTTCTGCTCTGGAAACGTAACTTGTAGTTCATTGAATGAAATGACCATTTGCAGGATTCCTTCTTTGTGGTTACAGGAATTTGTGGCAATTGAAGTAGAATATTGCTGGAAGGAAAGTGTTCATCTCGTGATTTAACTTGGTCTGCTCAGGAATTGCCTTTAATTGCATGATTTTGCATTTCCCGAGTGCCCAAACTTTTGGTACTCGGATTAGCTTTATTAAAGTGCTGAATACTTGCATCCACAAATAAAATCAGTAAGAGCAGAGTCAGCAACTGAGAAATCACAGTCTCCCTAATGTGGTGTCTTGAATTCCTTCTTTAACACTTATGTCTGGGTTTTGTTTCCTGGTATGGGAAATCAGTAGCATATTACTGATTTCTTGCATAGTTGAAGAAATAAATTAAGATTTTGAAGCACTTAGATAATACTGTGGTAAGCACAATAAATAAAACTCGGGAAGAAATTACTAATGGTATGTTTCAAGCAAGGGCTTCAAGTACACCAACCCATGGACTACACACTAAACAGTAGAAAAGAAAATACATTGCTTAGTAGCTGCTTGTTAAGTGATTGTTGTATCTCCTGTGCCCATTAGGTAAATGCTGTGGAAAAAATAATGTTTGTTCATGTAATTGAAGACAGTATGTGGGTGGGGTAGCAGATCAATATCCTTAGTTGTGGCTTTTTGTAACTTGTATGTGCTTGACTTTGTGGCTTTATTATTTTTCTCTTAACATAGCTTTTTAATGTAATACTGTGTGTGCAGTCACGGAGGGACTGTGCTGGATGTATCAACACTGTTTAGTAGACAGGCTTTGGAAAACAGATGTAGGGAAAAACAGGATTGATGTAGTGATAGTCAATGACTTGGATAACCTGATACTCTTTGGACAGTAGTCCATGGTTATATTTACATTCAATATACATATGTATCCTGTCAGTGAGACTGAGGAATTATTTTACTTATCTAAATACCTGTAGAGGTTGCACTTGTGCCTTGTTCTGCTTCATATTTGTTTCATATATTTCAATTACCATGTTCCCATTGTTACTGTATTTTTCAACTGCTTTGGGAAAAGGCTTATTTCATTCCTGGAATTCTTTTTGTTTGGGTTCTTTTGACAGCACTGCTTTCAGTGTTTGTATTTCATATTTTATAAAGTGCCTTGCAGACTCATGGTTAAGAACACCTTCATATAGATGTGTGTGTGTGTGTGTGTGTGGATATATATATAAATAATATATTACTTTTGGTTACTAACATGAAGTATTAGAACTTCTGTTTCTGGATGAGGAACAGATCCACGGTGTGAGCTGCATTCTTAATTCCTTGGCCAGGCAGGTTGCCTTGCTTTGAGTTTTTTTCTTAATATGAAGCAGGAAGGGAGCACTAGTGAACTTGGCTGAGCCTGCTGTGGTAGTGTCAGTTAGTTTTCAGGATTCTGAAATTATTAGGAATTCCAGGATTTCCTGCACCAACCACATGTATCTTTTAAGCTCACTGTTCTAGAAAGCATAGCTGTCCACATCTTACTTTTTCGTATTGTTGAGGTGTGGCTTCCATTTCTATAAGATGCCTTTTCCTTCTCCATGAAGAAGGTTTTTAAAAAATTAATAACAAAAGAGAGCATATCAAGTTCCCCTGCTAGTGTTACTATGTGTCTATGTTTCCCTGACTCAGATGGTATTAATGGATATCCTGTAGACTAAGATTAAATGTTCAGCACTCCTCTGTCTGCCTGGGTTACAATCAATCTGCTTATTTACAGCGGGACATTTTGGTAGTTTAATCTTAAAAATCCTTTAAAGTGTTGGAGTAGCTCTTGTTTGGTCCACAAAACTAGAAAAAAACTCAGTTCAGAACCTAAGTAGGACTACCACTTGTGCCCTTACAACTTTTCTGCATCTTTTTGTGAAGGTCTGTATTGTTGGATGTTCTGTCCTACTGTTCTGCCAGTAGGAGAGAACGGGTGGGGAGTCTAAGAGTTAATGTAAATTACAATTCTGTTCCTGACAACAGAACAAGAGTGGCATTTGATAATGAGATTTCTGTGACTGTGTTACTTTTAAAGTGAAGAGCTTGAGGAAGAATGTAATCTGCAAATATTTAAAGGAAATTGTTAGAGGAATCTGTGGAGGATTGAGATAAATTAACTAGAGATTTGTCATACCTGATGCTTGTAAAGTTTCTGTTTTCCATCTCTGCCATTGATTTGTTTGTGATATGATCAGCAGCCCCTCTGTTTTTTGTTTTGTTGTAAATTGGGAATATCTTGTTTCATAAAGACAAAGATAGTTTTCGAGCTGGTAGTGCAGAGTAAATGCATATAGAGATATTTATCAATTTGTAGAGATTGGTAAATTGGGGGGTACAGTTACAGTCTAGAGATAAGTGGTAAAATACCTCGCCTCTTAAATGTATTGCCTTTAGAGGTCAAAACAAGCTGAAAGTAGGGGATGTTGCTTCCACTGAATCATTTTGTTATTTGACTGATCTGGTTGGAAGGACTGTATACGTGCGTGATCGTGAGGAGCATTTTCTTTTAAGTAGATAATTACTGACTGTGTGGTGTGTCTTATTTAAGGAACACAATAGCAAATGTATTAGCTAATGAGCATATTTTGGCATTACATGGAAGCTTCTGCACCAGACCGGGTGAGAAATAATACGTGGACTTATAGAATCATTAAGGTTGGAAAAGACTGCTAAGATCATCAGGTTTAACCATCAACCAAACACCACTATTCCCATTAACCATGTCCTGAAGTGCCACGGCCTGAAGTGCCATGTCTGTGTTTTTTGAACAGCTCCAGGTGGATGACC
Organism: Heliangelus exortis; assembly: GCF_036169615.1. Taxonomy (NCBI): domain Eukaryota; kingdom Metazoa; phylum Chordata; class Aves; order Apodiformes; family Trochilidae; genus Heliangelus; species Heliangelus exortis. The sequence continues at coordinate 119,651,968 of NC_092422.1, read as the reverse complement.
CCACCACCTGCCTAGGCCAAACCTCTCCTGGCACAACTTCAGGCCATTTCCTCTCATCCTGCCACTTGTTAATTGGGAGAAGAGATTAACACCCATCTCAGGACAGCCTCCTCTCAGGTGGTTGTAGGGAGCAGTATGTCTCCCCTCAGACTCCTGCAGACTCAATGGTGCCAATTCCCTCAGCCACTCCTCATAAGACTTGTGCTCCAGACCCTTCACCGGCTTCATTGCGGTTCTCTGGATACCCTCTAGCACCTCAATGCCTCTCCTGTAGTGACGGGCCCAGAACTGAACACAGGATATTCAAGGTGCAGCCTCACCAGTGCTGACAACAGGAGAACAATTACCTCCCTGGCCTTGCTAGCCACACTATTTCTGATGCAGGCCAAGATGTTGGTGTCCTCCCTGGCCACACTGCTGGCTCATATTCAGCTGGGTGCTGACCATCACCCCCAGGTCCTTTTCTGCTGGGCAGCTTCCCAGCCACTCTTCCCCAAGGCTGTAGCATTGCCTGGGGTTGTTGTGACCCAAGTGCAGGACCTGTCATTTGGCCTTGCTGAATGTCATAGACGTGACAATACTGTGTTGTTATACCTGGATGGCCATAAAACACATGTGGAGATACTACAGTGTAGTTTTAACACTGTAAAGCCAGGAAGAGGAATCAAGTTCAGTGAACTTAGAGGTGTGGAAACAGTGGAATTCTTCTTTATCTAGCTTTGCTTTGTGTATGATTTTGCATTAATATCTTAAGAAATTCTGGTTATATCATCTTCTTGTCTAGAAAAAGTTTTTAGGCTTTTTTATTTATTTTTTTTAAATGCTGTACTTCTGGAGAAACCCAGAGCTGTTGTACAGTGTGTATCTGGATAAATGAAACTTTCTGTGATAAACAAAACACCCCTCCTGTTAAATAAAGTTAACAGAAACATGACATTAAAAACATGGGAGATACTGGTCTAATTTTTAAGAATGGAGTGAGTTTGTAGTAGTGTTATTTTACATATATTTAGTTTCTGTTCTTGTTCTGTAGCATTTAAGACTTGCATTTTAGGATGGGATCATTTAATACTTAGAACATTTGGGTCTGAGAGCGTTCCAGAGCTCAGTGTTGGTGGTCTCTGCATACATGATATAAAAGGATTGATATCTGCAACAAGTGGGTGTTCTGTGAGTATGCTTTAGATTTTTTAAACACTTCAAAGCATACTTATTTTACCAAAGGTCTCACCTTTGAAACTGAAAAGTCAGGTGTGGACTATAAACACATCAGGTTTTGCTTTTTAAGTGTAGTCTGTGCTGAACAATAATTTTAGGTAAATGTTTCATCATCATAGATGTACAGCTTCTGGCTTCCAAAATGGGGAGCCATTGTTTCTTTCTTCTTGCACCCTGCTCTCAGTTATGTCATCATTTCTCCCTGGTGCAGGTGCTTCCATTCATCTTCTAACCGTGAGCTAATTAAGGTCACAAAAAACCCTCACCTGTTTCCGCCTGTCTTCAGATTATCATTTTTGTTTAGGTGGCCTGTAGTGCAAGCATGTGAGTAGCAAATCTGGCTCCAAGTGCAGGCAGTAGGGAGATGGGTATAGGAATATCTTCTGATGATGGAGCATGCTTCTCTTGTTTTGTTCCCTGTGTGCTCACTTTTCTTGTCTTGGCTCTGGTGGCTGTTGAATCAAAGTAATTCCCTGGTGGTTGCCAGGGTTAGGACCCTACTACTTCAAAGAAAACAGGTCAGATAAGCAGGAGAATGGTAAATCATGAGGAAGAGGACAGCTTTCAATTCAGATCTCAGGAAAACGGGTTTCAGGTTCTTCACTAGCTATGGTCCATATCTGTACCTCTGTTTTCTAGACCTTTGCCTTTCTTTGTCATCACTACTTTTTTCTCAGACTTGGTTCATGCTAGGTTTGATGTGTTAATATGATACTGGCTTTTCATTTGGAAATCTGTGTTTTCAGGGTATTTGGAGATAGTTAAAACATTGTACACAATTGCAACCATCTTAAACTCAAAGTATTTATCATAAAGATTAATTTCAAAATAGTTTTGGTATGATTTTGAACTGCTTTGGTTTTTATCGAATGTTTAGGGGTTTTCCTACTAGGCATGAGAGACATACCCACTCAGCTGTGATTCACACAATGTTTAGTTATCAGGACATTTTATTAATTTGATATTCACATTCATTGCATATTATCCGAATATCTCTCTAAATTTTTTATTTTATTTTAAAAACATAGAATCATAGAATTGGCTGGGTTGGAAGGGACCACAGAGATCATGAAGTCCAACATAATGCAAAATAGATAAAAAATAATCTTAAGGAACTGGTAAATGAAAAAGAAATATCTTAAATACAGGGCTGTATTCCTGGCCATTCTCATGGCTTTCTGTTATTTGTTCTGACAAGTCTTGTTAAGTGATAATCTGCTCTGCACGATACCTCTTCTCTCAGCAGATACAGGCAGGTGTCTGCTTAATTGTCACACTTACTCCACATTTTACTCAAACTTTTTTTTTGTGGTTCTGTAGCAAACCAAATTTTGAAATTGCCCTGGGTGCCATGGTTTAAGGCTGGGCTGGCAATTAAACAAATAACAAATGGTCTTTCTATAGCTGAAAGTAAAATTACAAGGAAGAAAATTGGTTCTACCCTGGCTCAAACCGAAACACTGGAGTAAAAAAAAAAAAAAGTGTTGTGGGTCTGGTATTAATTCAGAATAATAGTGCTATCTGATTCACTTTACAGCCACACAACTGTTGCTGCTCACACAGAAGAAGAAACAGAGTAAGGAGATTGACTGTGAGTGTTGGGAGCAGAATAGGTCACTTTTTTTGAATGTCATTGCAGACTCTGGTCTTAAAACTGTCACTATGGTATAAAGTGAAAAACATGATAATATAAATTTTCTAATATAAATTTAGGGGATTACTAGAAGAAATGGTGCTGCTGTCCTCTCATGCATGAAGTTTCCTGTTGCTTCCCTTGCATTGTTTTAATTTCATGCCTATTTGGTGAACTGAGCTGGCTAATTATCAAATAAAAAAAAACAACTGGATGTTTTGTTTTTCTTTCCCTCCCTTTGTTTTCATCCCTCATTTCAGTGAAACTTGCTGATCTGAGTTCCTATGTGGTTGTGTCATCACTAAGTCTGATGCAAGGTGGTAATTAGGACTATAGGGATATAGCTGATGGGATAGCTTTTTGCTGCACCATGTGGTTGGACTGGGTTAAATATAACATGAAACTGCATATTTGAACAGCTTTCTTTTCTAGAGTCTTATCCAACACATTATGGTATATTACAGACATTTCTGGAGAAACTATATTAACCCCCTAAATCATCATCGTTGTTCCTTCATACTTTTTTGTGCTCGTGAGATTATCGAAGCCATGGCACAGCTTTTCCACTCCTATGGTCTACACAGTCAAACTTTGAATCAGTGTATGAGCACTGAAATGGTGTCACTGCTACTGATGTGCAGCTTTTCCTGATTGTGGGAACTACTGTTAACAGTCTGTGTCACTGTCAAACTTGGCAACTGTAATCATGCATCAAGAAGGCATTCCTTGTTTTAGTAAATATAGAGTCTTAATTTATTAAAGGAATTACCCAAACCCTTCTTCCCAGCAAACTTTTGAGCTTAAAATTTGGAATTACTTCTTAGAATAACACTGTTGATCATTGAGGAGAACACAGACAGACAATCAGTAGGAAATATAGTGTGTTTGAACCTCTTGTAAATTCCTTTTCAGATCTTCTTTACAGGTAGAGTTTCTTAAATATGGCTTTTCCCTGTTACCTTCTTTGTTTCGCATTTGCAGTTCTCTTCTGGCCAAGATTTTTTTTCCTTCTGTAAAGGGAAGAAGCTACTGGCTAAAAGATAGTCAAAATATTATATGCTTTTTGTTCAGTTTTAATTTTTTCCTGATTAGTAAATGTAGACTATCTTGGTTTTGTGTTTTGACTGAGTTTAAGTCAAGAAAATGAAAAGTTGCTTTAGCATGCTGCGACAAGCTTAATAGTAGTAGTTGATGCATCTGTTGTTGCCGGTTCAAGTAATAGTGATCACTAAAAACCTGGGCTACTTAAGAGCTCACATGAAAGATTCTAAGATGCTGAAATTTTTAAGATGACAATGACAGTGAAAGAAGCAGAGGAAAGCCTTCCTTATTACTCTTACCTACCTATTTTTGCTTTTCCTTATCATGGATTCAGATTGTTCTGTAGGTGTGCAAATACTTGTGCAGGTAAAGTGGACAGGCATCGTGGGGTTTGGAACCAGGTGCTACAATAGTGAAAGAGCAGCACTGTTTCTTTCATTGGCAGTGTTGACTTGTGCTGGTTTATACTGCTTTTATCTGGGTTTGGAGATCTGTGGGATGTTAGAACTGACTGGACTGGACTTTAACAAATCCTTTTGATTACTCCATCTACCAGTTTTGTTCTCCCTCTCATGCCTTTTTTTTTTTTTTTTTTTTTTACATTGTTGGTATTAACAACCGTGAAGCTATGTAAGCTGACAGCCTTGTACCTCTCCCCCCCTGCCCCCTAAAATTGGCTTCATCTTGGTCACTGAAAGCTGGACAAATGAGAGATGGTGGGAGCACACTGCTGGTAGTGTGGTAAAAGACAAGGTTGTGCGCAGGTGTGTCAGGTCTGGCTTAGATCAGATCAGCTTAAACTGACTGTGAAAACCAAGGCTTTGCATTTTTTTGTTACATGTAAAAACAAGAAAGTATTTGTAGTACAGTTGCTAAAAATAAACTCTTAAGGGCAGGATACATAAGTAATTTTGGTGAGCCTAACCTTTCTTTTAATATGAATGGTTGTTATACTTGTTGAGAGCTTTGGGAAACCTAATTGACAGAAGGCTGCCTCTACGGTAGCTGTATAGCATGTGTGCATGCAGCCACTTAAATAAAAGTTAGGGGTCCTTTTTGCAACAGTCTAGTCAGAACCATCTATCTTCAATTCAGAGTCATTAACTTGAATTGTGAGAGACTTTGCATTTTTATAATTCAAATAGTTTAAAACAGCTATACTTCACTTCTAATTTCGGTAAATGGGTCTCATCCTGAATATTTTTTAAAGAGCTTCTGCTATGGAAAGTATTTAAAATTCTTCTAACTTTCCCCAGGAATAAATTGGAAAAGCAAATGTTTGATGAGAACTTTAAGAAAACTTAGTTGGAAAAGCAGAAACTGGCTTTCCAAAAGTTTGAAGTAATATATTCCAGCACTGTTTTATTTGCTGTAATAAATCTCTTGATTTCCCTTTCATGGCATTTTTCTTTACCTTTTTTTTGCAATGTGTTATTTAAAATTCATCTAACAGTTAATATCACTAAAGCATCCAGGTTTAGGAGTAGGGCTAAAATACTGTATATATCTTTCTATACTTGTCTGAATATCTTTTAAGTAGTTTCTGGAAGTGTATTATGTTTTGTTAGTGATTTAAAGTTTCCTAATTGTGTGTTTATATATACATATAATAATTTTAGTTAAGGCTTTGACATGATTTCAGTATAGTTTCCAATTTTACTTAGGATAAAATCAAATCTTAGAGCAAGATGATGGTGTAGAGTTAATTTTTGTTTCTAATACACCTTTTACATATGTTCTTACATTTGGGTCCATCCACTTCACATTTATGCATGACACGAAGTGCTTGTGGTTTGGCATTATAAGCAAACAATGTAATGTGACTGCATAAAAATACTAGCTGGGTAAAAAAATACTTGGTGGGTGAAAAAATGGCTGGTTGGCTGGGGCAAGAGACTTTTATTGAATGAAATTGTGATGTTTCCCAAGGGTCAGTTTTGGGGCTGCTCTTGTTGAATATTTTAATCAATGGTTCAGATGAGGAGTTTGAGTGCTTTCTCAGCACTTTGTAGGCGACAGTGTGTTGGGGTAGGAGTGTTGATCTGATTGAGGGTAGGAAAGCTCTGCTGAGTGACCTGAACAGGCTGTGTGAGTGAGCCAAGGCCAGTTGTGTGAAGGTCAGCAAAGCCAAGTGTCAGGTCCTGCTCTTGGGTCACAACAACCCCAGGCAATGCTACAGCCTTGGGGAAGAGTGGCTGGAAAGCTGCCCAGCAGAAAAGGACCTGGGGGTGCTGGTCAGCACCCAGCTGAGTATGAGCCAGCAGTGTGGCCAGGGAGGACACCAACATCCTGGCCTGCATCAGAAACAGTGTGGCTAGCAAGGCCAGGGAGGTAATTGTTCTCCTGTTGTCAGCACTGGTGAGGCTGCACCTTGAATATCCTGTGTTTAGTTCTGGTCCCCTCACTACACAATGAGTTGCTGTAGCATGTCCAGAGAACAGCGATGAAGCTGGAAGAAGTCCTTACGGGGAGTGGCTGAGGGAACTGGTATTGTTTATTCTGGAGGAGAGGAGGCTGAGGGAAGACCTTACTGCTCTATACAGCTACCTGAAAGGAGGCTGTATTGAGGTGGGTGTTAATCTCTTCTCCAATGTAAATAGCAATAGGACTAGAGGAAATGGCCTGAAGTTGTAGCAAGGCAGGGTTATATGGGATACTAGGAAAACGTTCTTTATTGGAAAAGTGGTTAGGCGTTGGAACAGGCTGACAAGATGCTGAGGGACAGACCTTGTAGCTCTGTAATCTTAGAGATCTTTTCCAGCCATGATGATTCTGTGAATTCTGTGGAAATGTAGCTCAAAAACATAGATCTAGCCATAATCATTCTTCTTATTATTGATGTAGTCAGGTATGCACAGAAGCATCTGGTCTTGTTTCTGCCTTGCACCTGAAAAGAACCCCTAATCTAGAATGGCCACAGTTTGTTGATAGAATCATGGAACGGATAAGAGTTCGAAGGGACCTTAAAGATCGTCTAGTTATAATCCCCCTTCCATGATCTACCTACCACTAGATCAAGTAACTGAAGACCCCATCAAACCTGGCCTTGAACACTTCTAGGGAGGGAGCATCCATAACTTCTCTCTTCAAGGAAGTGAGATAAAGTAGATCTGGTTTACCTTGGATACCTTCTTGCTTTCTGTTGGAGTGGCAGCAGTGGCCTTTTATGAAAGTTTTCACAGTGCTTGTGTTAGGATTTTATGAATTGAAGCTGAAGCTGCTTCTGATTGCTTTCTGTTTCAGAATGGAATGGCATAGTACTGTTCTAGAGAGATGAGTTTTGCCATCCATGTGTGATTTTATTTGAACTACTAAGCTATAAAAGTGTATAATGGTGAGAGCCTTTTTTTTGTTAAATATATGTGGAGAAGGAGATTGAGGTCATACTAAACCCATAGGGTTAACTGCTGGCACTTGGTAATTTGTTTTGGAAAAATTGTAAGTAGGACAATAAGGGAGACAATGTGAATTAAAAAAATCACTCAGAACAGAACTATTATTTATAGTAACCTGTTTTTGGATACACCGGAGTGAAAAACAGCTCAGTAATACCAGGTGTCAAAGGGCCCTTTTCATGGCAGTGAACTTTTGGAGAACTTGTGATGACGTACTGTTTAAACTGATAAACTGTGGCTGTCACACGATGTGTTGCAGAGGAGAAAATGCCTGCAACTCTGAAGGGGAAAGTTTAGTTTAGTGGTAATAAATCGGTGAATTTCTAAAAATTCAGTGCTTAGATGCTCTTTCAATTTTAAGTTCTAGTTATATAAAATTGCATTTAAAGTGCTGTGCTTTACTATGTATCTCCCAGTTTGTGGGAATTTGTCTTGGTTACTGTTGTTTGATGAGGTAGACATATACAGTTAAATGAAAATACTGCAGCAAGTTTTTGTATAGAATAGTACTTTGTTAATGTTAATTCTGCTTTTGTTAATTAGTCCTAAATTCTACCACTCTCTTGAGTGTATGTGTTTTAAGTACACTGGATTTTTAAAATTTCAGAGATCTAGTTGTGTTTGAGTCTGAGGAAATGTGTACCTTGCTGCTGCCAGTAATGTTAAACTGGGATATTTCCCTTTTGATCTTAAAGCTTGCTTTTATTTGGAAATTAGGATGAAACACATTTAATTCTCTGCAAGTAAACTGTAAGTAATTATTAAACATTTAGACCTTTACCACAAATATTGAAAGATACTGTGAGGAAGAATGAACCAGAAATAGTAATGCAATATCTTGAGAACAGGAATGAGTAGGTTTGTAGAATTCAGTGATTTTTTTTCTTTATTAAAACAACTGGTTAGTTGGGAAAAGCAGGTAGCAGAATGCGATGTCCTCAAAATTTGAGGAAAGGTTTGTGTGATGGGAGGCTAGCCTGTTTTTCCCAGCTGAATAAGTTGAATTCATTACAGTCTACTTGCTGAGTGACTGTTCATTTGGGAAACATTAACAACTGCATGGATGGATGGATGGGTAAATTGGTATAAAAAAGTTGAGAGACCTGGAGACTTTCAGGATCTCTGAGGGAAAATCTGGTTAATATATTTGGAAGTCCTCAGTCCCTCATATCTCCTGTTGGGAATGTGATGGGAGCTGGTGTCTAGTGCTTTTGAAAATTTCATTGAAATTGGTTTTTTTTGGAGTGCTGCATAACGATGTCCATGCATTATTTCACTTGTATGCTGTGCCTCTTAGAAGTATATTCCACATACTGAATCAATCTCAATACTGAAACACTTTTTTCCTGTTTTGCTTCACTTACATATTTCAGAGCAGTTGGCATTTACTAGGGGTTTCATCAAAGACAGGGGCAGTCATTGAAGTTGAATTCTTTTAAGAAGAATTCTTTAAGAAGAAGCTGCTTGTTGCAGCTGTGGCCACAGAGGTGAGGATTCCTTTTGTAGCTATCCGTACTCTACAAGGAATAATTTGACCTTGGTCTCTCTTTGGAGTACTTCTCATAGTCATCCAGTTCTCAGATAAGTTTGTGAAACGTATGCATTTGGAAGTCAGTTTGAAAGAAGGCTTAAGGACTAGAATGTTCTGTGTTGCTGGATTCATGACACCACGGAACTTCTGCAAACCCACATTCTCTGCACCATTTCTGCTATTCTGATTTATTTGGTCAGAAATGTGGGTTGACAGTTGTGAACTTCCGTGGGTCTTCAGGCACAGATTAAAAGTCTTACTGGTTTTCATTTCTCATCATGGAAACCTGTTTACTGGTCTAGGTTTTTGTAATATACATATAGAAGCAAACATGCATTCAGTATTTCTTTCTGAGAAAGTTTCCTCTTTGTAACTCCTATTTCAGTGTCCTTTGGGTTTCTTCCCCTTCTGACATTTCCAGCTACCTTAGTATTTTCATCTATTTATAGTCTATCAATTAATACTGATGATTCAAGTTGTATAAAAATAGAAGCTTGATATCAGTAATTTGATTTACATGTAAGCCTAGCCAGATATCCTTGTGCTTGTGTATTAAATACTTTAAGCATTTAGCTTTGTATCATACCTTTTCAATGTGGAAGTTGGCTGTCATAGTAACATGCTGCACTTGAAGAGTTGAATTTGATCCTAAATATTTCATGGTTATGGTGATTCAGTTTGCTTTTTTTGCCTTTTGTTCCAAAATTATAATTTGGAATGAAAATACTTTAATAAATTTATTTGATAGTAATGAGATTTATGTTTTTGTTAAAATGCCTGATGTTTGCTGTAGTGTGAGCTCTGTAATTTGATGTACTTGCAAATCATTGAGATTTTAGACCTATGTCCTGAAACTGCATTCTTTGTATAAAAGCATGCCTTGTTTCAGTTGAAAATACAGTTCATAACATGCAAACAGGACATGAGATACTGTTTTGCAGTAGCTATTAATAGATGCCCTGGGCCTGGAAAAGAATCACAAGGAGAACACCTGAAATGAAAGAGCATATAATCCCAGTCAGTAAGGAAGTTTCAGGGGGAGGGGGCAATTTAAATGCCTCTCTGCAAATGTATGTAACATCTGGAGCAAAGGAGGACTTACAGACAGACACAGACAGACCTGCATACCTGCAGGGCTTCTGTGTTACTGGTACCACCTAGACATGGTGGGATGACCCCTGTGACTGGAGCATGGGAATGGATGGGTACAAGCTCTTCAGGAAGAACAGGCAGAGGAGAAGAGGAGGGAGTGTTGACCCTTGTATCAGTGAAGTTCCTGGAATGCATTGGTGACAATTTCCTTCTGCAAGTGGTGGGGGAACCAATGAGAACTAGCTGGACCTAATTCTCATCAACAAGGACAGACTGGTGGGCAATTTGAAGTTAAAGGGCAGTCTTGGCTGCAGTGACCTCAAAACAGTGAAATTCAGGATCCTTAGAGGAACAAGGATGGTATCACCATCACCATTCAAGCTCACCACCCTGAACTACAGGAGAGCAGAATTTTAACTCTGCAGGGATCTGCTTCATAGGCTACCATGGGATAAAATCCTGGACAAGAGAGGAGAGAGGGGTGATCAGTATTCAAGGATCAGCTTCAATTTAAGGAGTAATGCATCCCAAGAAAGAGGAAGGCAGACAAGGATGCCAGGAGACCTACACAGATGAACAAGGAGCTTCTATGCACTCTTAGATGTAAAAAGAAAGTCCAGAGGTTGGAAGCAGGAACAGGTAAAGGACAGGCTAAGAGGGTTTGGGGTTGTTCAGCCTGGAGAAGGCTCTGGGGAGACTTCATAATGGCCTTCCAGTATCTGACGGCAGCCTACAGGAAAGCTGGGAAGGGGCTTTGTAGTGACAGGACAAGGGGCAATGGCTTTAAACTGGAGGAGGGTAGATTTAGCCTAGACATAAAGAAGAAATTCTTCAGTGTGAGGGTGGTGAGATGCTGGAACAGGCTGCCCAGGGAGGTTGTGGATGCCTCATCCCTGGAATTGTTCAGAGTCAGCTTGGATGGGGTTTTGAGTGTCCCTGTGCGTGGCAGAGGGGTTGGAACTAGATCTTTAAGGCGTCTTCCATCCCAAACCATTCTGTGATTCTATAATTAATCTTGCTGGTGAACTGATTACTGAAGATAGGAAGGGATTTGTGTGGAATGGAACCTGAATAGTGTTTCAAAAATATCTAGCAATTTAAAATTCTTCTTGGGTGTGAGTTAAGATGTTCAGAAGCTGCACACACGTTCTTGGAATCTTGATCCTTTTGAGTCAGTCATCCAGAATGCCATCAGTGGATAAGTGCTTCTTAGAGTTTCTAAAGTGCAAGTAGGTAGGATAGCTGGATAGAAGCACCATTGCTTATGGACTGTAAAAGGCGTAAGGCTGCAGTTCAAGAACTTACTTACTCTGGCTGTGGATGTGATTGTCTTGCAGAAGCATGTTTGCCTGGCAAGCATTACAGGATATTGCTACGATGCCTGTATTTGGGCACTTAGCTTCTGTCTGTTGTGTAGTGAGATTCAGTACTGTGGCATTTTGTCACTGAGGCTTAAGGTTAAGCATTTTGCCTTGTGTTTTGCTGTAGGGTGGGAGCACATGGTCAGCTTAGGAGCTGTAGCTGATGGACAGCAGCTTCTGAAGTTCCCAATGAAATGCATGGCACTTAACTGGTACCTCTCTTAAGAGCGCAGCTCTTTAAATGGGAAATTGTGACTGTGAAAATAAAATTGTCACAGGAAACAAGACAGAAGGTGCTAAAAAAACTGTGTGAATGAATGAAGACTGGGAAGTTCAAGAATTCTGTGTTTTTTTTCCAAAGTACGTGCATCCACCCTACAATTGTACTAATTGTAGGCATTTTGAGTATCTTGCTACTCAAGCAGGAGCTATAGGTGTTACATTTTACTGTCTGAAGAAGTTTCTTAAAGTATGTATAAATGTCTTCTGATAACAGCAATATCTTCTGGTAACAGCAGTAGAAGTTTCTGCCTCTTGTCTTTGTCTCATGTGCATTTTCTGTGTACTTTGTAGGTTCATATGCTGGCTTCTAATCTGATTGGGTCAAAAGAAGCCCTTTTAGCAGAGACCAGCTCTTTTGCACTTCAAGCTCATCTTCTGTTCTTTGGAAATGAAAAGCATCAGGACTGGTTGGGCCAGCTGATGAGGAATTGTGCATTTACCCATTCAGTTCTATCGTGTGCTGCTTTGAGCTATCTTTGAGGGAACCTGAAGGTTTTTTGACTTTATTTGAGGGATGTGGTGTGACTGGTCAAATTCATTCTTGGGTGACTGCAGTTTACACTGCAAAAATTTCATCTGCACTTTGATCTCAATACTGTGATGTTTGGTGTATAATGCCAAAGATCTACTATATTCCATTATGGAGTGTGTCATTTTATAGAGAAAGAACAAAGAAAGCTGGTCCTAAGTGAACAAACCCGTCCTGTTCAAGTGCAGGATTGACATCTGTTTTTATAGTGTCATATTTCAAGTCAGGGGTCATTATCTCGTAAGACCAAAGAATAGCAAAATATTTTATGATAACCTAAGAAATTATTCCATGGTACTGGCAAAATGGTTGTTACATGTTGGTAAAATTCATAATACTAGATAAGCATGAAATCTTCCTTTCTTGGGTCTCAATGTTGGTACTTCAGAGGACTGTGTGGCTGTCTCTACCCTGTGTGCAGTGCTATGGGCATCCACTGAGGAAGCCAACAAATGAACAAACTTGTTATTTGTCATAGTACTTCTGTATGATTGGAATTTCTGCCTTCCTGCCTTCCTTTCCACACGCAACTCTAGTTTCTGTAGCTTACTTCTGCTGGTCTGGGAACAGGGTGGTACTATTACTGCAAAGGAAAGAGTTTTCACCTCAGTTTTCAAAAATAACTTCAAAAATAACCGCTCTTTTTTCTGTAACATATCTTTTTTTCCTTTCTCCTTCTTTTCATTCATTAATTGTTTCATTGTAAAAGAAATTAATAGAATGCATGAATATCTTGCGTGTTACTGTGCTCAGGACACCATAGTACACCAGTATCAGACCACTCTGCAGTAATGACCTGATAACAGCAAGACCTTAATTGTTAACTGCTGCATCTCAGATGGAATGCTAAATACAAGCTCATGCCAAAATGGCAGATTCTGACTCTCCTTTTTACCTTAATAAAGCTTTTTGCAGCACCGTATTGCTGGGAGACTGCAGCTAATTTTTATGGTGCATGCCAGTACTGGTTCAAATTATACATTCCATTGAGTAGATCTTCTCTTTGTTTGTAAACTGTCTTCTATAAAGGGAGAATTTATTTTTTTTCTGGGAAGGACAATGTCCAGACCAGAGAGAAGATTGAATATAGAACAAAAGCTAAGGTTGTTCTTAGCTTCATTGTACTTCCAGGGTTGCTTCCAGAAGGGGGGAGGAAGGGTTGGTGGCCTGGGCTGAATTTACACCAGTTTGATAGTGAAGTCTGATGCAGGCATTCAGAAGAATTCTGGGTGTGGTATGTTCATCTCCTTAAACTGCCATTTTTCAGACTTCATGGTGCAAACCTTCAGTATGTGGTGTGACTTCAGAGCAAAACAAAACAAAACAAAAAGACTATGGAATACAATGAATTAGAAAACTATAGTTTCGGTTCACAGCAAAGATACCGTGGCAATTTTGGGGCTCTGCAGAAAATCCAGCCCTTTCTAAAATGATTGTTACACAGCTTGCATGTGGATTATGACTTGAGTGCAATTACACAGTGGCAAAAAAGTGGGTGTAATCAGCCAGGCACCGAAGTGAGAAAATGCACGTGCAAGGTGGAACCTTGACTAATAAGTTAAAAATCTTTTTCTCACTGAATCTGTACTCCTTTTCTGATTAAAGGAGATAGTAGTCCATTTCCTGATGTTCATGTTCTGCTTAGGAATTTTGCAGTGTCTTGTTTTTAATCTTGCTTAAGATGCCTCCATGAAATGGTGTGTGTGTGTGCCTGGAGCCTGCTTGCTTAAACGCCACTCATGTCAGCTGCAATGCGGCAGCGCTTGGTGCTAATGAGGTGAGCAGCCAGAGCACACGTCTGCTTGTGTTTCCTCATCTCTGTGCAATTGTGGCAGGGGGGACTGGAAGAAGGATTTGCACTGGGTATGGTTCTGTTTTGGCCATTCCAGAGTGTGATCCTGTGACCTTCTGAGGACTGGGCAGCATACTCTGCTTCCATTTTGGTAGGTGGTTGTGTCACTGTATTTAAGGCAAGCTTTTAAATACATCATGGTTGGGAGAAGACAAAAAACCCAGAGGTACAGAGAGGAGGATACCCTCCCTTATGCCCCCTCTCCCCCCCCCCCCCCCCCCATTATTCAAAATGCACCTTGAAATAAAATATATTGCTTGGCAATATGTGTCTTTGGGTTGAGTAGATGCAACTCTGTATTTGAAAACAAGCATCTTTGGAATAGAACTAATCAGGTAGTTATTTTGGACTAGACCTGAATTTTTAGGACGGCCTTTCACAGGCATAGGAATGCAGATGTACTCTGGTGGCTCATCTCACCCTCGTTCCTCTTTTAACCCTTAAGGTGCTGACAGCAGTGTGAGCTGTGAATTTTACACTGAAGTCAGAAAGTTTAACTTTGAATGTAAGGCCAAGAAAGTGAATTTCAAATCCTGTTTGTCTTTCCCCATCCTCATATGCCAGACTGTTTTCATTGAGCTTGGTGCCTTCCTGTCCAAGCCTATTGTATTCCCAAACCTGCCACCTGTCCTTCAGTGTTTCTTTTTCAGACACATAATCTGTAAAACTATAGGTCATGGTTAAGTAATGCGCTGGGTAGCAAAGCTGGCTTTGCTTCTGGTTCCTTCCTTAATCACAGGGTGCTGCTCTTTTAGCTGGTAATTATTTCTTAGTACTTATTTACTATAAATCAGATAGTTTAAATTACCTATGTTACAAATACTGCTGTTTTGGGTATTTTTTTAAGGGTCTAATCTCTGTTACTTTGGCATTATGTTGTGTAATATGCCACAAACAGCAGGATCAGTACAGCTGTGACTGGGGATGGTATGAACTGCATCATGTAGGCAACAACCAGGAGTAGGAGGCAGGCACCTCTTACACTGCTGCTGCTTTCAAGGTAGTGTGCAGCTAACTTCTGTAGAAAGGATTTGGTTTCAACCTAGAAAAAGGGTCCTTCACCTGGGGATTATGTGCCTTAATACAAGACTGTTCTTTGACAATTCCTAGTTTTGTGGGTTAAACTGACAAGATGCATGTGAGAGAGGGTTGCGCTGTTTGAATGCTCACTGTTGGAAGTTTACTTTGTCCTGAAGACCTTGTAGCTGATTGGAATGTTTTCCTTTTCCTTAGGTCTCCGGGTGAATGGGGAGCTTGTTACTGCTTACCCACAAGTGGTGGTTGTGCGTGTACCAACACCTTGGGTCCAGAGTGACAGTGATATCACAGTCCTTCGCCACCTAGAGAAGATGGGCTGTCGGTTGATGAATCGTCCCCAAGCCATCCTCAACTGTGTCAACAAGTTCTGGACGTTTCAAGAACTTGCTGGTCATGGTGTACCTCTTCCAGACACTTTTTCATATGGTAAGGGTTTTGGATTAAAAGACTAGCATATTTTGTGCTACTATATTTTGTGCTTTTGCAGTGCAAAAGATATGAGTCAGTTTCTGGAAATCTGTAAAATTAAGTAGCATGAGGCTAGCTCAGTAACCAGAAAAGGAAATTAAAGCCACAATACTCAGATTCTGGTTTGGACTTTTTTGGTTAGCTGTGATGTTTACTTCAACAACCTCATTACCCAAGCAACTAAATTTAATTATTACTATTAAAGCATTTTGAGCTCTTTTGGAATTGCTTGAAACAACAGACAAGAGCTTGGGGAACTAAATGTCATAGGATCTAGACTTTTGTAAAGCTTGAAAGTAGATTAAACTTCTGTATGAATGAAAAGATTTGCAAATATATTATTGTGAAAGGACAAAAAGACTACAGGCCCTCATGTTCAACTTAAACAGTTGCTTGGTGTTTGTTTCCCACCCAGGATATTTAATGTCTCCTGTGCCTGCCTCTGGAGTCTGTGGTTCATGACAGGAGTGCTAGATTAGAGGAACCATTTGTTAGAGCTACCCTGATGCTATATTTGCATTTAATTATAATATGTTAAATAATTGAAGATACCTCCTAACCTTCCCTTTCTTGTTGGGAAATACCAGTGCTTTCCTCCTGTTTGTGAGGGTGCACCAATGCAATGTCTTTTGCAATGGGAACTTGACAAGGAAAACCCCAAACAAAATACAAAAAGCCAGCAAACTTGACAAAACTAGATTTCCATCAACTACTGTGAAAACAGATTTGAGAAGAAACATACCCTTTTTTAATAGATGTGGTTGCTGTAGTTTTTTGAGAAAGTAATGAGTTTTTAATTTTTGGGTGGTTAAGAGGAGACAATAACTGACGGGGTAAATGCAGAACATCACTGTTGATAACTCCTTGCCACTTCTATTCTTTGCCAAGTAAATCAGGATGTGCTGAATGTTGTTATTTTACTCCATGACATGCATTAAAATCCATGGCAGGAGTGTGACGTCTGCCGCTGGCTTTCTCACTGGTGTCTTGGCTTGGCTTCTGTGCTTTACTGCACAGAAGTGTTAGAGAAGTCTTACTCCTTTGTCTGCTAACTTTCTCTTTTGTATTTCTTGTACTGTGATCAGCCTTCTGTGAATGGAACTGAACTCAGATAACCTTGAAGTATCAAGCATAATCATGTGGATGGTCATTAAAAGCTACTCTCTAAGGTCCTTACAGGTGCAATGAGATGAAAAGGTTCAAGTACTACTCCAGGAAACAAGAGAATGAGTTGTAGGAGCATTAAGACTTAGAAAGGGGAGAGGTGAAGAGCCAAGATTCGCATTGTTGCTGCTCTTTGAATTATGCCTTGTTTTTCTATTCTGTATTGCCTTCCTGGCTAGTAGTGTGGATGGAACTGTTACTGGTGTTACATCTGTGCTATTTTTCCTGCTAGACGTTGAAAAAGTGGGAGTTTATAAGGTAAAAGATAAATCGGAACAAGATAGTAGGATGATTGCGTTCTGATTTGTAAGACTGGGTTGAGCCTTTTGGGGTTGTGATCAAGAGGTGTTTTTCAACTTCACTCTTCCCTTTCAAAGGATGTAGGAGAAAGTGTCCCACAGATTATGAGCACCTTCAAAGTCTAATCATGTTCCAAGACCTGCTTCCTCTTAACTGGTGCTTTTTTCTGCATTAGCTATATGGATGGGAAGAATGTGTGGCAATTCAGTCCCCGATTTGGCTGCACCAGATTAGTAGCACATAATGTTGTTGGTTTTCTTTTTGCCAGGTGGTCATGAGAATTTTGCCAAAATGATTGATGAGGCGGAAGTGCTGGAGTTCCCTATGGTGGTGAAGAACACGCGGGGTCACCGAGGTGGGTGTGAGGTCAGGGATGAGGGCAAGGAGTATGCCAAGCAGCATTCTCTCAAGATTTTGTCTTGTCAAGGAATGGTAGCTAAGGTCTTTCTGTTAGGTGTTGGATTTTGCAAGTTCTACCACCGTTCAACTTCTGAACGTCGACTAGGCTGCAACACTGGGAAGCCATTTAGTAGAACATAGCCTTGGAATAGCAGGGGGAATAGGGGCTCAAAATCATGGTCCATTGGTGATTTCTGTGAGGAGAGGTCTGAACTGGAATAATGGAAGGTCTGGCCTTAAGGAAGCAGAAAGAAGCCTACATGGATTTTAGGGATGTTTCTAAATGGACAAAATAATTTTAGATTTTTTAGTATTAACCTGAGTTTTTTCTACTTGACTTTGTCTGTAATTAGGATGTTATTTAAATAAAATCTCATGTATTGTTTGCCAAACTGGATCTCTGTTTTTCAGAGAAATGTCTCTGGCAGTGCTGGTGATGTTACAGTAAAAAGACTGAAACCGAAGTTTAAGCACATTCACCAGCAGTTACCTTGAAAGCATAATAAAAAATACACCACTTCCCACTTACTGTCCATCAGTTTGTCCCACTGTGTGCTGCTCTGCTGCGTATCTTCTGCTGGCATGAGTGTTTCTGTAGCCCTAGAGTAAATGGATTCAGGAACTGATGTCGGATGAATCTAGACAGGCTATTTTTACTTGGATTAATTTCTTATATGAATTACCATTCATTTGCACAAATGCTTGTGTTGATAAAATGAAAGAGTGGGAGCAAAAGGCTGGAGCTGAGAAGATCAGATCTGCTTCTGTTAACAGTAACAATACCTGTTCATATGGTTTTAAGGGCGAGTAGAGGTACAAAGCCAAGTTGGGAGTTTGACTTAGCATCAAGCTGAATTTGACAACTCTGGAGTTTCTGAGACAGTGGATTTGACTTGACACAGCCTCTTGTTAAGATGTGCTAAATAATTATAGAAAGGGCAGTTATTGACTTCTCCATTTTTTTTAACAAGAATTAACTTGAGTCCCTGTTTACACATTCTGCTTTAGAGCACTTTAAATTCCAGACATTTTAATGCAAATTTATGCATAGTACATATCCTTTCACATGAAGAAAGTTGGATAAACTTTTTCAGCGTAATTGCCATTTGCAAATTGTATTTAAAAAACCAAGCAAATATGGTCATAGGTACTGGCTGTTGGATAAAAGTCATAATCCTCTAAGCCCATTTTCTGTATTGATTGCTGCTGCAGCAAATGTGCCAATCTTATTTTTTGCCAAGATGTCATGATGCTGCATAATTGCCAAGAATTAAGTAGTTCCCCTCTGAGGTGTCATTTTTACTGTGCCATTTTAAGAATATAGTAGGATTATTAAATGCTTTCTTGTAATGATTGTTAAGCTTACATTCTGATACTCTGTTTGTGGTATGAAATTACATGTTCCTCAAGCAGAGGTCTATGTTATGGAGACCTTAAGATGTGATGAATTGGAGGCTGTTCCAGTTGGGCTGTGGCCACTTGGTAGAATTTGTGACACATTAGTTCTGCTGCTGTTGGATTTCTGTTCCCTTAGTTAAGATAGGAAGTTTATCAATTGATTTTTGTACTCTGTTAACACTGAAGAATATTCGAGTGACAATTCTGCTACAAAAAAAAAAAAAAAGTGCTGTCTTTTTGCAAAACATGAATCTAATATGACATAGAAAAGAGTGCTTAAGAAAGGGGAAGAGAACTTGGGAAATGTAACTAAAGGTGGAAGAGGTTGCCATCTTGTGAGTCTAGAAATGAGATGGAAACTGGTAGAGTCTCTCTCAGGAGTGACATTTGTCAGTATTAGCAAAGTTGGTAAAGGAAAGAGAAGTCTTTGGTGTGCTGTAGAAGGGAAGGAGAATGAAGTGACATGTTATAGGTTAAACAAGTCCTTGAAATGTTGAAAAACTAGAAACTTGCAGAAAAACTAGGGATTTCGAAACATTTTTTTTCCAAAATTGTAGTGCATTCCATTCAGTTTGTCTTTTGCAATCTTCTGTTATACTGTGTTGGATACTGTGCAGTCTAGTGTTTTCCTCTGAGTGTAGTTGTTCCACTGCAAAGCCTCATTCTGGAGTTGTGAGCTCCTGTAAGTATTGGGAAGAGCAGCTTTAAGCAACTTCCCAAGAGGGAAGTGGTTTTGTGCTGCAGTGGCACACTAGTGACTTCAGAGTTCTTAGCTACCTGATGTTTAACAGTTTCATGTCATTGGTTCCTGTGTGTCAAAGCTGTAGGCTGCGGGTCCAGTCCTCTTGGATGAAGAAAACTGTGGTATTAATTAAATATCTGCTATTCCTAGCTATTTTTTCCTTTTTTCTCTCATTAAGGTCTTCTACCAAAAGAACCTGAAATACAAGATCATTTCCTATATTTAAACCTGTTTTCTTTCTTTCTTTCTTTCTTCTTTTTCCTTTTTCTACTCTTCATATGTCTCCTCAGCTCTTCCAGTACTTGAACACTTATAAGCACTGAACAGTGGAACACTGATGTCCACAGAAGAACTTTTAAATGTGTATAAGCTACAGATGTGTCCTGTGAGAATGGGCGCCATACTCTTGAGAGGTTCTACTTCTATGCACTGAATCATTGACACAGCTCAAATCAGTTGCTTCATCCAATCTTCTTTTCTTCATGCAGGTAAAGCTGTGTTCCTGGCACGAGACAAGCACCACTTGGCAGACCTAAGCCATTTGATTCGTCACGATGCCCCTTACTTGTTTCAAAAATACGTTAAAGAGTCTCATGGCAAGGATGTGCGTGTCATCGTAGTTGGAGGCCGTGTGGTGGGCACCATGCTCCGCTGCTCAACAGATGGGAGGATGCAAAGTAACTGCTCACTTGGTAGGAAAGGCATTGTTCCTAGTTTGATCAGAATTTCTCAGTCCAATTGAAAAGCCCCACTGAAATAAGCTGCAGGTTTTATTTTAATTGTGTTTACAGTTGGGAGTTTAAAGAGGGAACATGAAAGTGTTGAGAAGTGTGCTGAGCAAACAGGAGGAGGGACTCTGTGCAAGGTTTTAGCTAATAGGATGGATGAAAAGGAGGGGAACACAAATGGCACAGCTGATGTTGTAGTGGCAGAGGCATGCTAATGTCATGTTATCATTCATTTTATCCTGTTAAGAGGAACAGAAGAAGAAGGAAGAGAGACGATGAGACTGAGGAAGGCAGAGGAGACATCCTGTTGGCAAGAGAGGACAGTCTTAAGAGAGAAAGGTGTTGAAGGCAGTAAACAGTTGGATTGCATTGTAGAGCTGCTGTGCTGCCTTAAGTCTGTCAGGCTCCTCCCTGCAACCTTTTCTCCAAAAGGCCATGCTGAGGAGACAGAGGAAGGTTGCTGCATTGATTGTAGCATACTCAATCTCTGCATATTGTTGGTTATAGAACCAGGGAGTTCCTGAGGGTAGAAGGAGGGAAGAGTGTTGAGATTACCTGTCTGAAAACGTGCTGAATCTCAGCGGGGAGATGGGCTGTGAAATGAATCAGCTGAGGTCCAGACATAAATATTCCTTAATTCTTGCTTTAGAAACAGTAACTTATGATAGCAAGCAGAGAAGGACACAAGCTGATGATAATGTGTTAACCCTGGCCCTCAGGGCCGGCTCTTATCTTAGAGCTATAGTCTTACCAGAACACCTGCTTTAACTTTGCTGAAAGATTTATTTTGATACCTTACAAATATGTATAGAAAGCCTCAACCTTAGAAGGCACAAGGGTGGTTTGCGAGGTCATCTTTTTAATATCTCAGGATCCTAAAAATGTACGATATTTTTCTTGATGAAAACATCAGCACATAATTGTGTTTCATACAAGTCATAAACTTGACCTACCTTCGGCAGGTCAGGATCTTTTGTGGCTTTGAGTTCATTAGCAGTCACTGTGGAAAGCAGGTCACCGAGTCACCAGCAGTACGCTTGCAGGCTCGCTTTGGAGTTTCCCAGCCAAAAAGCACTAAGGAGTTGAGGCTGTCAGTTGACCGGACGGCAGGCAGCAAGTTTGTTTCCACTTTTTCCAGGTGGCGTAGGGATGATGTGCTCGCTGAGCGAACAAGGCAAGCAGCTGGCGGTGCAGGTGTCAAACATCCTGGGGATGGACGTGTGCGGCATCGACCTGCTGATGAAGGACGACGGCTCGTTCTACGTCTGCGAGGCCAACGCAAACGTAGGTTTCATTGCCTTTGACAAGGCTTGCAATCTAGATGTAGCTGGTATCATAGCGGACTATGCCGCTTCCCTCCTCGCCCCCGGCCGCTTGACGCGGCGCATGTCCTTGCTCTCTGTGGTGTCCACGGCAAGCGAGACGAGCGAGCCAGAGCTGGGCCCTCCGGCTAGTGCCGCTGTCGACAATATGAGTGCTAGCTCCAGCTCTGTCGACAGCGACCCTGAGACCACGGAGAGAGAGTTGCTCACCAAGCTCCCGGGGGCTCTGTTCAACATGAACCAGCTGTTAGCCAATGAGATCAAGCTTCTTGTGAAGTGATGTAAATAGATGACCAACAGAACTCTCTCTTGTAAATTTTTTTTTTTTTTTTTTTTTTTTTTAAAAAACAAAAAACCAAACCAACTTGCAATGCTGTTTATCAGAGAAGCTCAGAGGAATGAGGAAGGGGCAGAAGGGAGGGGGTTGGGGGTCATCCGTCAGGAGAGGAAGAGTAAAAGGCGTGTTATGCTGTGATTGCTGCCCCTACTTTTTTGCAGAACATAAAAAATGTGTTCATTCTTCAACATCCGTTTTCTAATAAAGATGCTCAGTTCATAACCTAAGTGGGAATTTCATTTGGATGCTGCTTTGGTCCCCAGACATGCCACAGTTCACGTGTGTTGACAGGCAAGCATTGAAGCACGAATCACCCTTGAAAATTTAAGAAAGCTGTCTGGCAGCTTTCTAGAAACTTCTGTGAACTACTGCACCAGTTAAGTCTCTTCTGCCTCTGAAAGGCTTGATCCTGTAAATTGCCGAGTGCCTCCAATTCTCCATGTAAGTTCTAAGTGTTAAATACCAGGTGTTCCAAGGTTCTTGGACACCTACTGTTCCTGCTCTTGTAAGAAGGGAGCATTAAGTTTAGGATGCATTTAAAGTCATCGCTTTCTGACCTCGCAGGATACGGCCTTTCATATGATGAGGCTGAAAGAAGTGCCAGCTGACTTAACGTGAGCTTTCTGTAGAAATCTGTAATTTGTGCCATCTGGGTTTTAATTGGCAGTTTTGTGTCTGTCTTTCTTTTTAAGGTTTTTGAAAGAGAATTTAAAGACTCGCGTTTTTTCTCATTTCAAATGTTGATTTTGGAAGGTATGCAGGGGAATTGGTAATACCCTATTTGTGGCAGAAGTGGCACGTTTTGAACTATTTTTTGGGTGATTGGAGGAGATAAACAGCACTGTAATGTTTGGTATACAAAATAATGTTTAATCCAATGTGAACAAGAATTACACTAGTTTAAAGCAAACGTGCATCGACTTGTATTTGTTAGTGTTCTAGTCTTTTTGAGAGAGATCTGCAATGTTACTGTTCCTTTTTCTTTAATACATGCTACTCCAACACTCCCTTCTTTATGCCTGCATAAAGTGGCCAAAGTGAAAACACTGCAGACTATTTGTCAAGAAATGCACCTGTACGTTGATGGGGGTTTTTTTGTTTGTTTGGTTGGTTTGTTTTTTTTTTGGTTTTTTTTTTTTTTGAGGCAATTATGCTTAAGGTGTGGAGGAGGGAAAAGTTGGTTAAAAGTTATTAGACATCTAGAAATACTTCAGAATAAAGCTGCAGTTCATACAGTACTTACCAGGCTTACTTTTTCCCCACTGAACATAAAAATCGATGTTGGCAGAAATCCAAAGAGTATAACTGGGGAGAAATACTCAATTTTTAGCTGTTGAAAACATGCAGCAGATTTAAAAAACATAATTTTTAAAAAAAGGGAGAAAATAAGGGAAACAAGAAAACAAGAAAAAAAGGGAGCTCAGCCAGAATTAAAAATAAAATAAAATATATAATCTAGGTCCACAAAAAATTAATAGATTGATCCTGGACCCTTACATGTGTGTGATGTGAGTGCACACACTTGTGTGTGTTTGTGTGTGTGTATTTAATTTGTTTTATTTCTTTTGGGTTTTGACTGTTGAGCTCCTAATTTTTTTCCCAGCTGCCTGATTTTCATTAGTCCTTCTGGCTCTGCATTTTCTCATTACCCGTGAGCTGTTTTGGAAAACAACTAACCAAAACAGATACGGAGTCCATTTTTCAGTCCCTATCTTCCCCCTCCTTTTCCTCCTCCATCTCCTTGTCTCTTTTCATTCCTTTTTCATTGTCTGGGAACATAAAGCCCTGGGACTATATATATATAGATATATAATAAGATAAGCATCTTTTTTTTTTTTTTTTTTTTTCTTTTCTTTTCTTCCCCAAACAGTAAACAGATTACAATTGAAAAATGATGTGAAATAGGTTTGTTTGGTTTGGTTTGGTTTTTTTTGAGGGGGGTTGTGTGTGTGCAATGCTGCTGTTTTCTGGATATTTTAATGGAGCATGTCCCATGTACCTTCTGAGGCTCTGCACTGCCCACCTTTGTGGCCCTTCCTCACCTCTCTGCTGCTCTGCTGTTTTATCTTCACTTGGACCTTAAATACAACTCACGGACACTATGCAGAGAGTCTTCAAGAGGCAATAAACAGAACAGTATTAACCTGCTTTATGGAGGTTTGATCATGCTTCTTTGTACAGTTTGGTTTTTTTTGGTTTTTTAATTATTTTTTAATTTTAAAAGGAATGTAATAAAATGGCTTTTTTTTTTGTAGAATTAAATATTACTATTAAAATCAAGTGAAAGGTTGACTGTTGGTGTTAAGCAGGGGAACGGACCAGCTGGTCCAGAAACAAAAGGAGCTTCCAAGGAGCTTCATCAGTAAAGGTATTTGCAAATCCTTCTTGACCCTTCAAGCACAGAGGTTATACCTGAACAGTATAAATCTTTAGCTTCCATGAAGAGTTTGAGAACCACAGAACATGAAAGAAACTAGTTTTCTAGAGACTGAGCAGCGAATTGTCTATTCTAGAGGTTCTTATCCCCTTGCTTATTTATATACAAGGAACTTGGGTGGTGGGTTTTGGGTTTTTTGTTGGTGTTGTGGGGTTTTTTTCCTTTTTACTGGTAGGTGCCTACACTCCTTGGGAGGCTGATAGGGTAATTCCTTCCCTTTTCAGCTGTGGCACACATGGAGCACATGTGGAATAACAGCAGGGAGTAAATGTGGTGGTTTGTGTAGTGGGATGCCCGTGTTTCTATCACAGGAAACATTTCTAGAGGAAAGAGCTGGTAACTTAAAATTCTGGTCTGTTTACTGAGTCTCCATAGATAGTACTTCGTGGCTCACAGGAACTTCACATTTCTGTCATCCTTTCAGAATATCCAGGTTACACATCACAGTAATTAAATTTGTGAAGTAAACGTAAGATTTTTTTTGAAAGACAAAACAGTGGATTGAGAGATACATTCTGTTGTGCTTCCATAGCTGGTTTGGAGATAAGTCTATGTATGGTGGTCAGGGAGGGAGACAGATTTTGAAACATCATGTAGCTTCCTTTGGACACAGGGTACTGCTTGAAAACTTTGCTTGAGAGTTCATTGGTACAAATGAGCACACTTGTATTCTGTATTTAATCCCTGTTTATCCCTTGCTCCTGAAATAGTGAAATGTATAGCGTGTCCTGGGGGCACAAGGGTGTGTCTTGTTTGTACCTAAAGGAAAAAAACACCAACAAATCTAGCCTGTGGTAAGCAGGCAGTTTTTCCCAGTGAAGGTTTACAGACATCAGCTTGGTACACTATTTCCTTCAGTTCCATACGCTGAAAAACACATGCTAAACTTCTACACAGTTGTGCTGACACTACCCCCTCCATGTGTGGGTTTGAAAGCATGTGCTGAAAAAAAGGTCAATGTAGTGCTGGTCTACAATAGTGCTAATACAGCTGATGGTGTTAAAACTGTTTTTGTATGTTTTAATGTTTAAAAGTTCCAGTTAGAAATTCTTGTTTGCAAGAGTAAGTTTCTTAATTTAAGTCTGATGAAATTTTGTTCTTTGTAACACTGGAGATTTTCTTCTGTTCAACTTAACATGTTCACGGTTGATGTCTTGCTTTGTCAGCATACAGATTGTATCATAAGTCTTGTATTTAATGCTTCAATGTGTTTTATAAAATCTTTTATTGGAATGTTACAACACTTCATCTGTAACATAATGTCAATGCTTGAAGCATATGTGGACTGTTAATGTTTTTCTTCTAAGCAAATGGTCACTCTTGGAGCATTTTCTTCTGCTACATGTGCTGTATTTCATGTATGATGCTTAGCAAGTAACCTATGGAATACCTGTGTTTGTCAGCCACAAAGGAGACACCTCTTCAGATGTTGTACTGGACTTCAAAATCCAACAAATGAAATCAGTGACATTTGAAAAATTTCTCCCCCTTATTGCAAAAATCTGTCAGTTAAATACATAAGGGACCTTCTGGGCTTAGAGAGACTTTGAAAACAAATTCTGTGTACAGTATCTTTCTCCTGGCTTACTCTTTTTGAGAAGGTTTATGGGCTTTATGACTGGTGTGAGACACACGACCCACTCCTGTTCTCTCTGTGGAATAGTAGGTGCTCAGACAGGTAACTTCTGTTGCTACTGTCTTTTCACTTTTTAATTTTTTTCACTGTTCTAGGACTTGTTTTAAATTGAACACTGCAGGATTTATGACTGAATATTTGCTACCCTTCCTTTGTTTTATTTCTTTAAGTCTTTCTTAAGCTTTGAGGGTGACTTTCAAAGCATTCTGCTGATGGATCTTGGCCTGCTGTTGGAAGTCTCCAAGCCCCTTACATTTCCAATTAGAGTTGAAAAATTTTTGGTTTGTTTATTAATTTAAGCCAATTTTACAAATTATATGCTTGGGTAGGATTTGTAATTGCTCTGTTTTGTGTGCCTTATTCTCCCCTTTTTTTTTACAGAAATGTGTTCTAACAGCTCACACTTTGTTACTGTTCTTTGCAAAACTTTTCAGGAGCCAAAAAAGTCAAACAATCCAGAGAAAACCTTCCCTTCTCCCCTTTCCGGTGGCGAGAGTGAGAACTTACGAAAAGTCCTTGAGAATGTTCCTTCCTAAACTTTTCTCCCCAGTAATGCAAGTGGGTAAAATGGTAAATGCAGCAGTTTGGTGACAACCAAAACCGACCTGTTGTCAGGTAAATGGACTCTTTTCTGCTCCTACTATAACCTAACTTGTCTGCCTTCCTTTTTCCCCATCAGTTCATTTTAGTGCAACTTAATTAATGGTATCTTTAACAGTGTTATTTAGAGAAAATCCTCATGTTGACCTTTAAGAAAACTGTCATTGTCATTTGCTCTACTCAGTTGAGACAAAAGTGGGTCCTGTCATGTAAGTATATGAGATGAGAGGCAGTTTTGTAATATGTTATTTCCACCTCCTCTTTATCACTTCAAGATAGTTTGCCTTCAGGTGTACTTTTTAAAAGTCTTGAATGCTTTCCGTCTGCAAAGTGAACATAAAATACAACTGTATCAATTAGGAATTGATAGATACGACAAGCTGGTACCAAGAACATTAAATCTATTAAAATTCAATACAGCAGGATCCTCTAAAGAGGATGGTTGGGAGAAATGTGCACTAGAGAAAGACTCTGAGGCCGATGATTACTGTTTGTGGGGGATGGGATGATGTGTTCTGTGTTGCCCTTACTGCTACATGTAAACACTTGTACACTTTTTCCTTCTCTGCCAACTACCTTTCTTAATCTCAAACAATTGAAAGTGCTGGGAACTTAGTAATTTTTTTTCCTTTGTCTGAGGAGAATCTGTTTTTCACTTACAGAGGTAAATACCAGACCATTTGAATACTATTCAAAGTGGAAAAATAGGAGCCTTCAGACAGGCTTCCGAGTTTCCTGATGCAGTATTTTATTTCCCAGACTATCTGTAAAAAAATCAGCACTTGTTTCAGACTTTTTTCTGTGTTCATTAATAACTCTTTCATATAATCATAAAATAGTCTACTTTTCATATCCTTAGTTTATATTTTTCTGAAACGCAGAAAATTTATCAGCATTCCCACAAATTAGAGCTTCAAATTAAGGTGGGAAGGAATAATTTTAGAGCCAAAATTTGATGTCATTGACATTGAGATAAACCTGGAGTTACTCTTTGAAAGTCAGTGGAGTTATATCTAATTACAGTAGTATAATTGAGTGTATAATTTGTGTTTTTAATTTTACTTGCAAGATAGATTTACAAACCTGTTATACTTACATGTCCAACGCTTTTTCCTTTCAGACACACCCACTTCTTGCGTCTCAGCACTGGGCAGGCCTATTCCTATATTTGTGTATATTTTTTTGCATCAGCTGCTATAGGACACAGGGGTAACACTTGCAGGCATTTGGTTGGGTGTCTTTGCAGGGGAGAAATTTGTGGGTTTGTAATAATAATTCTTAGAAGAATTTGTTTTCCTCTTTCCTCAAATTTTGAACAAATTCATGTTGATTCACAGTTTTGCTTCTCTAACATGATATTATACATATATATTTTTATATATATATATAATGTGAAGATTTTGTTGTAAGAAAGTGCTAGTTCTTTGCTGTGTCTGCAGATGATCTTTGGTGGGGAGAGTTTATTGAAATCTACAGCATTCTGCAGAATTTAATATCTCAGTATTTAATGTGGCTGCAAAGGTGGTTTTACAGGTTATACTCCTTCCTCTTTATGCAATGGCAGTCAAAGCCTTATATTGATCTTGGTTGTTGCCAGTGCTTTGCCTTGGCTACTGGGGAATTGTAAAGCTTGAATAAGCCATGACATCTTAGACAAAGGTTGATGATTATGCGTGTGCTGAACAAGAACTTCTTCTATATGCCCTTCTGCTGCAAAAATTAAAAAAACTGGTAGGTGGCAGCAGCAGCAGAAGAAACTCATGTGACTGACCTGAGAAACCTCCAGTACTGGGAGAAATGGATGGCAAAATAATAACTGAAGTAAGGGGGATGGAGGAGAGAGGCAGAGTTCCTGAGCTGTTCCTTTGAATGGTGAGTTTCATTTACAGAATTCTAGCCATCAAAGCACTCTCTGTAGTACAGTGGACACATTAATCTGCCTGATTTGGTGTTTGGTTACCCGACGCCCTATTTCTGATTTGTGATTCAACATTCCAGCATCTGTAAGGCACACTAGATGCCTTAAGAAAAAAGCTTCATCAGATTTGCCACATCTTAAGACCACTGTAAAGTAAAGCTGAAAGAAATTTGCCTAGTCTGTCCATTTCTCTGTCCCACAGGAAGATCAGTCATAGTTAACCCGTCAATGACATGTTTGGTTTAGCCTTGCTTAAAAATTAAGGAATAAATGATGAAGTCTCTGTAGTCTTTATCCATGGAATTTTATTTTATGGAGGTAAGCATCACCTGTAGTTAGCCTGTGCCAACTTCATGGGTTGAGAGACCATCTACTTTTTTGCCACTACCTTTTTTCCCATCTACTGTCTAATGCCCCTTTTGATTATCTTCTGTTCTTCTCTTGCATGTAGGTCTTGAAATGTTCTTGAGTATTATATCACTATGCCACTTGGTGATAACTGAAATTACATGTTTAGACACATATATCTAACATTTCACATCAAATGTTGGTTGTCTAAAATTGGATAACCCTTTGAGCGTGAAGAACTTCTAGTATTGTCAACATGAGTTCTTTTTGTGCAAGGAGGGTAGTTTACAAATGCATATCATAAGCAACCAGCTTCATGCTCTGTGACACTTTAAGAACTCAAGACTTTTCATGTGGTATGTAATGGTTATTTGAGATTTAGGAACAATACCAGGAATTCACCTGTAACACAGAGGTTTGGCACTAAGTCTGAATGATATCCTAAAATCACTAACTGTGTCTGATAGGGGGAAAATTACTCAAATGAATCTAGATGAATGTTTTAAAATTCTGGTATGAAGTTTCCTACATAGGAAAAGCCTTTTTGAGACTTCTGTTTCTGAATCTTGCCCCTCTAAACATGGGGTCCCTCCCGTGGGAGTGAGCCCTTTATGAACCCTTCTGGCACGAGTCCCTCCCAGGAGGTGCAGTCCCTCAGGCCCAGACTGCTCCAGCCCGGGCTGCACACAGAGTCGTGATCTGCCTTGGGACCTCCTCTGGCACGGCGTCTTCCATGGCTTTAGATCCACATCTGCTCCACCGTGATCCTTCACTGACTGCTTGTCTTCATCTGCTCCACTGTGATTCTCCATGGGCTGCAGGGTGGCAGCTGCCATCTCATCACAGGCAGTGGGGAAATCTCTGCTCGGGCACATCCTCCCCCTCCTTCCTCACCGGCCTTGGTATTTCTGCTTCAGCACTGCTGTCACCTCCCCCTTTCTTCTACTGCTCTTTCTGTAGTTTCATTTTCCCCTTCTTGAATATGTTAAATAGCAGAGGCACATAAACTATTGTTGATGATCTCGTCCTTGGCCAGAGACTGCTGGATTTTGGAACCTGGGGAGCTTTCAGCAGATTCTCAAAGAAGCCCCTCCTGCCACCCCCTCCACTGTCTGACCCCTGTCCCACCACCACCAAAATCCTGCCTCACTGCCCGAATCAGACTAGATGGATGGGCACATGGATTAAAAATGTTACTGCACTGAGTTAGGTTACATTATTACCTGGTAGGAATGGTGGTCGTCTGTCTCTGAACATGCACTTACTTTCCCACGTACACCTGTAACCTTTTCCTGCTCAGCACAGTAAGGGACAGAAGCAAAGAAATGTATGTAAGCCTTTTTAATGAGCAAGGGGAGCATTTTATGTGATTTACAGTCAGCTGGTCAGGAAAACTTTTTTGGGTGTAAACCAAGCAGGAATTCAGAGTAGTCTCCCAAATCTTCCACATTTGCACATGTGGCTGTCAAAACAATATTTTTTTTTTTCTACTGGATGTGACATATAGCAAAGCATCCTGTTCTCCAATTTTGAAGAAGACAGCAGATTATTTAGAATTACAAGAGTTACTAGGATATGCAGAGTCTGCGTAGTAACATGTCAGCATACTAAGCTGTGTGGATTGTGTGTGCAGGAAGGACTCACAAAAGGTGTAGGTGAATATCTGTGTGTCTCCTGAAGTCTACTTGGAAGTGATTTGCTATATGTAACTGCATATAGTTCTCTGTCTTAGTGTAATGAACCTTTTTTTTTTGTTGTTGTTGTTCATGTGGAACGAAATGTTTTTGGAGTCATAAACATCACTAATGTCATTCTGTTGTCCATTTCTATAGGAAGCAGAGTGGTTAAGGGAAAGCAGTCAAAATGCATAAGAACTACATGACTGGTTTTATCCAAAATCATGTGTCAGTTGAGTACTCATTGATGTTGCCAGGGAGAAAGCTTTCTTGGTCTATCTTTTTATAAGAGGAGACAAGAAAAGGATGTTGAATGTGTTGTGCACATTGAATTACATCTTTTATTGCTGTTTCTTCTTGCTTTCAGAACTCTTTGAGGTGTTTCTGTACACATACCTTGTTAAAAAAGTACTGGCTGATTATGGGTCTCTGGTCAGTCGAATGGAGGAATAGATGTGGAGTGCTCTCTGTCAGAGTGTGCTAAGAGACTGTCAGCTGTGCTTATCTGGGCCTTAGCTTGATGAAGACAGAGAGTTAAAGTCTAACATAGATTTTGCTGGCTTGTATGTTTTTATTGTGATACATGCAGTAGTAGAAATCTTTGACAATTAGTACCCTCTGAAGCTGTCACTAGAAAGCACGGTTGCTTTTGATCAATGTTGAATTTTTAAATTTCCTTTATCATGTAATGCTTTGCATTTTCCCAGGCATGGGTACTGTGTTATATTAACCTGTGGTTTAATGTAATATGTAATTTGGAAAACTGCGTTTTCAGGACTGAAAATTTGTCTTAGATAAATTGCAATATAATTGAGATATTTTAACATAGGAATAGAAAAGAAATGGAGTTTTATTGGAAATAATTGGATTTCCTTTTCAAGAAATTATTGTAATAGGAAACAACTAATTTATCAAATACATAAATTTTCAGGCATATATATTAATTTCCAAAATTTATTTGGACAGTCCTTCTTGTACAAAAGAACACTTGCTGTTAGAGAGGAAGGCAAATTAATATTACAGTTGCCAGTAACTGTAAGTTGTTGCTGCCTCTTTGGCCAGTCATGCATTTTTTCTATGCAGATTTCCTTTTTATGGTGGAAGCAGTGATATTACTGAGCTTCCTTGATGCTTAGCTTATCTGTGTTGTAAGATACATTTTGGTGAAATAGGAGGTGGAAGGGATACAACCATACACGGTGTTACATGGACTGAGCAGGAAGGTGCCATGAGGCAGAGGGAGAAGACTACAGCTAAGGAATAGCTGTATACCCAGGTGTCCTTTCAGCTGTCTGATCAAGGAGGTCCAAGGCCAGCAGGCAAGATGACTGTTCCAGTTACACCATGATGAGGCAGGGGAATGTCACACTGATACTTGTGCAGCTGGAAATATTTCACATCTGGTGTTTAAAGGAAACATGGTTTGCCCAAGGGTGTGTGTGCAGTTTCCCTTCCTCGCTACTGCTGTGCAAAGCACTGTCTGCTAGGATTTATTATTCTCTGGATACTGTCTGCTGAGTGGTGTTGTGTATTAAGCCTGAAACTTGTGTAGTATTTTGGAAATTTCAGGAGGAAATTTGGCATGGTTCTGTCTGTATCTTCCCATCCCTCTAACAAACACAAGGCCAGCAGAAACAACACTAGTGTTATGGCTACTCTGCCTGCCAGTCTTTATAGCAGTGTATGGGAGGAGTAGAATAAATGTAATGTGATGTAGTGTGCCCAAATGGAAATGCTTGTTAGATGGCAAATACTAAAGCTTTATCATGAGAGAACTATGCAGAAGGAGGCTGCAGTTTGACTTTGCTAAACTTTTATACAATTTTTCTTCCACATGAAATGTTTCCACAGGAATGTAATGCTTTTGAAAGATGCTGGATTATCAGTTGCAGAGATTGAACTCCTCTACCCACAGGAAAGGTAACAGGAACTAGATTTTACCTCTAGAACACAGCCTTGACTGCATCTCACTCCTTGACCTGGAATGGCCTTTTCCAAGGTCAGAAGAGGAGTTTGGTACCCGTGTCTCAGTCCGTGGTGCATCTCTGATACAGCTATCAGGGAGGCCAGATAGATGCCAGTTACAGAAATCTTGTTGTTGTGTGTGATGTTTGCTTGAATTTCTGATACTAATACTTTTGGGAAAAAGACTAACTTCTTCAATGGTTTGTTTCTCTAGGTTTTTCTACATCAGCAGGAGATCTTCTTTCTTATGGGGACACTCTGTCTCTTGATAATGCCCAACAGGATGGACCAGAAGCAGTGTGGAATGGGGTGATGTCCACACATAACTGTTATAATGAACTCTGTCCTACTGACATGGAGAACTGAATAAAAGAATTACAAAATATAATTTATGAGAGTGTGAGATTCTTTTTGGTAACTTCTGCACCAACTCCCCTTTCATGAATTAAGTGCTGGTTAACATCAGAAATGTTGATCTTGCAGTTTTGATACACCTAAGTCAGAAAAGGAAACAGAATAACCTGTTGGATATTCTTCATCACTTCTTGGAGATCCAAAATGCTTTATATGAAAATTAACAGTTTCCCTGAATGACTTGGAAACCTCAGTATCAGGTCTTTGCTTTTCAGTCATGTTATGAGTACACCTCAGCAAATGGGAATACAAGTCTCTTGAGTTTTAAAAGGAAACTCATGCTATACTGATAGCTTTGGTGATTGCTGGAGAGATGCAGAACTGCAACTCTGTTAACCTGTCAGTGATTCTTTATTAGATTATGTGCCTTCTGGATTTTAGGCCACATTGGCTGGGCTTGTTACAGACATGATCAGGTAAATTCTTATTTTATATTGTTTCTGAAGAGGGCTGATCTTTAAAAACTGTAGGTTATAGATCCTGTGCTCAACTCTTGTTTTTTTTTATCAGTGGAACACTGTAAGAAGTTAAGACATACACTGGTGCTATATCTAGAATGCACATAGTTGAAATTTATATCACAAACATGAAGCAAAATAGAGAAACAAGGTAACTGAGTTAGTACGTTATCAGGAAACACCTCTTAGTCTAGCCAAGGTACAACATTCAGTTTCATTGTAAACTTTTCCTTCTGCCCCTGAAATCCTGGTTAATTCTTTCAGAGCTGATAATGCATTATAAAGCTTCACCAAATTAAATTTTAAAACAATGAATTGGTCAGATTGAAGTTGATGTGGAGCCAGCTGTAAATTCTTTATCTAGCTTGTAATTGTAAGAGGTAGCATAAGGAAATAAAGGGGTAATTTCTCCTTGGACTTTGAATTTAGAATATATTGTTAAGTTAGATTACATCACACCAGGCTGAAAGCAAGCACAGTTTGGCTAAAATCAGTGTAATATACTTTGTCCATAAACTACCTTTAAAAAATAAATGATGGAATTGGTTTCAGAGTGCTTTTTAGCTGAGAGTTAAACAGTTGCTTTTATAAGCACTTATGTGACTGTCATCTATGCAATGACTGAACCACCAATGTAATGTAGCAATGAGAAAGGCAAACAACTTAATGTTTGGATGTTTCTGTAGAGGTGTTCCAGTCGGAGAGAGATACTAAGTGATATTTTTGAGCTGAGCCATCACCTCTAATACTGCAAACAATTCTGATGGCTCAGATTTGAAATTCAATTCCTCACACTGAAGCATGTCTTCTAGGATAATAGGTTCTCCATTCTCTACTATAACAAACAGGGCAGGAATTTATTTTCTCAAACCTGTCAATGAAAGCTGCTCCTGAAGAAGTTTCCGTGTAGTGGTATGGATATTTGCATTCCATGCGTGTTATAGTTGTGTACTAGTTGAAGCTAGGACTGGTTCTCTGTCTGCAGCTACGCCTTTCCTTGGTTCTTTTGCAAATCTGTATGTCAAATCATATCTCTGGTAGCCCTCTGATACCTCTATAAGCTTCTGCAGACCTGTGGCCATTTTATCTCCTGTGGTTCAGTTCTTAGGATTATGCTCATGCATGTGCTAATGCTTCTGTAAGTGCTTTGTATCACTTTCTTTAATACTTAATGTTATAAAAGTAGAACAGTTGAGAACCTTTTAAATCCTTTTTTTCATATATCCTATCTTTCTAAGCTAGCTCCAGGCCTCTATCCGTATTTCAGTTCTTTTATTTTATTTGCAGATGTTCAGCAAATCTTCCGTCCCTTTTCTACTATGTGTAGTTCACAGATTTGCTCCTCCTGCCTTCATAGTCCAGAATTACTTTTTTCCACTTTTTTTTTTTTTCTTTGCATCTCTCTTCCAGACCTTCCTACCTGCTTGTCTTAGAAAAAGGTCTGCAGTTCTTGCCTTTAGCCACTGGCCCTATGTGGTTCTTCTTGTCCCAGGCACCCATGGATTGGCTTAAGAATATTTCTTACTCAGTGTCCATTATTGATAACCATTCTGTGATGTTGCTGTGAATTACCCTAAAAGCATGGTTTTCTTTTTTAGGAGAGTAAAGCCAGGTTTTGTTACTATACATTTTCTTCTGGTATTTCACAGCCCAAAATGCATTAGAAGTTAGGAAGAAATTAAGAGAAGCTAATGAAAATAGAATTGTCTAGTTTCATGCTAATGTCTCCAGTGAGTGAGAATTAGCAAATTGTGATACTGAAAAGATCAAGTCCTGGGCTCTTGCATTCATTTAGCTATATTTTGTGAGAGGGATTGATCTCTTTGCAATCTCTCTCTTCATGTAGCTCCCTTAAAAGCTCCAATTCAAGACCTATGACCAAAAAACATGTTAGTAACATGTTTAAGTTCTACTTTTCTTTGTTTTCTGTTCCTTTGAATTTGTCACTTGAATATGAATACTGGGTATCAATAATTAAATACTAATTGAATATTCATAATACAATATTTTAGTATCGTTTGGACAGTATAGTGAAAACAGTAATAATAGGTCTGTAGTGATGATACTGATGTGCTATGATGGTTAGGAAATCCTGGTATAAATGGTTCTTTTTACATTTCTGCATTTCCTCTTACTTGGAACTGCTTTTGTGCTGGCTGCAGAAATGGAGTACTTTCAAAACTCTGGTATGCTTAGTACAATGAGATCTTGGGGTGGAGTATATTTATACTGAGGCCAAACTGGGATAGAGCTTCTAATTTTGTTTAGTACAAGATCTAGAAAACCTCTGTAACTTGGCTGACCTGCATTCCCAGTTGTGCATTATAGATGCAGACAGCTATGTTTTAACCAGTGTCTTATTGTTTTTTCTGGGTCATTTTCCTCATGTTTTGCCTTATCTCCTTCATTGCTGCTTCATCTCACTCTTTCCCTGTACAGAGGACTTGGTTAATCACTGGATGTTTACCTCCAGGTGGTATGCAAAATCAAGGTGTCACACTGGAACTTGACATCACATCATCTCTGTGACTCTCATCACTTCACTACTACAGAGTTTCCTCTGCTGAACATTGGGAAAGGAGAGCATGCAACACAATCACAAAGTTGCCTCAAAAACCTCAAGGGTGGAACCCATGTGGGAGAGGCTGCTGCTGCATTTTTCTTTTCTCCCCCAGCACAATTTAGCTTTGGGTGCACAGGCTAATAAGCAAAGCACAAGCTAATAGACTAAGCCCTATACTATTTATTGGCTTATGCACTTTATTTTAGACATTGGCAAGCTTCACTGGTTGGGATACACAGCACTTGTCCCTGCCAGTTGGTGAGATCAGTGGTTAATGTGTCAGTATTGCTGTGCTCACTCTTGCTTTGCAAATGCTTGGCTCTGAGATTCAGGCAAGTCCCTTGATCACCTGAATGGTTGCCCTTGTTTGATGTGGAGCTACTGTCCTATTAATGGAAGGATGATGTGTATGGACTCATGTGAAAAACAGTGGGAAGAGTTTCTGTCAGAGATGAAGATACAACTGCTGCATGTTTTTCTTCAGCTTTTTCATGGTTTTTTTGGTAAAATAGTTTTCGTGACAGTGCTTTTGAAGCTTTATAATGAAGGAAAAAGCTCCAGTTCTGTCCATCTTTTCCTTCCCAGAGAGAACATACAGCAGGTGTCAGAGCTGTCTGCAGTGTTACTGCTTCTTCCCTACAGCCTTTAAGATCCAAGAGATACAAGAGTATACTGGTAACCTTCCAAAAGAAAAGAATGTGATGCTGTTTTCTATAATCCCAGATATCCCACTGTGTCCAGTTAGTCAGTGGTGACCATGCTTTTCTCTGTAAGATTATGAAACAGAGGAAGGGGCAGAATCCCTTCCAGATGCAGTGGGACACTAAAGGACCAGTGGTCACAGCTGTGGTGGGGGACAGGCAGAGTAGATCACAGAGCCTGGACTTTTGGAGAAATAAAGGAGCAACCTTCAGATTTTTTTGTCCCTTTCTAACTTTGTGGCCAGTGCTGTGTTAGAGGGAAGAATATCTCCCTAGTCTTACCTCTAACATCACACCCCACAGCTTTCTGTTGTCCAAGTGGAAAGGTTAAGACTGTGGGAAGAACTGCTCCACAAAACTATTCAAAGTATTCTCTGCAACTTGAATCCTTTCATGGCTTGGTTTGCTCATCTTTCATCTTAGCCTAGTCCTAGTAATGGCTTGCATATTTTGAAAACAGCTGAATTTGTGAACAGGGAATGGAAATGAGAAATTGCAGCCCAGCTCTAAGACTTCACCCTAAAACACACAAACCCTGAAATGGCAGAAGAGGCTCAGTAGAGGGAAGGTGAGAAAGAGTTATTTGCAGTATCTTAAGTTTTCAGTATCTTAAGTTTCCAGATACTGGTAGGGAGGTGTGTGTGTAACTTTCTGTTATTTCACCCGTGGTTCTGATATCATCAGCTGCTGTATTGATTCGTTTTGCTGGAATGGGAGACATTAAAGCAGCATGGGTTTGGTTTGAAGCAGATGGCTCTGCTTGACGTAGTGGTGACATACTAGCAGAAGGATGAGAAGGGTTCCTGAAGGTGTTTTCTTCTCTAAACTGTCTTCCATTGCTCTACTGAGATACTGTTTTGCAAAAATTATTTGGGAGGTGGCTTTTCTGTTTTAATTGCAGAGTTACTAAGTGTTGTGTGTTCCTTTTTTTTGCAACTGACCTAAGGTCTTACACAACGTCTTACAAAACTGAGCATTAATTTCAGAAATCTCTGTGTCTTTTACCTTGTCTAAAAGGTTTTTTGGGGAACACTGAATTATATTTTTCTTCTCAGTTCTAATGGGCTGTGATTAATGTCATCACTTGTGTGGAACTCCTGCTGGTTTTTACACCAACTGAGTTAGCAGTGGTTTCTTCAAAGATTAGTTATTTACTGAGATGGAAGTAGCACTGAATGCATGCTATTTTAGACTACAAAAGGATGAGCCTACTCTGGAAGGCACAGAGAAGATGACAAGGTGAAAGGACAAGAGGAAACAGCAGGTCAGTAATTACTAGCTGTAGCACATCTGTGGTGCAGTGACAATTGCCCATTCTGCTTTAGGATCCATTGGATTGGGAGGAAGAAGTACCAGGGTTCTGTATGTTGGCTGACTCCTATGCTTTGCATGTATCCCAATTTTCATTCTTACAGTATCTTTGCTGGAGTCATACAGCATTTGCAGGTAGAAGCTATGGATGTCTCTTCTCAAGAAGCCTCCATCCAGACAGCAGTGGTAGTGATTAGCCACCTTCCCAGGCTGAGTTGCCACAGTTTTCTTTGCCACACAGGAATTTCCCATGTACTGCATTCAGGTGAAGGTGCCAGTGACAAAAGCAAAGATGTGGTCACAGGAGTTTAACTTTAAGGGTACTGTGCAGACTCACTTTTGATAAGCAAAGCTCACAAAGTTACATTAGGGCGATGCATGATGGGGGCAGGAGAACAGTTAGAGAGGAATTAATCTGTGATACTCTGTGGGAAATTATGTGAAGAGCTTAATTTTGCCATTGCCTCCTGACTTTTGAGAAAAAAAACAGGTGCTCAAAATTTCTAGGATGAAGCTGTAGCTCTCTTTGAATATGGGGGAGGGAAAGAAAAGAACATGTTCTTAAGGCAGCCAAATCTTGAAAAATTGCTTACTGTAGTCATCAGTGTTTAATTCAATTTCCATTTCTTTGCCTTTGCCCAAATGACTGGTGTTGAATATCACTGCAGTCAGTGTCCCTGGGAGTGGAGAACACTGTTTTGTATAGAGTTGGCAAGCAGGTCACAGAGTGTGTGTTTGCTTTGGTTGCCTGGAGGACTTCAGCATCTTTTCATTACATGTTTTCGTAAGTGTCCATTAACAAATGCAATGCTTAGGAGCTAGAACAGTGGCTATGGGAGCCAGGCTGGTTTGGAGGGGTTTGGAAATACACCTTGTGAGCAGAGTGGTGAAGGCCTTTCAGAGAGGTGAAATTCATGCTCCTATGCAGTCCCACTCTTCAAAGCTTTTTTTACAGTTCCTACCTTTCCCATTTGTTTCTGAAGCCCTCCCAGTGTTTTGGATACATGCTGTCTGAACTTAACCTCCTTCAGGCAGCAATGCTCCCTTGTTGTTGAGCATCTTACAAAACCTAGCCTAATGCTGCACTTCTCTTTTGCACAGAAAGGGTGTGGGGTCATCAGTGTTGAGAACAGATGCATTGAACCTGTGTGGGAGAAGTTAGAGCTGTTAGAGCTTGCTCAGTCATGTCTGGTCATGCTGATGCTTTTTCCAGAAGTGATTATGTCACAAGCAACCTACTGCCACAGTGGTTGGTGTTTGACTGACAAATTCCAAGGTGAAATATGTGAATTCTGGCATCTTGAGCTCACTTCTAATTGTGCTTGTACTGCATCCTATTTTGCCAAGTGCACTTTGGACCCATTAGCTTCATGGAGAGTAGGAAACACTTCTACCCTTGAAAAAGGCAAATCCAAGATGTCCAAGTCACATACTAAGAGATACAACTCAATGCAGAGATGAGTTTTATTTATCTCTGTCAAGGTACAAAGTAAATACAAGACAGTATGTCCTACCACATCTTAGTGGGTCTAATTTATGCTTGGGGAAATCATCAGCTTCAGTGGATGTGATGAGTAAAATACATTTCCAAGAGGGTGTGTTAGTTTTCTTGAAGCTGTGTTTCCCTCTGCTGGCATGTAGATAATGCTGCAGAATTTGATTTTTTAATTTTTTTATTTTTATTTTTTTTTTTACTTTTAAAGGAGGGTTGGGGAGGAAAGGGAGGAGTTATCTGAAGAGGTGATGATTTTCA
The DNA here is from genome assembly GCF_036169615.1 of Heliangelus exortis. Lineage (NCBI taxonomy): Eukaryota > Metazoa > Chordata > Aves > Apodiformes > Trochilidae > Heliangelus > Heliangelus exortis. The sequence goes on along the minus strand of NC_092422.1, from coordinate 119,612,358 downwards.
AAGTCTTTTCATCTAGGGTAATTACTAATACTTTGGTAACCCTCAATTTAATAATACTTTTGAAATATACTGCTGTCTGACGTGATTAGCTAAGTTACATGGAGATCTATAAAATTCACCTGATCGTTTGTTGCACTGCATGTTAACATTAAAAAAACATTGAAATTACAAGTAGCAGTGCTTTAAAATCCATTTTACTATCTTCCACTTGTAAAACTGGTGTAGAGTTAAAAAAAAAACAGATTGAAATTAGGGCCTTGGGTCATTTAGAAATGGAGGTGTATAGATTTGTGAGTAGTACTGATTTTCTGTAACTCAAACACAATTTGTATATGTGTGTATCTTTACATGTGTAGAAAATTATGCTTTGGGTCTTCCTTATTAATAGTAATGATGCCCTCATTAAATTTTTAGATTATATAGTCTGGATAGGCCACATACAGTTTTTACAGTCGTCAGTCAGCTCAGAAGGATGTTGAAATTTTATTTTTTCCATACCTTGCTTTTATTACTTGGATTTCCATGTCTATAGCAGCAATATTTCTTAGAGCTGTTTTGCATATGCAAATTAAAAAGCTGTTGCTTCTCTTCACGCTTGTACTGTACTCAGAAGAGGAAATTTGTAACTGCAAAAATCTGTACAAAGCTCTTTCAAAGCTTTTTGGAATACCATAGCAGTTTTTTAAGTGCAGGTTTAAGCCCTTAAAGCTTCCATGCTAGAAGATGTATTCAGTGCATGTGTGTAATTTCCCTGAAATTGTGGAGTCAGATCTAGCTGAAGTTCTGTAAGAGCCGTACCTAATGTCTGAGGTGGTCGGGGAGGGAGGTGAAGTGAAAGGAACAAAAGCCGATGTGTGTCACCTGAAGTGAACATGCTATGAACAGAACATGCTATGTTGAGCATCTTGATATGTCTGAATAGAACCAGAGCTTAAGATTTGCAGATAGCTCTTTGTGTGGCTCAGCAACTGAATACTAAGTGTGGTAGCCACAGCCTCTCCAAAATTGCCAGAAGAAAAAATGCTATTACTTCCTTTCAAGGTTCTGGAAACCTGTATTTCTACTTCTTTTTCCTACAGTAGAGTGGGGAAGACTTATGAAAGTCTTTCTGCTGAATCTACAGCTGCATAGAGAGGAGAAATATAAGACTTGGAGCCAGAGAAGGGAGGTAGTAAGAGGAGTTCTGGTTCTTTGTGCTTAGGAGTGTTGTGAGTGGTGAGGGTATGAATTTTTCTGAAGTCTTTTTAAATGTCCATCTCAATAGGATAAAGATTCAAGCTCTCTTGGGTGAAGCAAATCTTCCATTTGTTGCTGCATACTTGTTAATTATCTCCATGGCGGTCTGTTCATCGGGTTTACTTCTCATGGGAGATTCCTTTTGCCTCTTTGCTCAGCTGTTCTCTGAGCCATTTACTGCTTGTTGAAGAAACTGCAAAAACAGCCATAGAAGGTATTCTGAATTAGGAACAAGGAGGTGTTGTTAGAAATGGAACATATTCCTTGGATAAACCGGGTCCTTGAATGAGCAATCTCTGTATCACTTTCCCTATCATTTGCACTCTAGGGAGAATAGACTATATAGACTAATGGGCAGTCCCTTCAAGATACTGGGGTTTTTGATTTCAGAACCATAAGGGCTCTTCCTTTTCTCTCAGCCATTCAGAAGATTTCAGATAATTGGAGCTGCAAGCTGATCCAGGTCATACTGCAGACAGCTTTAGATGTCAATGAAGTCAGACTATTAACAGTCACAATCTGATGGTCAGAATATGGAATTCTTTCTTACCCTTTCTGTAGTGGAAAGAACAGAAAATGTTTACCTGCACAGAGCACTAGAGCCTGCTAGTTCCCTAGTCAAATAAATTTCTGATACATAATTTTCTGACATAAGTGTATGGGGGCTGAAAGCTTTATGGCTGCTGTGTGAATTTTATATTGTATTAAGAAAAAGCAACATTTTGTGTCAGAGCCTGGACTCTTTAATAAATAGCCTTAAGCAAGCTAGGGGAATGAAACCATTTCTATTAGGAAGCTAATGAGAACTGAACATCATAAATCAAGTAGATTCACTGGCTCTGCAGTGAGGGCAAGCAGTTGGCAGACCATCTGAGTAAGAGAGCCTGTGTTTCCCACAAATGATCTCTGCACATCTATTTTGATCAACAGCATAAGGTAGTCTAAGCCCCATCTCCCTGCTGAAAAGTTTTATTCTACTAATTTCAGCAATAGTACTGTCTGAAATTGATTTAAGATGGTTTTCAAAGTGCATCCTAAAGCTAGTACCCCTTATACCTGAGATCGTCCTACTTGTTACCAGAGACAATGCAAATTGTTTTCATTTGTTTTCATCAACAGAGTAGCTCAATATTAATAGGAAATACTTCAGTAGTTTCCTGAGAGACCGTCTCTCAGAAGGCATGGAGTTCAGGGAGAGGGTAGACAAGGCAGTGCTCAGATAATGCTATCAATTTCAGACTTAACTGTGGTAGCTCTGGTTTTTATATTCTCTGTTCACAGAATCACCAGAAGCCAGTACTGCTGCTCAAATGATGGTATGTTGCAGAATTTAGAACTACTTTTCCATCAAGACAGATATTTCTCAGCTCATGGTGTAGAGCATATCTGAACATCTATGGAAACAGATTGCTTTGCAGATACATAGAGAATGCTACTACAAAGCTCTTGTGTGCCAGAACTTACACTGTTCAGTGAAAATATTTTTCAAAGCTGAAAAAAAAGTCTTAGGCAGTCTTCACTTTCAGTTACTCTGGAGTGTTTGTCATTGTTAGAATGTATTTAATAGAAGGAAAAAGGTACATTTGACAGCAATATATGCCTGCCACTTTCCTCAGACCAAATCTTTATTTTCTAGCCAGGAAGATTTCATCACTATAGGACTTCAGGGCATTCAGCACTTTAACAGCCATTGTTTGAACCACTCTTTTCTTATTCAGTCTATTATTTATCAATGAAGGTGACTTTTTAGTAGCTGTTATTTCAGCTTACAAAGACAAGACATATGTCAGTCTTTCCAGTGAAAGAATTCCATTCAAATCCATGAAATGTCATTCCACATTTATCTAAAAAAAAATGGTGCTAGGCTTTTGTGATGATAAAGATTTAGGAATGCCTTTGCTTCTACGGTGTGGTTTGGTTGGTTGGTTGGTTGGTTTTCTGATGAGCCTGATCATCCTGAAAGGAAACAAGACTGTTCTATCAATGTAAATAAATATTCTAAGCCTAATACTCTAAATATTCTAAGCCTAATGACTCAAAGAGAATGAGATCCCTTACGCAAGTTCTTTGATTATGTATTTTTTTGACACCACAAAATTTGGATCAGATGCTAACAAAATGGGTTGCACATCCAATTGGGATGACCTGTGCTATAAGCAGACTGAGTCCCCACAGCATGGACTCCAAAGCATTTTCAGGAGTAGCTGCAAACCTTTACCAACTACTTGTAGGGAAGGTGACATTTAAGAGAACTCCCGACTCAGTCCACTGGCAAGACTAAGCTGTTAGCTCATCACTGTAAGAGGGATCTGCAGAAAAAAAGGTTGGCTTTGACTTCCAGGACTCATTGATCTCTCTCTGTTTTTTCAGTAACTGAAGATCTTGTGACCCATTCTCCTTCTCTTCAGCTTGTTATTTTAGCATTAGTATCCTAAACAAAGAAGCAATTCAATGAAGACTGAAGGAGTTATTCTACTCTTTATCACTTTGGGGAGTGAATGCAAGAGTGTGTTGTGTACATATGTTACCCTTAATGCAGAAAGCTGCAGTAATCTTTCTTTACTGTGTGAGGGATTCTTGTGCATCTGCACTTGCTCAAATAATAGTAGCTGAACATCGAGGCAATTCCTCTTGGAGTGATAATTTTCCTGTTCCCACCCAAGCTGAGAGCTCCCATACCCCACCTGTTCCCTGCCTTTGAATAGTTTTCCCTTTCATGGCTTCTGGATATATCTAAACTTCCCAATAATTTATTCCTTGCTTTCCCTTTAATTTCAGTCCCGCTGGTTCTGATTCTTACCTAGTTCTGTGGCCTGGTCTGGCCATTCTCAATCCGTTTTTGCAGGCACTCCTCCAGTAATGCTTTTTGTGTACCTCAGGGTGGTGCTTTAGACACTTCTGCAGAGTCTGAATGTTGCTTTTCATGGACTATCTGCAGGGTAATGTGGAGAAGAACGTGAGCATTCAGGGCAGACGAGGCCAGCACCTTGCTTAACACAAGCATTTGCTTTTTGCTATTTGAAACTACGTCTGTCCTCACTTTTGGAGCATGAAAAGGAATTTGCTAAGTTGCTGTATGAGAATGGGACATGTAGAGGATTAGTGCTAGCAGCCAGCCTTCAGCAAGCTGGTAATCTCTAGCATGCTCTGATGGAGCCTGAGCTTGTCTCCAGGCTGCAGTTCTAATGTGAGTGAGTTATAAGGAAGGATCACCAGGAAATTTTGATGGTAAAATTCAACAACACAGTTCCCTATCTTAATTCCTGAGAAAGCATGCATCTTTTGGCAGAAGCACTCAAAAAATTTGGGGTGAGGTAGATGCATACCCTAGAAGATGTCACCCAGGATTGCTAATGGGAACTGAAAACAGCTTCTTACAGTGGGGAGAAGTAGCTTTAAGAAGATGTACTACAGTTTTCCTTAGTTACCTGGATTCCGAAGTCAGTTCTGACCTGCAGTATCCTGTCTAAGGAGCAGTTTTGCATCAACTGTATGTGTGCAAGCACATCCTATGATTATTACATGCTGACTGAACCACACGTTTACTCAGAAGCAGAAACTGCAGCCATAATTATTGTATCTCACAAGGCAATCCCATCTGAAATCATAACTGCTCAGCCATTGTGTAAAGAGGGCATGTTTGCCTGTAGGGCACAACTAAATTAGTCACACTCCTTCACTCCAGAAAGCAGATGTTCTTTAGGGAGCAAATAGTCCAGTGGTTCTCCCTGTTACCCACCTTTGAGAATGTGACTGAAGCCAGCTCTGGGCAGAAGTTCTTAGTGACAGGTGTTTTGCTTAGACTGTAGACAATCATAAAATGGTTTGGGTTGGAAGGGACCTTAATGATTACCTAGTTTCAACCCCCCTGCATGGGCAGGGACACCTCCCACCAGACCAGGTTGCTCAAAGCCCCATCCAACCTGTCCTGGAACACTTCCAGGGAGGGGGCAGCCACAACTTCTCTGCCAGTGTCTCACCATCCTCAAATTAAAGAATTTCTTCCTAAGTTATGAACCATTTCCCCTTGCCCTCTCATTACACACCTGTGTAAAAAGCCCTACCCCAGCTTTCCTGTGTTCGTCTTTAGAGGCTGGAAGGTTGCTATAAGGTCACCTTGGAGCCTCCTGTTCTGCAGGCTGTACAACCCCAGCTACTTAAGTCTGTCTTCACAGGGTAGGTGCTCCAGCCCTTTGATCATTTTAGTGTCTCTCCTCTGGACACGTTCCGGGAGCTCTGTGTCCTTCTTATGTTGGGGACTCCAGAACTGGACACAGCACTCCAGGTGGGGTCTCACAAGAGCAGAGCAGAGGGGGGGAATCACCTACTGAGGCACCCATTTAGGATCTTCCTTGAGGTGGCAGCCAAAGTTCCCTCCTGCATGTAGGCTCAACTAAATGCCTATGGATTTGTTAATGCAAATTCTAGACAATACAAAGTAGTGGATTACTGTAATGGAAAAGAAATCTAAGTCTGACTACAAAGCACCCATCAAAACAAGACTAACAGCAGTGCTTGGCAGCAGTTCAGAGCACAGCTCTGTGCTGTGCCAGTCACTAGTGAAAGAGCCTGATCTCCTCTCTCACAGTTCATCCTCTGATCTCCCAATCAGTAACACACCCTGAAGTGTTGGACTGGGGGCATTTGCTATCAGGGTGAAGGACAGCATTCCTTGTGTCCAAAAGTAATGCTTAAGAATTCCCTATCTTTATGTTCATCTGTTCCCCTTCCTCCTTGGACTATCTGTTTTCCAGCATGATCAAGCAGGAAGAATCTGAGAAGCTGTGTTTCATCATTCTAACATTAAAGGAAGCATCTGGGGCTGGAAATCATTTCCTTTTTCTGTCCAGAAAATGGTCAGATCCACTTGCTTCTATTTGCTCTCACTTGTTGAAAGTCAGAGGTTCTCTGACTGGGATTCTTGGTTTGTACATCAATATTATTCAACCCATTCCAACACGTGGTGCAGATCTCTACTGCTAATTGCTTCTTAATTCTTCCCATGTCTTTGTACTATTGATACCAATATAAATTTGCATAAATCCCATAAGTATCATATGCAGTTGTAAGAACATCAGTCTCCGTCAACTGTGGAGCTATTTTGTTAGCAGTAAGTAGATCAGTAAGCCTCTTCTTTCCATTGTAAATTAGCCATTAGCCTGATTATGTGTTTGCTGAAGTGCTATGCTCAATTCTGCTACAAGAATTTATCAGGATTTTCCTGTACTCCCTAAACACTTCAGCTACACTGAAGGAATGGCTTAATTTTAAGTACTGGAAAATGGCACACCCACAGCCTTTCCCAGGAAGGTGGCAAAATATAAATACTGGATTATCATCTTTTTTCAAGGCTCTATGCCTTCTGTACATTTTGTAAGACAAAACTGGTGCCATCTCTCGAATCATTACCATGCTTTGAAAAATATGAAGTAAAGGATACATCATCTGCTTCCTGCAAATAAATCCAGACTCTTATTTCTTTCAGACTGTTCATAATTTCATGTGTTGGAGCCTATATGCACCTCCCTTCCTCCTTCAGAATTTCTCTTACGCTCATATTCTTTTTGTGTATTTCTTCTCACTCTGTATCCTCAGGGCTGTTATGCCTTCAGATGTTCCGAGAATTAAAGAGCAATACTTACAGGAATGCCCTGAAAAGACACCTCCAGTTTTAGAGTACAGGATGGATAGAAGTGGAGTGGGAGGACTGTGTGTCCAAAGGTTACACTCACAAGCATTCCAGGTGCTTTTTCCATTGCAGCACAGTCTTGGTTTGTCACTCTGAAGAGCGTTTTTGTCCATTTGAATGATAAGGCGAAGAATGTAAAGGAGAAAATGTGAGACTTAGACTGGACTTTCATAGGAGGGCATCTCTTTGCTTTTGGTCTTGCCCTTGAGCATTTTACACTAAAGGAACAACAAATCTAGCGTTCCTGAGCAGCAGCAGGAATTCATAATCAAGCGCAGGTGGAGCCTTGGATCCTTTCTGTAGAACTACCCCTGGAGATAATCCAGATCAGACCCAGTTCTAACCTGGAACTGGGTGACTTTGATGGACTGCCAGCCCCTAACCTTATGCAACTGCACTCCAGCTCAGCTCCTTCCTTTCCACCCAAAGAACCACTCCAGGGAACCAAGTGAGTCCCCGGATAATAGTTTGAGAATTGCGTGAAAATTCATGGAGACCCTGCCAACAAAATAAAATAAAGCAGCTTGAGCTGACCTTCCAGAGGTGGATGTTGGACTGATGGCTGATGGATGCTGGCTGATGGAATATAAACAGCATCAGAAAACTGGGGGGGGGAAACAGTCCTTAACTGGATCCTCTTGAGGTTTGTGAATGGTGTGCTAAATCCTTCTGACTATGGGGGTTTGATTGTTACAGTACCCAGTCCTGAGCCATTATACCACCACTGTGTTACTAGAAAAGGTTTCAAGGTGCTAATGAGAAATATTTTTGGAGGGTCACTCTGAGTTCTCTCTTGTCCTACGAAGGGACAAGGACATGAGAGAATGCACTAGACTAAAAAAGTCTCCTTCATCTCATTGGAGATGCTTTCTGTCTTTTTGGAACTTTGTCCCAGCTTCTAGAGAGGCAAGAAGGCAAGAATGACAAACTGGTTTGTTCTGAGGGTAGTTGTCTCCTTTCAGGCTCATCCCAAGAGTAGTTTTTTGGGGTTTTTGCTGAACATCTGCTTGGTTTTCTCAGTCTCTTTTACTGCATATCAGATCCACAGACTGTGACAAAGTGATACAGAAGGATCAAATGCCACCTTTACTAAAGGGGCCTGAGAGCACACAGTCCAAAAGAACTGTAGTCACCCCTTGTAGGTAGTGACTTGTATCTTGTAGGTCCTGTTTCACTTTTAGGATGAATTCAGGAGTCTCTTGTTATAAATGGACTTGGTTCAGTTTATATATATACTGTATACTCTGAAAAAGTCCTGGAGAGGGAAGTCCCTGGCAGTGCAGCTTCTGTGACCTGTTTATTCATAACCTCCAAAGATGTCTTTGAGACTGTTTTAGCCCAGGTGTGTCCTCACTACTCCATAGTGACATCTGTCTTTTGTTGTGGGTGTGACCATGAGAGAATTCCAACCCAAGTCACAGGTTTGTTTGTGGAGGTCTTCAGTCCAGCCAAATGGTTTGGTTTCCTGCATGTGCAGAGGTACTGCTAGAATTTTAACAGACAAGAAATGGGCTCTGTGTAGCTGAAAAAGGAAGCCAGTCTTCTTGGATTCCAGCCATATCTATAGCTAAATCCAAAGTCCATTTTTCAGACTGCCTGTGTTTAGAAATAAATGACTTATGTGAAGACTTAAAGTAATCAGTGCTCATGAAGTTGCTGATACCTTTTTTTCATGTGTCCCATAATGCATCCTGCTGAATTTTCATGTTGGTATCATAGTAATCTGCATAGCTGAATGCAGAATGTAGGACTTTCCAGATCTTGCTTGTTTGCAACAGTGGCAGTATTTTGCCTCTGGAAATGGTTAATATCACAAGCTGTGGAAGAAATTGAAAAGAAAATACAAATAAATAAGAGACATCTAGGTATTAATTCTTTCAGGAGCCATTTCTGCCTTGGTGAAAGCAGCTGACAATTTGTGGTGTCAGCATCACACCAATTTGTATCTATGTGCTGCGGGTATTTATCTGTTGCTGGATATGCTATAACATTTTATAACATGTAACACGTAGTTAATGTTAGATTCTAAGACAGGAGAGATCTAATCTACTTTAGAAGTGTGTAATCTGTCCACTTATCTCTGGACTAGTCACTTCCCATTCCCTGTAGAGCTAATGGTGAAAGATAAGACACCACTGGATGCTGTGTCTCTGACTTTATCTGGAGGTTTTTCTTCAGACTTGAGTCATATCACCCTAGAAATGTTCTATAAGTCTCTCTACCCAGTAATTGTAAAGGGAACTAATTAACCCAGATGGGTATGCTTAAAGATGGCCCAGATGAATCTTATACTCTTTATGTCAGATTTTTATGTGCTTTGGTAGTGTGGTCTAGCTGTTCCAGGATTTGTTTGGTACTGGAGTTTCATTGTGTTCTAGGGCCTTCTGGGAGTAACTAATCTATGTACACCTGACCATGGGACTGCCTCTCAGACTGAAAAGTAACCTCTGCAGCATCAGGGGCATTATGCCCAAGGCACACTGGTGCTGCTCAGCAAAGGGTGGAAAATGTATGTGTTGCATCTGAAACCATGGAGCTCTCTCTGAATAGCAGTGTGTCAGTCTTTATTTCCTTTTGAGGAGAAATTTGCAAATGAGGATCTTGTTTATGAGTTGGGGGTGATCACTCCATTCTACCAAATCAGTTATTTTTGACTGCAGCCATAGTACAGAACCACTGAGGGTAACCTCAAAGCCAGGAGCCTGTACAGGGTGCTGGCCTTTTCCCAGGGAAAGGAGGTCAGTGTGGATTATGATACTGACCTGCTGGACCTCTTCTTTGTGAGCATCCTGTGGTTAGAGTGGGTGGACAACCTGTGTGTGTTGCAGTGAGGCAGGGGTGGCCAAAGTCAAGATGCTGTGGATCATGGCAAAACTGGTTTTGAGTGCAGCATCTGTGGTCTGTGCTTAGCCCAGATAGCCCTGGAGGTGATTGTTAGATACAGCCAGCTGTTCTCCTGTTTCACAGCATCACTCCACCCTGTCCCACTCTTTGCTCCCCTTTTCTTCTAGGCATACAAAATAGCTGTGACCTTTGAATTTATGTTTTAAATATCCCCAGGTATTTTTCTCTGCTGTTTTGCTTCTTGCTCTCAGATCTCACTGAATCTCTCTGGGCAATAGTAGAGTATGAAGGCATGGGAAAGTTTCAGAGAGGGGAGTTTTCAGCTGAACATCATGTGCTGTCCTTCTTTTGCAGATGATGGGAATGATCCACAATGAATGGTCAGGAACTTACTGAGCCCAGGAAGGGTGTTGGAAGTTGGAACAGAAAGTGGCTCTTGAAGTAAAGGAGACTGTGCCCTGTTGAATAGAGGGACACCTCAAAATTAGAGGGGGTAACTGGGAAAGGCATGTCTCAGTGGGCTGGGGAAGGACTCTTGTCTCTAGGAGGGAACAGTATCAGATCTGGTTGATTAGGCTCTCATTTCCCCCTCTTTTTTACTAGGTCTCTTTTTCCATCCCTCTCTTCTTTTTCTCCCATTCTGTTTCCAGCCCCTCACTGGGCAGCTCACACCACATTCCCTGGTGAAGGCCTTATTGTTGACAGCAGAATTAAAGGTTTCCTTGTACTTCAGTAATCAGGTGAGGCTTTGTTGTGGTTTAGGCACAGCTGGTAACAACCAGACATCTGCTTGGTCACCCCTTTCCTCCTCTCCTCTCCCACCACTGAGGGGTACAGAGGGGCAGAGAATGGGCTTTTGTCACTTCATCACACCTCGTTTTCTGCTGCTCCTTTGTCCTCAGAGAGAGGACTCCTCAACCTTCCCCTGCTCCCCTGGCACGGGGTCCTACACAGCTGCAGATCCACATCTGCTCCACTATGATTCTGTGTGGCTGAAGGTCCAAATCTTCCCCACCATGGTTCTTTACAGCCTGCCATCTCACCATGGGCCGCAGGGGAACCTCTCCTTGTGCACCTTCTCCCCCTCCTTCCCCACTGACCTTGGTGTTGCTCTCACCTCACCCTCTCCTCCTCCCTGCAGGTGTTACTTGCTTCCTCAGTATGTTAATCACAGAGCTCACAGCATCACTGGTGAGTTTGACCTTGTCAGAGGTGGGGCTGGATTTTGGAGCTGGGAGACCTTCCAGCAGTTTC